>NW_017728931.1:132400124-132434656 GCF_001723895.1 Crocodylus porosus | reverse complement strand
AGCTGACTTCCTGCCCTTTGGGCAGGGGGCTGGACTCGATGATCTCCCGAGGTCCCTTCCAGCCCTAATGTCTATGAAATCTATGAAGGACACTCTCCCTAGGCAGTTTCTGTTTTTAAAGGAGCAGGCACTATAGCATTGATCGAGGAGGTCCCTTCCAGCATTATGTTCTGTGTTTCTATAAAGATGTAAAGCAGAGCTCCTTTTTTAAAACACAGGCCATTTTGTCAGAAAGTTACAAATACTGGACTTATGGTACATACAAGGAAAAGATCTGAGCAAGAAAATGCAGGCTTTACATAGTTCTTTTCCTGACATCAAGTCTGTATGATTTGTGAACTGTAATGGATTTCAGTGTCTGCTTGTTCTCTTCTTAATGCATTCTGAGTATTTTTCTAGTCTGTATTCTATCTTCTCTGCATGATGAAAATTGCTGTTCTTACTTGCCTAAACTAAGGACTTCATAAGTATTTGTAGAGCATCATATCTTTATGGGTCCACATGTAAGAGATTGTTCCTTTTTAGTATATTTTGTTTTCACTTTCTGTAAAGATGTGCTTATAAAATCCCAAGGCCAATTCTGTCCTTTTTCAACAGTAGATCTAGTCATTTTACTGGAGTTATATTTTTGTAAATGAGGTTAGAGTTAAGTCTTTAGGGTCTTACATTTAGCGTAAACTCTCCAGCAAAAAAACAATGGTACTGAGTAGAAATCTTTAATTGCAGCTGAAGAGGAACAGGGAAAAATAGGTATCTTTTCTTTTGTTGCATACTATTAAATTTTGAGAGGCTGGCCCAAGGCTGTGCTGTCCTTGAATCGGTTGAATAAACTTGTATTACAGGGAAATAAACCTAAATGGACTGCACTGGGAGAGATTACATCGGGTATTCCATTGGCAAGTTTCTGATTGCAATTAATGCTGCAGATTTAATTTAGGATTTAACGGGCGTATCTACATGAGCACTTTATTGCACAGTGGCCTTATTTGCTGTGCAGTAAACTATCACCATCTACACGTGTGTGGCAATTATGCCGATATAGACTAATTTACTGCACCATCACACACAAGTGCTATCTGAAAGCACAGTAAATTACTGCACTTAAACATATGTGTAGATGGTGATGTCCAAACTAGTTTACTCCAGTTCAGATTGTGCTGGAGTTTATTCAGCCACTTAATTGCATATGTAGACACACCCAATCAGATAATTAATTTTTTTGTCACTAGTACTTGTCACAAAAGGCCTCAGTCAGGAAGGAGGTTTATTTTGCTAATTAACATGCATGAAAACACGCTTCCCCCCCCGAACAATGTGTAATTTAAATCTGCTGTAATGGAATTCTTCCTTTGGTTCTCTGCTGCTCCCCTTCTTTGTCCCATATGAATTTATTCTGACTTTGTGAACTGCAAGTTCTTTACAAGTTTTAGGCCAAGATTTTGAAAAGTTGGTGCCTAAAGTTAAGACTTTAACATCCTTATTTAGGCACCTTGACTAAATGCTTTGATTTTCAGAAGTGTCATGTGCCTAGGACCTCCCAGTGAAATCAGCATTTTGAAAATCAGGACATTTAGATGCCTAAACATAGGTTCTGGATCCTAACCTTAGTCATCCAGTTACATTGAATGATGGTAGTGATCCCTTTAGGCTTTAGTATCTAAGGCTAGGAATATTCATTGCATTTGTCCCATGACAACTTTTGCCTGTGTCTGTCCCAGAACAGAAAAGTTCGAGGATTGGCATGTACACACATCACCCTTCTAATCAGGGTTTAGTGGGCAGCTGAATGTACCATTGCTTTTCTGTCACTGATTCAATGATGCAGTCCTAGTACAGTCATTCAGATGTACTTCATGATGTCTCAGGACAAACTGTTAGCACTTATCTCAGAAAGCTTTCTAGGGTTTGTCCCAGGACAGTGGACATGAATGTCTGAATGACTGTACTTTGTCCTGGGAGAAAATCACCTTTCCCAGGACAAATGCAACCTTTTTTGTTGCCTAAGAATCCCCATCTGTAGGCTGTTAGGAGAACCCATTTGCCTACATAATGACAGAATCTATTGCTTAACTCTTGAGCTGGGCATGTGAGGTGAAGGGAACAGAAATATTTTCCATGATGCACAGCTAGCTATGCATTGTACTCTGCATATTTTTCCCCACCTTTCTCTGACTCAAAAGAGAGAGGCAACAATCCCATGCACTAGTACAGACTGCAGACTGAGCGGCTAAGCAGTAGCTCTGCAGAAAAGGTCCTGGGGGTTACAGTGGACAAAAAGACAAATAAGAACCAACAGTGTGTCCTTGCTGCAAAGAAGGCTAACAACATACTGGGCTGCATTAATAGGAGTGTTGCCAGCAGATCGACAGAAATGATTCTTCCCCTCTATTCAGCACTGGTGAGGCCACATCTGAAGTAATGTGTCCAGTTTTGGGCCCCCCACTACAGAAGGAATGTAGACAGAGCGAGTCCAGTGGAGGGTAACAAAAATGGTGAGGGGGCTGGGGACCCCATGACTTCTGAGGAGAGGCTGAGGGAACTGGGCTTATGTGGTCTGGAGAAGAGAAGACTGAGAGGGGATTAAATAAGTTTTCAACTACTTTGGTTACAAGGAGGATGGAGCTGGACTGTTCTCAGTACTGGCAGGTGACAGAGCAAGGAACAATGGTCTCAACTTGCAGCAAGGGAAGTTTAGGTTGGATATTTCGAAAAAGCTCTCTCACCAGGAAAGTACTAAAGCACTGGAACAAGCCACCCGGAGAGGTGGTGGCATCTCCATCCTTGGAGGTTTTTGAGACCCAGCTAGACAAAGCCTTGGCTGGGATGATCTAGTTGGGGCTGGTCCTGCTTTGAGCAGGGGGTCGGACGAGATGACCTCCCGAGGTCCCTTCCAACCCTAATTTTCTTTGATTCTGTGATTATAACAGACAGGATATTAGATGTGGCGGGCTGGAGTCTGAGATCAGTCAGAGAATTCTGGCTGGTGTAGCTTTTTGAATATTCATGGTCAAACTGACTGCTAGGTTAGGAATTTGAGGATAATTTTCTTTTGCATAAGATCAGCAAAGACCTTGGTTTGTTTTTCACTTGGAGCTTGAGCTGTGAATTGCCTACTAGGATCATCCGAGCATGCCTTACCTAATAAATTCCCTACAACTGCTAAGGCCTCAGGCATTATGGCATTCAGTCTTCCCTCTGCTCATGGAACATAACAGTTTAGCCAACTGAAATGTTTTGGTCCCACTAAAGTCATTAGGCTTAGTATAGAGGTATCTGAGTAAAATTTAATAACCTGTGATATACAGTACTAGATGCTCTAATGGTCCCTCTGATCTTAAACTGTGAAATCCATATAATCCCTTCAGGGTAATAGCTTTCCCAGTGTAAATAAGATTTTAACGTCAAGCTAGAACCTGTTTTTTGCTTATCTACTGTGGTCTTAATAGCAATATATTTTGAAGCTGAATGTCTGATAGCATGTAAGCATAGGTGGAAAGGTTGCAGGCAGTCTGAGTTGGGAATGGGGAAGAGACAGCAGGGAGAAATCCTGATTTCAAACTAAATTGTTTAAGTGACTTAAGGTAAAATTTTCAAAAGCGTCCTAAATTCCTGGACACTTGAAAATGGGATATACTGAGGAGTTTTAAAAAAATATTGCTCTCTTTTCCTATCTGGTTGGAGCCAGATAGGAGTGGTCATTTCTTCTACTCATTTATTGATGTATACCTTAATGTCAGTAAGGAAAAACAGCTTTTACATGGGTTTTTTTGTATTTCACTTTTAGTTGTTGTCTATGGCATTCTGGATGGAATTAACTTTTTGACATGGAGGAGAGCCCGTAATTGGCAGTTTAAACATTTCATCTGCTCTGACTGCCAAGAGTGCTCAAGAATTAAGGCCTAAGGACTATGGAAGAGTATGAGAATATGACCAGATGAAGCTAATGTTGAGGGACAGAGAATATTTTCCTTGCTGTTTGTCCAATTGCTAGAAATTCAACTGACAAGATCAAAATCTGCAAGATAGTCTTAGAACCCAAAATGTAAGATTGTTTCTCTGTATCTAACTCTTAGAAAAATAACATTTTCTCCCCTAAAATAAATTACATGAAAGTTTCATTTGATTCACTGTATGTGTAATATCATTTCACACTATTCCTGATCTGACAAACTCTGTGGGCTAATTTGAAAATTCAACAGATGATATTGCAAGTTTAACTTTTATCTCCAAATTTATCATCAGGTCAGTTTGCTAATGGAATTTAAGTATGGAAATGATTAATTTCAGTTACACAATCTTTTCCGAATCCCATTTAGGATGTTTTAAAGAGGCCAATGGGCAACTCCTAGTTAAAATTCTTCTACCAGATTGAAGGGGCAGGTTGAGATGATTTTTATGCTTCTAGTTATGTTTAACTGCTTGCTAGATATTAGTAAAGTAATTACAGGGTTATCACAGACTAACAAGGGAATTTTGCAGTGGGGGGTAGTTAACTGGTCTTTGGGAAGATAATTTTATAGTGACAACAAAACTGCAGTCCCCCTTGCTTAGATCTTTTTATGTCCATGCCTTTGGCTCTTCCAATTAAATTTCTAGGAGGTGAAGAGGGGAAAAAGGAAGGTCTTTGAAATATAATTACAGTAAAAAAGAAAGATTCCATCAAGAAGGAAAACCTCATCAAGCCAAACTAAAAACCTGAAGGAGAGTGTAACAGAACAGTCCAACTGTAGAGGGATTCAGGCCAAGAGGCCATACTGGGGTAGAGCCCATGTGCCACATGCTCAGTGGGTGTCTCATTCTCCTATTTTTATATCTTCACCTGCCATGACTTGGTGTAACTGAAAAAGGTATCAGAGGGTGGTATCTGATTAGAGAGGGTGGGTCACGACATCCAAGAGTCTTCTGTAGAGCTCCACCTCCCCTCTACCCCACCTCTTTCTATTTGGGTGTTCTGGTCAGTACTTGGAATAGACGCCTGGCTGTACTGGGTGTCTGGCCTTGTTCAGGCAGAAGAGTCTGCAACAGAAGGAAACCACATTGCCTGGGGTCAGCACATCTCAGCTGCTTTGCTGCAGTTCTGCGGTCAGCAGTGTCCGGCCTGCATTAAGAAATGAATAAACTAATATAACTTAAATAATCATGTCTGTGCCTGCTTCAGGTCCTTCCTCGGCCCAGCAGGGTATCTTGACAACCTTTCTCCAGGCAATTGGGGCTCCTTAGGGCTTGTACTTTATAAGGGCACAATCTGAACGGGCTAGTCTGTCCTGGGATGACCCCTTTGGGTAATGTGAGGCCAGGGGTATCACGAACCCTGGTGCATCCCCTAAAAGTACCTGACCTCCTGTGGTGAAGAGAAAGGTACCAGACCTCCTGCAGCGGCAGTCAGGATTCCATTCAGAGACCCAGAGTGATCCTGGTCTACTACTTCAGGTCTTCAGCTCCGATGGAGGAAGGCAGCATGGGCTTTTGCCTATGTTGGTGTTCCTTTCCTGGGGTTGGTGCCACCTTATGTGAGGAATTCTGGTTTGGTGTGGGCCAGCCTGGCCCCCTGCTTGCTCTCATGTGTCCTGCTGCTGCTGACAGGTGTTGAGAGCCCTACAGGAGGTCATCAGCCCCTGCATCTGCTGCTTCCGGGTCCTAGGTGGTGCTTCCTGCACCAGCTGCCTACCTTCTTCTTGAGCTGTGGCCCATGTCCACTTGGAGCCAGGGTTCTCGCTCTCACCCCGGCCTGGGACGGGAAGCTGAGGGAAGTCTGCTGCTTGCTGGCTGCCTGTCTGACAGAAGAGCAGAGCACATTGTTGGCTCATAGGCTCACTGCTTCTCCATGAGCCCAGCCAGGGATCCACTGCCTGAGGACCACATCATCAGTCATCATCCTGGTGAGTATGGGGTTTGGCTGGCACCCTGCTACATTGACACTTAACCTGTTTCACTCACAGGGAGTTCACTCATGCAGGTTAATTCTCAGGCTGGACTTGGCAGGTGGGGGTTAGGGCAAGGAGGCTGAGCTGGGGTCATTGAGGAGAAACACTGCATGGAGAATCTTGACGCAGAGTCCCTGGAGTCACGTGCTCCCACACAGGGACTCTATTAGGCCAGAGAGCTTCTGGAAAAAAGAAAATGTGGGCCTGGGCTCTCAGGACCCCAAGGAGGGGAACCTGCAGCTCCAAGTAGGAGAGGGCTGCAAAGATCCACGTGGAGATATGGAGAAGAGCCTCAAAGAAGCATGAAGCTGAGGTGCATTGCAAAAGGTGCAGAGACAAACCTGGAGTAGCCAGGCAGTACTGAGAGGACTGCAGGCAGAGAGGCTGCATGGAGCAGTGCATTGGCATGCATGGTGAGCCACAGTATTTTTCTTCTGGCTTTGTTTATTATTAAGTATCTTAACTGAAGAGTGGCCAGGACTGGCTACTTCCAAACTTGGAGCAGACGGGCAGACTTCTACATCTGAGTGGTTGCCTCTCTGTCAAAGTTCATGAATTTAATGAACTCTTGATACTGGATCCTGTTCCTTTCCATGTTCATACATAAATTGACAAGACTGGTTAGAAATTGACTTCCCTCAGCTCATGCTGCTTATCTCTATGTCATGAATTAGTGGATCTTTGAGTATTAATTGACTGGGTGCTGAACTTTGGGAGATGATACCCAGCAGATTAAGGGACCTTATCAAGTTGCCCTGATTTCTCAGGTGAAGGTGTGAAGTAATGGATGCTCTAACTGGGCTGATGTAGCTGAACTGAATCGATGGAAGAGTGAATTGTGGGCCTCCATGGATGACAAGATCCAAGTAATTGATCAATTGATTAATTTTGTAGTTGTTTTGTTAGATGAAAGTGTCAATTAAAATGGATTTCATTAAGGACTGAAGGAGCATTAGAAACTGGATCAAAAGATCCAAAAGCAAGAAACAAATTGGTAACTAAATTACAGAATGAGATCAGCCATTGATGCCTTGAGAGGAAAGGGACACAGCGTAGGGAAGGAGGAGTCCTGCAAAACAACCACTATGGGTTAAAGGCATTCCACTGGCCTCTGCATAATATTCACTTTCCCTTTTTCTATCATTACAAGTTGTAGCAGGCAAGACCGGAGGAGAGGTTGGAAATTAGACCTTGGCACTGGAGAAGTGAATACGATCAACAGCACCTTCTCACAGAGAGACATGTCTATAGTGACCAATTCAAATAATTAAGCAGTTTCCAAATGGGGTGGACAAATTCCTACAGGCCAGGTCCATCAGTGGGTATTAAACATGATAGTGTTGCAACCTTAACATTCGAATCTTTGGGATCTCTGAGTGCTGGAAACTTTAGGGGAGAGGGACAGTAGATAGATCAATTTCCCTTTTGCCCAAGGAGGCCTACAATTCACTCTTCCTGCTCACATACTTTTTCCCTGTAGCATCCACTCTGCCACTATTAGATACAGGTTCCTGGGCTAGATGGACCTATGATCTGACCCAGTATGACACTTTTTTGTTAAAATGTGTCTGTCATTCTGAATACCTTGGTGTCATTCTTTATTTAATCTTCCATCTGATCTGAATGCAATCACAAATACATAAGTTGGGAGAAAGAAAATGGCTTACCTAAACACTGCTCCAAGGAATCCAGATTATTTAAACCACCAGAGAAGAATTATGTTAACATTCTTCAATATGGTGACTTGATGTATGTTTGTCTCCCTTTAGTGGCTGGCTCCATCAACTATAACAGCTTCCTACATATACCTAAACAGTGACTTTTAGTTTAAAAGATAAAAGGCTGTGGTTTTAGTGCTACATTTCTCAGGCTAATTCCTTGCTGATACCCTTGCAACCTGTACATAGACACTGATCGTTACAATACCAACTTAAATGCAGTTGAAATAGGCCAGAACATCACTTGAGATTACTATCATCTGAGCAGAGCTGGTTTGTATCATGTGATGGTCTAGCCTTCCATGCATGCTCTTCAGCTGGCATTTTTTCCATTATGTGTATTTAACTTAATGTTATATGTGCAAAAATTATTGCTTATATTTTTCAGATCTATCTCACATCTGGGTGAGACTCAAGGTAATTTCCTGTGGGGTGAGGGAAGTAAGAGTGGAGGTTAAAATAGAGCATGCTTGAAATATTTATGTAGCTTCTCCTTTCATTTTCAGTTATTTCACTCTCTGGTGACAGTTTGAGCCACTCCCTGTCTCTGATAGCAGATACCAAGAAGAAACATGGCTGTAATTTTAAGAAGACATGATTGTTTTTAAAATCGCATACAAAACCAGCCCCAGGAGTAGCTTGTTCCTTCTAAATCTGGATTTGTAGGTACACATGGAGCATCCGTATCTACCAGAAAGGAGGCTTAATGACTGCAGCAACACTGCCCAGTGTGAACCAGGTGCTGATGGAAGGACTGAGAACTGGATGGGCCAGGTAAGGGGTAAGCATGACAGCAATGAGTGTGGGAAATGCACACCGTCCTACTCCCAGCCTTGTACAATTTAATTAGATAATGAGTGTACCTTTACTTGGGATCCCGTGGGCAGCTGCAGTAAGGGAGTTCTTGATTTGTGTTGTCCAGGGAACTGCGATCTTCAGGACTTTGTCAGATTTGAGGACCAGCCTAGTGGTGTCTTTCACAGAAAAATCTTCTACCCTTATGTGACCTTAGTGAGGAAATCTTCATGTATGTCTCCTCCAGAGTGCTTAATCACTACAGAGATAATTTAGGCCCTTTGCTATAAAAGCTTCATCTTCAGGGACTATTTATTAAAAGGTACCTTTGTTAATGAGGTTGCATTTAACCTCAAAACCAAAGGAGAAAGTAATCTCAGCATTCTCCAGGAGTGTGGGCCACTTTTCTTTTGTTAGAAAGATCCAGTGAAAGTCTCATGCCATTAAAAAAAATCATACCAAACAAAGGCATGATTCTTTATGCCAAAGAAAGGTCATAAAGCTGTGGGCTAGAAGCAGAATTAATGGGGCAAAACTGATTACTAAGCTCTCCATCACTCATGGCTGTGTCAAAAAGGTGAAAATACTTTGGGGAGGGGAATGAAAGAGGTGCAGCTGTTGCTGGAGCTGACATCATGGCAGATTGCAGCAGGAAAAATGTTAACAAAAGGCTATCACATGAAGTGAACCATTAGATTATCCAGTACATTAGTACCTTGAAGGGACTTTTGGAGCAGCAGTGAGCTGTGCCAGAGCACATTAATGAGGAGGGGCTGGCTAGATAGATAAGATGCTGACCTCCACCTTCAGATTCATACAGCTAGCTTAGGAACAATTGAGGCAGCTGCATCAATTACAGTGATGCATGTTCTAAAAAAGCTAATATATGAGCTGAACTAAATCTGTAGGCAAATGAAATGGCACAGGCTGAGTACAGAAGAAACCACATGGTGGACTTAAGAATAAATAAAATATTAGGCAGCAGAGACTATGTCCTATCTGATGGATCTACAGTAGTACACTTCTCTAGGGATACCCAAGCTCTTTTCAATTTACAGGTGAAAGTATTGACATTGGAAATAACACCAAAGCTCCATTTCATTTTACCCTATTGATAGAGGATGGATAGAGCACAGTGAATAAAACCAAGAACCACTTCACTGCTTACACTACAGTGAGAACTGCCAAAAGCTTAACGGAGGTAGACTTTATGAGGACAATTAAAAAGACCAGCAAAATCTATACTCTGCAATGGGGTATGGCTCAAATACTGAATAAATACTTTGCTTCAGTCTTCAATAACAGTGAAGAATTAACTGAAAACAATGGTAGGGGTACAAAACAGGAATGAGAACATGGTTATGGAAATAATCACATCTGAGGTAGAAGCCAGACATACATTGCTTATTGTCATAAAATCAGAGGATTCAGGTAATCTCCACCCCAGAACTCTGAAAGAATTGGCCTGTGAATTAGGAATCCCTTTAACAAGGATTTTTAATGAATCTGTCAACTCAGAGTTTACAGTCTATGATTGGACTTTTATGATTAGGCAATTGTATTGCCTATTTTTAATGGAAAAAAGTGTCACCTTGGCAGTTATACGTGACTCCAGTATTATGCAAGATCTAAGGACAGATATCAAAGGAAAGAATAATAAAGGATACGGAAGTAAACAGAAAATGGGATAAAACACAACATAGTTTTATCTAAGAAACATTGTGTCAAACCAGTCTAATCTTGTATGACAGGACAACTGACTTACATTAGGGCAACACGGTAGACATTATCTATTGTGATTTAAGCAAAGCTTTTGAAACAAACCCAATGAGAATTAGCCAAAGTGGTGAGGATAGAGATCAATGCTCTGAATATAAGGTAGATAAAGAGTTGGTTTAAAGGGATTTTACAACAAGTTATGCTGGAAGGCAAGTTATTGTACTGGAGACCTATTGCTAGTGGAGTTCCTCAGGGATTGGTCTTTGAACCTATCCTGTCTACCATTTTCATTAGCAGCTTTAGTAGAGAAACTATAGTGGTACTTAGGAAATTTGTGTATGACACTAATCTAGTGAGGGTGGAGGGAGAAGGGCAGGTTCTGCCAATATAGTAAAGGAGCACATTATTATACAGGAAAATTAGATCTTGTGGAGTAGAGCAGCATTTCTCAACCTATGGGTCGCAACCCAAAAGTGCGTTGCAAGAATATTTCAAAGGGTTGCGAGCTGCAGCAGGGCAGAGGGGCAGTGGGAAGGCACCTTCCCTTTCCATTGGGGGAATGGGGCAGGGGAGAGCTGCTTGGCCAGGAGCCAGGAGACGCTGCTTGGGGGGGGCCATGACCGGGCTGCCTGGCATGGTGCAGCAGCCCCAGCTCAGGGCAGTGGGGGTGCCACAGGCCTCTCCTCCTCCTCCATCCAGCCTATGCTGTGGCTGGACTTGCTCTGCTGCTGCCCGCATGAGCCAGAGCCGCCGCAGTCACTGAACTCCGGCCCAAGCGGGACAAGGGCAGCTGGGGGCCCCTTTAGCAGGGCTGGAGGGGGGCAGGGAGCTGCAGGTTGGGAGTGAGGGACACCAGCATGGCCCAAGGGGGCAGAGGATGGGGGAGTCGGGCACCATCAGGGCTAGTGGGGTGTGCGTCGGGGCAGGCCATGGATCTTTGCAAATGGGTTCTGGTAGGAAAAAGGTTGAGAATCACTGGAGTAGAGCATTAGAAATGGTGTGAAGTTGAATGGTGTCAACTGCTAAATTATGCACATACTTAAGAACTAATCAGAACTTTAGCTGTCAGGTAGAAGGCTCCTAAGGTTGGTGTAAGTGAGCAAAAGAGGGACCTGGGTGCACAAGGGGATTTCAGGATGATTATAAGTCAGTGTTATGATGCATCTATGAAAAAAACTTAATGCAGTTCTGGGTGGGGTATATTCAGCACAGACAAGGAAATATTCGTATCCTGCGAAATCGGGTAATGTCCATGAAATCCACAGGAAAAAAAACATACCAACAAGAAAATGCTGGATCCTCAGAGGGAGCCAGCAGTCTTCAGGATGCTGTGGCAGCCTGCTGGGGTGAGGCAGGGAAGCAGGGAGGTCTGCACACTTGAAGGGCTGACAGCAAGATGGCTGCCAGCCCTGCCCTTCACTGCTTATTGGCTGCGAGGGCTGTCTGTCATGTGGCTTGCAGCCTATCAGTGGTGAGGGGCAGGGCTACTTGAGCCCCTTGGCCAATCAGAGGGTTGGGTGGCACTGTGCTCCACCTGTGAAATGGCTGCCAGGCCCCACGTTCTTCCCACGAAATCGGGGGGGCAGCCGCCCTGAGTTCAGTAGGTCTCTTGACACAGAGATGGCTACTTGAGGTTCCAGGAAACATCTAAAACAACTGTGCTATGGTGTAAACTACCTCATTTGTTTCAGGTCCCTCTTATGGACTTTTGAATGTCAACATTGTTACCTACATCACTGCTCATCCATGCAAATAAGAAAGGAAAAATACATTGCAGAGATTTACAGCAGTTTGAGGCATGCCACTGTGAAGTGCTAGCTCTGGATAGGTAAGAGATGGATATATTACAGCAGAGGCGTGTAAAAACACAAAGTGGGGCTGGAAAGGGTTTTCAAATTTCTGTTGGGGGAAGAGTGAACTTCCAGACACCTGGAAACACTGCAGTGTATGCTGTCTGGATTGTGCAAAAATGAAGGTGATTAAGCATACATAGTCTGAAAACAAAGGCCCAAGCCTGCACTCAAATCTGTTTATATGTGCTGAGCTTTTGGTAGTTTTACAGAGATCCTATTGCAGGATCAGGTCCTAGGTAGCTGCATTAAACTTACAGTGAAATAGATATAATTTCATATTCTGCTACATATAATATTCTGCTGGTTGCAGTTATACTAATAGAAATATATAGTACCAGGAGGGGCTTACTGGGTCATCAAATATAGTTCTCTGCTATCACAGGAATCCATGTCATATAATCCCTTCTATCTTAAAATGGTTAATTTTTCCGGCCTACTACACCTCTAGGAAAGCTGTTCCAGAACCTCTTCCTCTGATGGCAAGCAGTCTTCTAACTTAGGAGTAATGCATTTATAGGCAGCAATCATATCTCCTCTTAGTCTTTTGCTAGGCTAGACAATCCAGCCTCCTTTTCTAGCCTCCTTTCATAAGATAGGGTCTCTATTCGTCTAATCAGCCTAATAGCCCTTTTCTGCACCTGTTCCTCAGTGCATGACATTTTCTTAAACATGGGTAACTAGAATTGTATTCCAGATGAAGTCTCACCAGTGCCTTGTTTAATGACAATGATTACTGCCCTGTCTCTCCTGGAGTACCTGTTATATCCTACGACTGTATTTGCCTTTTTCAGGGCTACATCATGCGAGTAACTCCTAGCCATCCAGTGACTGATTAATCTTTCTCCTCATCTGTCCTTTCCAACAGGTGAGTTTCCATCTTGCAACAGAAATTATTGTCCCTGAATGCAAGACAAATCATGCTTTGTGTTTGAATGTGTATGAACTATTATGTCTACTAGCTCTAATATTCTAAGGAAAACTGAAATAAATGACCTTTAAAAGACACTTTAGAACCCTTCTCATCTACGAACTTTTTCTTTCCTTCCCTGTGGAATACTACTAAAAGCAACTATTTGTCTGAGATGTCCAAATGAATGTGGCTATAGTACCCATTGAAACCAATAAATTAACTTGTGAAAGAGACCACCGGTAAAATATACACAACTAACACTTAAATAGTTCTGCTGCGTGGCAAATGATGCACTAGTGTCATGCAACAGAGAAAGAGCAAAGCATCTACCAAAGCATATATTTCATGTAAAGATCCAAATATGCATGTTACTGAAAAATAGGGATCAACTATGGAACCATCATTCACTGAACGAGCAACAGCACTTGTTGGACTAGACACAGATTATTGAACCAGCTACGTCATTAAATCAGGCACGTTGCTTACAGAGTCAACTGTTAAACCAGATAGATTATCTCTTGAGTCTGGTATATTAACTGCTCAGTCAGATCTTCTGGCATCAAATTAGAGCTTCTGCCTGTGAAATGGAAGTGCCACGTGGTTAAAAAAAAAAGTGGATGTATAATTGGGCAGTCTAGAGAGAAATGCAGAAAGTTAGAATGGAAGGAGTTTAGGTCAGTGGCAACCTTTTAGGATGGCAAGCTGGCACTTACAACCTGGCCACTGTTATAGAACAGCTCTCCCTGCCCTAACCCTGCTGAGGCTGGTTTCCCACACCCTCCAATGCTGCCTCCACTTACCAAGCACCACCAATGCCAGTGGAGAATGATTAATTTAGTGGTGAGGGTGAGCTGAGCTGCAGGGAAGCATGAAAGACCTATCCTTGGCACAGGGCAGAGAGGGCTGGAGCAGCAGCAGACAGCCTGAGAACATGGACTCTTTAAGGGGCTGGTACACATGCCTCTGCACATTTCCGATCCTCCCTCCCTTCCCCCTTGTGAGTTGGACCAGACCTTCACGGGCCAGGCCAGATCCAGGCTCTTTGCAGACAAGATCCGCTCCATGGGCTATAAGTTGCTGACCCTTGGTCCATGCTGCTTAAGAACAGAGCTGTAACATCAAACTATTGCCCCAGGAACAGCATCTTCTACTGCTGCATCAGCTTCTAATTTCTTTCTTTTTCACATTTACTTCCTTAAAGGGCTACATCTACTATCCAATATTCTTCTGCATCCTTGCTTGAGCCCTGTCTTTTCAGCTCTCTCAGATGTTCTTACCCCTCATAAAAGGGTGAAGGAAGCATAGAAATCTCCCAAATCCCTGCATACACTTAAGGGAAGATTTCCCAGAAACAGGCACCCAGCTAAAAGGCTGCCTTCCAGGGTTCCCTACATTCTGATGTAGGGGCTGTGCTGGAGGTGGGGCTCACAAGTAGAAAAACATACATTGGGCAGGATTTGCAGCCAAACAATAGCCCTGGGCAGCTGTTGGGATGTAAATATACACTCAGGGCTGTTTCAGTTATCCTGGGGGCTGTGCAGGTGTAAGGGAACAGAGCCCACCACTCTGCCTAGGCACCTCTAAGCTGTGTAGCATAGCCTCTCACCCCAGTGTTAGTGCATCATTTTACATGTTCTCATTGGAATACATGGCCCAGCTCCTACTGACCTCAGTGGGGTCAGGCCTTGGCCCCTGAGATGACTGCATGTTCAGGATCCCATTTCCTAAAACTTCACAGTGACATCATCTGGAGAAGTCAGAGACATTGCTTGTGCTTCATACTAAGCGTCCCAGCCCCAGAATCATCAGAACCCAGGTCTTTTGTTTCCTATCATTATTAGGTCCTAAATTTTCAAACTGAAGATGCCTGGGCTGCCTTCCAATAACTCTCCATTCTTTTTAAGTAGCAATGGTAAGGCACTTTCTCAGGAACTGTTGTCAGGGGAAGACCTTACTATCTGGGTAATATGCTAACTGTCTCTCCCTAAATGCCTTAGATGAGATAAAACATAGCGTTCACAGTCTAGCGGAGTAAAGTGTTTTCTTTTAACATTTAATCAGCCTGAAACAGGTTCATAGTTCTCTTTTACTCTAGGCACACAGACTCAAAAGCCTTCCACCTAGGAGGAGCTAGTGAAAGTTCAGGAAGGTGGTTTAGATGATTAAGTGGAGGTAAGTACAAAGCAGTACTTTGGCTCTGAGCTGTTAAGAGGTGATGCACAGAGCAGCGCAAAGGAAGTTACTGGCTGAACACAGGGTACAAAGTTTTATTAGCCCTATAAAACTCAGCACTGTGGTGTGGTGGCAGTGTGGTTAACTGTCTGTCTACAGCTTGAGGGGAGTTTGAGATGTCCCCTATCAGCCTAAATAAGGAAATGGCTTCCAGTGCTTCAGGCTGGGAAGTCAAAGGCAACCACATCTCTCACATTATGCTGTTGTCTGTAGAATCTAGCATGCCTTAACCACACTAGTTGGATTGGCTATTTGCTACATATTTTGAATGGTGTCTGCTGGCACTGTGCATGTTAACTATTTACATATATACAGAATAGAGCACCCTTGTAACATCTCTCATCCCATACTGGAAGCAGAGTGATTTCAAACTCTACAGACTTTGTTGATGAAGTAAGCTGTTGCTTACAAAAGCTTATGCATCTCTAATTCAGCTAGTCTATAAGGTGCACCTCTACCCTGCCTTTTTCCAGATTTTGAAATAAAAAAGGCACCATTATCTCTCTTCCAGACTGGGTGGTTGGGTTTTTTTGGCCATTTCTTCCTTCCTTTGTTGTGTATCATGAGGACACTGGGACAGTATGGGTGCAGACAGAAGTGACAATTTTCACCTGATTTGGCCACAGAAAGCAGTTTATACTTGATCAAACACAAGTGAACAGCTGTAGACAGCTTTAACAGTGGCTGATCCGGTGAAAATGAGGGTTCAGATGAAGACATGTCAAAACACATAGTCTTCTACAACTTCTGTCTGCACTGTCTCTCACCCTCCAAGCTGTTTTCAGAATGGGAGGGGGTAAAGGGAGCAGAGGCAGTTAGATATGGGGGGTTTGTCAGCCCCTGCTGGAGGGTGGGGTGGGTGAATTGGAGACCCCAATGAAGTGTGTGGGGGGGGCTCTAATTCACCACCATCGAGAGATGGCTGAGGTACCTGTAGAATGAGTTCCCTCCCCTTTCTTTCCCGCTCCCATTCTGAAACAGGGACAGGATGGGAGAGACAGGGCTGTTGCCAGAAGAAATATGTTGCTAGGTGACTGCCACTCACCAGCTAGATTTCCTTCTCCCTGGAACCAACAGTGAACTTCTGTTTGGTCCTGGGGATCACTGTAACTGAATGATTCCTGCAAAGCACTCTCAGTTACAAATATGCGGTGCAACAAATGGCTCTACATGCGCCATGTGCATTTTGTGGCACTTCAAAAGGTTTTGAAGCACCGCAAACTGCATACTCCTGCTCATGTGGACATGGCCATCGACTCCAGTGGGAATTTCAGACAAGGCACGGTGGCAGAAACAGATGCCAAGAAAGCAACCAATGGAATCCAAAAGTGTTTTCAATAACAGCCTTTTAGGAAGTACTCTGAGATGCTCAATGGAGGACAAAGATTCATGGTTATTCTATGTCTTGGCTTTTGAACACCACTCCCAAGCATAAAATTGTAGTGTAATTTTGTTTTGTGGTAGGAGGAGAGATGCATCATGTGTTGATCTGTCAAATGGGGTCACATTGACTACCTGTGTTCTTTGGTCTCGTTGAATTGAACTCAGTGCAAAAGCAAGGGATGTCTTTGCTCTTTCTTTGAGACCCAAAGACCAAACTGGTCCATAGCATGGTTTGACACAGCATCAAGGTTGCCAATGGTATTCCTGAGCTAGAGATTGCTGGTATAGAAGTACAAGAAAATGCCCCAGGGACTGTCAGAGTGTTGGATCCACCAGGTTCATGGCTACCTTGCACTTAGGGAGAGGTACAAAACTGTTGTAACAGGGCCAAGAATCTGCCCCTTCATGCTATTAATCAAATGAAATACCTCCAGCTCATATTTAACAGAATCCAAACAGCCAAAAAACCCTTTCATAAATTTTATCAAGTGCTGAGTAAAAGCTAACAGTACAACATTTACACAAGTGATTTAATGAGAGCCCTTTTCCACCTTCCACTTCTAATCAGTCACCAGGTCATGCCCCTCTGTAGGCAAAGGTTTTATGAATGGCTTCAAATATCATGAAGAGTGTTTGCCTCATTTCAGAAACACCACTTTCCTAAACAATGGTCAACATGCATAAATGCTTGAGAGGTTAAGGAACAGAGTACCAAGTTAATGATTTTTCTCACTACGTTTTGAATCAGAACAAAGTCAGCTTGATCTTTTTGGGACCTCTCTTGAATTCAGTCTCTTTCATCTTTCAAATGACTATGCTTTGCTATTCAAACACACTGATTAGAAGTGCCTAATAGAAAGTACTGATCAAACATACTGCAAGACTTCCCGGCCCTGAGTACAAAACTCTTATACCAAGTCAAAGGAAGTGATTAAGAAAAAGGAATTCAATTGTACCAACTTGGCAGACTTCCCCTTATAAACATGAGAGGATGGTAACACTGTGCAAAAAAGTGACTTATTTCTCTAACTCTGTATAGCTGGGCCATCTAAGAATTCATAAATTCTCTGGGAAGTCTCAAGAGCTCATAAACCCTCTGGCTTGGAATAGATGAAGATAGAGTCCTGGGCTTCTGGAGTGAGAGTGGTACATCCACACTTGTGGTCCATTCTCTGGGATAGTTCACCTGTGTCTCTGGCCCTTTAAAATTATTTCTGAACAAGAGGGAGGAAGCGTTTTATTGTTACAGGAATTCAGTACTGTTCAAAAGAATTCACCCTACAGGGCAAAAAATCCCCAAGGGGCTTTAGCAGGCCAAGACTGCAGAGGAAGAACAATAGTTGGCAGCAGGGAGAAACAACAGTTGATTAAGAAAAAGAAGAGAGGTCTGTCCCTGAAGCCCTGACATTTGATGGATCTGAACTCTATTTAATCCTAATCTGCCATTAATTTCCACCTCAGCAATATTCCCCCCTCACCTATCAGAGTAAGATGCATTTTACACACCCGCCAATAGCATTTTATATTGCCTGTGCACTCATTTTCAGTAAAGCCAACCTTGGAGGCTAAATCTTATCACATTTTACATGCCTAAATGGCAGGCACAGGCATCACCTGGACATGAGGGTGTTGGGGGTTTAGGGCATGAGCATGAGAATCCAGACACTTGGGCAAGATGGTGGTGCAGGCAGGAGCTAGGCAAGACACAGGTTCCAGCAGGAGCTAGATTAGGGAACAGGGACCCAAAACTAATGAACCAGACTATGACACTCAGAGCCCACGGATCAGGAACCAGGATTAGGAGCAAGATCAGGACCAGGAAGCAAAAGCTAGACTGGGGTAGACAGAAGGGAAGCCCATCTTTTGGGGAACTCAGAGAGCACTGCAAGGGCTGCTGCTTAGATGTAGCAGCCACAACCCAGCACTTTAACTGGGACCCACTGGAGGCACTCAGGTGGCCAGCAGTTAGTCCCATGCAGGCAATCAGGGCCAACCGGGGGCTTGTTTGCCTACCTGCAGCCCTGACTTCTGATGTACGCAGCCACGGGGCTGTAAGTTTTGGCATTTAGACACGTCAGGATTCTATTTTCCCCCATGCCCCCATGCCTATACCTGCCAGAAGCAAAACAGAGGAGGGGCTGCGCTCTTGTGTTTTAGCCTAATGGGACAGGACACTTGCCCACGCAGTGGGGAACCTGGTTCTAGGCCATACTCACCCAGCTGCCTCTCTCTGACCTCCCAGCACAGTGCTCTAATAACTGATTACAAGAGAGGCATTATCTAAACCAGGGTGTCAAACTCATCAGGACTGAGAGATGGATGAATGGCATGGGGCCAGTTTGCAGGCCAGATGAGTGACACAGAGCTGGTCCATGGGCTACATCAGGCCCCCAGACCGGCCTTGCATGACACATGCAGTGTGTACCCCAGCATATGGCATGTAGGTCCAGTCTGAGGCCCATGGGCAGCACTGTGGACCAGATGACAGGGCTCTGCAAGATGGATCTGGCCTATAGGCTGTATGTGTGACACGCCTGATCTAGATTGCTTCTCACTCCTGTTGAAGCTTAGCCACTGTTTTCTGCATTTAATATTCATATAATCATAGAAAATTAGGAGTGGAAGGGACCTCAGGAGATCAACTAGTCTGGGGGTTGTCAAAGTTTTTATGCCATGGCCCAGAAGTGGCTGCAGCCCTGCAAATCGCAGCCCAGCAGTCACAGCTGACCGCAGCCAGAATTTCCAGGCAGAAGACAGGTAAGGATACCCCCACCCCCCCAGGCAGGGGGCCAAACCCTGCGCTGCTGCAGACCCTGCAGAAGAAGCCACAACCTCTCTGCCTGGCTCTGGGGGGGCCGCAATTTGCTGGCTTGTAGCCACTTCTGGTCTGGCAGCCGACTGTGCTGTGGACTTGCAGCTGACCTGCCGCAGCCCAGGGATTGAGAATCCCCGATCTAGTCCAACCCCCTGCTCCATCCCCAACTAGATCACCCCAGCCAAGGCTTTTTGTAGTTGGGTCTTTAAAACCTCCAAGGACAGAGATTCCACAACCTCTCTAGGTAACCTATTCCAGTGCTTTAGCACCCTCCTAGTGAGAAAGTTTTTCCTATTATCTAACCTAAACTTCCCTTGATGCAACTTGAGACCATTGCTCCTTGTTCTGGTACCCACCACCACCACTGAGAACAGCCTAGCTCCATCTTCTTTGGAGCCCCCTTCAGGTAGTTGAAGGCTGCTATTAAATCCCCTCTCAGTCTTCTCTTCTCTAGACTAAATAAGCCCAGTTCCCTCAGCCTGTCCTCATAAGCCATGTGCCGCAGGACCCCTAACCATTTCTGCTGTCCTTTTTTCTACATCAGGCTTGTCCAACATAAGGCCCACAGGCTGCCATGCGGCTCTCCAAGCTGTTTTCTGAGGCCCAAGGTGCTGTGAGAGGAAGTGAAAGTAAACACTGAACTTTCATTTCAGGGCGGTGATGCGATATCACTTCCTTTGAGGTCTTTGAATATGGCTTACCAGCCCACTGGGTGATAAAAAGTTCATGATCCGGCTGCACATTCAGAAAGGTTGGATACCCCTGGTCTACATCCAAAACTGGACACAGTACAGGTAATCCTTGCCATTCGTGGGGAATACGTTCTCGTATCCCCTGCGAATGGCGAAATCCCCGAATAAGGCTGCCTGCATTCATGAACTCAGTGCCCCTGGCGGCTGGTGGAGTGGGTGGGCATAGCTGTGCTGGGACAGTGGCAGGAGCCTGGTGGTGGGAAGTGCGGAGCTCCCAATAACTCCTTTAAGTGTATTTAAGAAGTGGGTTCAGCATTTGCAAATATTTGAAACCATGAATGCCGAACCTGCGAACAGTGAGGGTTTCCTGTACTCCAGATATGGCCTTACCAGTGCCAAATCAAGGGGAATAATTACTTCCCTCAATCTGCTGGCAATGTTACAAATGCAGCCCAGGATGCCATTAGCTTTCTTAGCAGCAAGGACACACTGTTGGCTCATATTTGTCTTATTGTCCACTGTAACCCCCAGGTCCTTTTCTGCAGAGCTGCTGCCCATCCAGTCAGCCCCCAGCCTGTACCAGTGCATGGGATTCTTCCATCCCAAGTGCAGGACTTTGCACTTGTCCTTGTTGAACCTCATGCGATTTCTTTTGTTCCAGGCCTCCAATTTGTTGAGGTGACTTTTATGAATTTATGATTCTCTGAATCACAGCCCTACCCTCCAGTGTATCTACAACTTACCCCAGCTTGATGTCATCTGCAAAGTTGCTGAGAGTGCACTCCATCTTATCTTCCAGGTTGTTGATGAACACATTAAACAAAAATGGCCCCAAGACCAACCCCTGGGACACTACACTTGATACCGGCTGCCAACTAGACATCAAGCCATTGATTACTACCCTTTGAGCCTGACAATCCAGCCAGTTTTCTATCCACCTTGTAATCCATTCATCTAACCCATACGTCCTTAGCTTGCTTGCGAAAATGTTGTGAGAGACCGTAATGTTCAATGGTTAGAATCAGGGGAGAGTAGTGAGGAAGTCTGTGCTGCATTGGGAGCAAGGACCCAGGCTACAACTCATCTCACTGAGACACCTCCCCTCTGCCTTGTTCTCTTCTTCCTCACCTTCTCTTGGCTGGGAAGCAGCTTCAACCCCCTTCTGCGTGAGAAAGTACCTAGAACTAGGGTTATCTGCCTCATGAGCAAATGGCCTAACTGCTAGTCCAAGGGTGTCAAACTCATTCAGCCCTCTGGGCTGGCTGAGGGCCACAGGGCTGGTCTTTGGGCTGCATGAGACCCACAGACTGGCCCCATACATTAGAGCCAATATGCAGGGCCGGTCTGGCAAGAGCAGTTCATGCAGTATGTGCCCTAGGCCGTCCCCCTGTGCTACATGCAGCATGTGTGCTCAGTCCTGTCCCATTTACCACATGCAGAACCTGCCAGCTACAGCCCGGGGTTTGCCCAGCACGTGGTGTATGGGGCCACAGGGCCTATGCTGCATGTGGTGGCCACACTGGACCAGCCTTGCATGCTAGCTCTAGTGCATAAGGATGATTTGTGGGCCTGATACAGCCCTTGAGCCAATGCTCAGGGTTGATCTGGCACAGGCATTGCATGCAGCCTGTGCTAGACCAGCTCCATGTTCTGAGCCAGGGCCAGAATGTGCCATGTGGAGCCCAGGGCTCCACAGGCCAAATCTTGTCTGCGGACCTTAGGTTTCACTCCCCTGCATTAGTCTACTGAGCTAAACCAGGGGAGGGCCTCTTCCTCCACCATCTAATACTCATGAGCATGGGTTTTTGCCTGGCTGTAATTTTGGAAATCTGACTTTACACACCTATCTGTTCAAGTGTACGTTGCCACATACAATGTGGCAATGTACTCCATAGAGTACAGCCCTACTGAGCATGCTTGGTGGGCATGTGTGCACTTGCAAGCCAGAGCTGACTCCCAAGCTGTGCGTGCCAAAAACTGCAGATATGCAGCTGTCGCGCTTGGGTGCATGAAGTGAAACAGGACTTAGTTCACGCGTTTGTAAAAAACCCTTCCCTTCAATCATGAGTCAGACTCGCCCACATCTCACGTTTTTCTTAGACTGATGACCTATTACACAATTATCCATTTGGGAGAGAAGGGGGTTATTTGCTTTCTGATTTTAAGATTTCACATTTCTAGGCTCTTTCCCACACTTAACGGGTGGGACTTTCCTCTAAAACATGACCAAAAGCTGCAGCTCTCATGACTCCAGGATCTAGGACTTGAGGCACAGGACCAAATGTAGCAAGATATTTGATAAGATCTCAGTGAGTAGCAACACTGCCTCTGCGTGGGCTGAAGGTGCAGAGTAGTAGGCCTGGGCACAAAACTGTTTTATTCTTCCTCTTTTTAGGTAGTTACTGGGTGCATCTACATGTGCAAATGCTCCAGGATGGCTTTACTCTACAGCAAATTACTCTAGAGTAAACCCACCCCGGGCACGCATGCAGGGAAGTGGGAGCAGCTTTGCTGCTCATGGCAGCAGTCTGTTCCTGCCCCTGCCAGCCCTAGGCTTCCCCTAGGTGCTAGCCCAGGGGTTGGCAGGGAGCATGGGGCCAGGAGACAGCGGTCTCCTGGAAGGGGCTGGGACATTGCTCCCTGTCCATGGGAACTGCCTGCTGCTGGGTTGGGCTCCACCACGAGAGCCCAGGCAAGGATAATGTTCTTCTGCCCTGGCAGCAGGGAGCTCCCAGCCCCTGCTAAGAACCTCCCAGCCCTGAAACTGCAGGGTGGGGCTGGGAAATAAGCATCTCCCTGATCCCAATCCCAATCATGGGGACTAGGAGCTCCCTGCTGCCACAGCAAAGGGACATTGTCCCTGCCCAGGCTCCGGTGGTGAAGCCTGCCCTGGCAGCAGGCAGCTCGTGGGGGCAGAAAGCAATCTCTCATCCCCTACTGACCAGGAGCACATTTACACCGTCACATGCAGTAAGTAATCGGAAATAAGTTTGCTACTAGTATTTACAGGTAGCCGATTTACTTGTGATTAGGGCAAATTACTGCGTAGTAAGTATCTGCAGGTATAGATGGTGATGCTTGCTGCACAGTAATTAGCTTTCATCTTGTCTCCGAGTGCCAGAGATTATAGCATCAAGGGAAACAATTCTTGACTTACAGGCTGCTTCTTAGACCCCTATAAAATATCTGTCGAAAATAATAACAACAAGAAAGCAAGAAGAAAAATGGGTCGAGAACTAGGCCTAGATTTCCCCCTGATTGCACCACTTTTAGTTCAGTGTGACTCCACGGATTTCCAAGGAGTCACAGTGGCATAAAAGCCTGGTGTGACCTGACAGAAAACCCGGGTATCTTTGGTCCCATTCACCCTTCAGACCTACTGCACTCACTCTGCCGGCGCAGAGAGGACAAATTAGATCAGCCTTCTCCTATGTGTTTTGAAAAGTGCAGTGCACTGTCAAAATGAAACCCCTGCATTATCATTTGTAGCCGTGATCAAGACACTTACCCCCGCTACCGCTAATAATGGCTTTTTTTTTTTTTTTTTTTTTTTTTTTTTTTTTTGCACCGGTCCTGGAAGCACTGCAATACCAGGTCAATGCATGGAGTGGATGGAGCACGCTCCGGTTCCACCACCCAATACCAAAAAGAATCTGCTCAATATAGACCTCCTATGGAGGACATTTGATCTTGGCATTCTTAAAGTGAACCGGAAGAAAGCTCGGTTGGTTAGTCTGTGAAGGTGCACATCTGCCCTGCCTTCCTCCTTAAGAGAAGTCCTTCTTCACGTGCCCCATCCGAAGTTGTCCCTGGTGCGCCAAGCGCTATTTCCCTCGCAGCTAGAAAGGGAATAAGGATTTGCAGCAAGGGCCGTGATTGGATCCGGCGGGCGGTGAGCTCACGGCGGAGGCCGGCCCAGGGCGAGGGAGGGCTGGTTTGCGACACTGCCTGGGAGGATATTAACGGGGCGAGGGGCGGGGCCCGGGGCAGCCGGTACCTGTGCTCGCGTCCCCGGCGGCGGAGGTAAGCCCCGGCGATGGAGCGTTGGCTGCGCGAGCGTTCGGCGCCCGGGCACGTGCTTCCGGGGCGGGGGGGGCACCCGGGCGCGTTTCTGCGCCGCCCGGGGCTGTTTTGCTCCGCGGTTTCTCTGCGGCTCTTCCCCCCCGCGCTACATCGAGCTGGGTGGGTGGGGGAGGGCTCAGCGCCCGGCTCTCTTCCCTCTTCCCCGGCTCGGGCCACTGCAGCTGCAGCTGCAGCTGCTGCTGCGGATCTGCGGGAAGCAGGGGGTTATCCCTGGGCGGGGGGGAGTCCGGAGGAAACAAGTGGGACCCGGCCCAAAGTTTGGGAGCCGAGGCGGCGGATGGGAGCCGCAGATCCGTGCCGGAATTGCTCCTGACAGCAAGTTCTGATGCTGCTGATTTTTTTATTATTATTATTATTATTATTATTATTATTTTATTTGTTAACCCCCCCCCCCCCAGCGAGCTGTGTGGAGCTGCAAGAAGAAAAGCTCTGGCTTGTGCTGCTGTGCTCGGCGCTCCCGCGCTGCGGGTCCTGGTGGCCGGGGCCCCCCGCGGGCGCCGGGCTGGGCTGCCGGAGAAAGGAGCCTTTGGGGGCTTTGCTGTGGTCCTCCGTAATTAGCAGCCCTGAGCAGTTCCATCAGAAGACATAAAAGCAGCCTGAGCGCGCCTCCGGGCCCTGGGTCTGACCGCAGCTTCTGCTTCAGCTCACTCCCGTTTCTTTCTAGCAGCCGTCTCTGATCATGAAGAAGAAAGCGGAGGCTTGGAGGGGAGGCTCGGCTGCCTGGCTCTGAGCCACAAGTTGTGCGCGGCGCCCCATGCTAGGAGATGCGTTTTCCATAAATAACTGGCTCGCACATACTGTGCCATGGGCGTAAAGCCTCTTGAGACAGGGATGACTTGGTTTTGAGATAATCTCTCTCTGTGCGAGCGACAAAACTGACCTTTAGATAAAAATGGAGGACTTTACGACCAGGACCTACGGGACCAGCGGGCTGGACAACAGACCTCTCTTTGGAGAAACTTCAGCAAGGGTAAGCTGGGAGTCTTGGTGCTCTCCAAAATCTCTCCATCTAGTGCTGGCTGATAAAAGGGGGCTTTCTTACTTTGATCTAGAGTGAATCGGTGATCTGTAGAGCCTGTATTTTGGGTGTTATCAGGACTGTGAAAAACTTAGCTCATTTTTTTTTATTTTATACACACACGCGTGTGCACACACACAGCTTTCTTTTATATAAGTTTTTCACGGTCCCAAAGCCTAGACTTTAACACAAACACCAAAATCTTGAGAACTGACAACACGCTTATTAAGTTCACTAAGTACCTTCAGTCTGTGAGGAGTCACTGAAGGTAGGCTCTGTCTTGAGACATTAACCTGCTTTGACAGGGAGGAAATTACTTTTACACCCCTAGCATTACCTGTATGTCTGTGGATCCGGCTGGCGGTGAGCTCACGGCGAAGGCCAGGCCCAAGGTGAGGGAGGCTGGGGGCTAAGAAGGAGACTTGTTTGAGCCAAGAGAGGTTGTCGCTGGACTCGTTCAAAGAGCCTTTCTAGGGTCCCGTGCACGGGGCTGAGACGCATGGCTCTCAAAGAGCCTTCTTGCAGATTTAATGGTGTGATTTGTGTAATGTGAACTTGACTTTCTCGACTGCGTATGCGTAGCGCATGGTATCAGTTGCTGATCATGTTGTTGAATCGTCTAATAATGGACTCTTGTGCGGAGTGGTCATCGCACATTTTCCTGAGCAAATTACTTTAGAAGCCTCTGGATTTTCCTGGGATTTTGTTCGGGTGGTAGTTCCCAGGAGACTGGGAAGGGGATGTGTAATTCTTCATGTTAGGAGTATTTCATCCCTGAGCTAGTTGCTCTTGCTTTCTCTCTCTGCCTTGTTTCACCACCTGTAAAATAGTGATAACGTCTGTTACAGAGCAATGTTGAGAACTGAATTGAAGAATAGTTATTTGTTAAGCATTCTGAACCTGAGCTGTGCTATGCAAATGTTTAGATGTAATTTTAGATCTGTTGTAAGCAAATAGAGGAACTGCTTTTTGTAAGAAGAGTACTGGTACTGTTCCTAGTTAAATATGCTGTGCTCTGAAGTGGTTGGGTTCCTTTTTATTGGGTTAAATGTTGTATTTCTCAAAATGCAGAATCGGGTCAACTAGACTACTTGCAAATTATTGCAGAAGTGCTCAAAATCTTAGAAAGGCCCTGCAAAACTGAAATGCCTTTGCTTTGAAAATATCAAAATCGAAGCATTTCTACTTGCATAATGAAATCTCTTTGAAATTTCATTTGAAGAAAGAGAAAGGAAATATGTATCTAAAGATTGCAGATCAAACTTTTTGTGTTTTTGTTTTCCTTTTGCCGTTGAACTGGAAAAGCATCTGTTGGCACAGACCTGCGCCCAGATCTAGAAGGATGTTTACACTAAAAGATGTAACGGCGTGTATAAATGTGGTGGGGTGGAGTATCGTTTTAAATATATACATAAAATAGAAGTTTCTTTCCTGCGTTCCAAGAATGGATATGTCTTGGGATAAAAGGCATCAGAGGTGTTTAGCTTGGACGATACAATTGGAGGAAGACTCCATTTATACAATAGCTTTCTCCCTCCAGGTGTTAGAGACTATTAACCTATACAGATCATAGCTTGTTAAATATCCAATTAAATGGATTAAAGTGCGTACAGTTCACCTAAAGGTAACAAAAAATAAAGTTGCATTTTAAATGCGTGAAGGACTCAGAAGGGTCCGTTGCTTATGACTCTGTGGTCGCGACTAAGCAGAACACAGCCAAAGACATGGCCTGAGACAACACAGAGAGTAAGTGCAAGTCTGCCCTTGAGCACAGGTGCTTGCTTCTGCACCTGTCAAATGGCTCTGTCACAACAGCCACCTCGAGCTAGTCCTAATCCTCTTCCCCCTGTCGCCTGCAGAAGTCTCCGTGCAGAGAGGACAGTGCAAGTTTGGGGCCTACAACTGGCTGCAGACTGCAGGCCTGACTTTCAGGACTTCTGCACACTGAAATCAGGGCGGGCAGTGGGTATCTGCACCTCTGGAAGATGGAGTCTCCATCTCTCTTACATCTACTGCTCTGTTGCTGAACCTGCCATCTGAGCTCCTTTCATCACCTTCTCCTCCTCTAAATTTGTTCTCTCTAGTGCTTGGAACAGCCCCTGTACCGTACTGTAGTGTAGCTGTCTGGTGTGGATTGTAAGCTTTTGGTGGGACAGTGGCTTGTCTCTAAAGTATCTTTTGTATCCAGTAGGCTGGACTGTACCGTAGGCCCTACACGGCCTACTTCCCTTCTTTTTGTAGCATAAATCATATGGACTTGTGCTGCCTGGAGCAGAAGGGAAGTTCTGTTTCTGTTGGATGGCCATGGTGTGCATACTGTGAGCTCTAGGATAGCTGTGGATCTGTCAAAACCAAGCCAGAGCTCTGCCTGAGCCTAATGACAGATCAGACGTGTGCCTTTAAGAGACACCAGCATGCATAGTGAACAGCACACAAGGAGTTGATGTGGCTAGGCAGGCAGGTACCCATTTACAGCTAGACCACATGGGGGGAAGCCCTTTAGCATGAGTCTGGAGTAAGGTTCAAGAAGGCACCTTCACCACCATGTTTTAGTGCCTCTTCAAAATGTACCTATTGACTGACTCTTTTCTGAACACAACTAATGCTTTTCCTGGAGCTTTCTCTATTCTGCCATTGTTACATGGACAAATCAAGAAGGATCAGTTGAGCTGCTCCAAATGGGGTAGGTGGGTAGCGAATATCTGTGAAATGGAGAAAGAGAGGATTAAAGGTAAAGGTCTTTGCTTTGTTGGATGGCAAAAGCCAGCAGAAAAGATTTTTGTCACAAATTGCTGTTCATAACTTTGCCCAAACTTTCAACTTCTGATACTACAAGTCAGGCCATACTGAAAACACCCTTCCTACCAGGGGCATATCAGGGGCTCCAGACTTAGCTCTCATGGAAGACCCCAACCCTGCAACAAACTCCTTTTGGGGGTGGTTTAAACTCTTCACACCCCATTACAGTATATGGTTTCCTTACATTGGACTTGGCTGGTGTTCATGACAGAATGGCCAGGTTTAAATTATGGCATTGAACTTGTACTTTCAGCTCTTACTACTTAATTACAGGTCCATCATCTAGCACTTATAGATGAAAAACTGTACTTGGCAGCCACTTATCCAGTGGCTGGAGTTTCCAAGTCTTTGACCCCTTCTGGCACACATCCACCTTGACCTGGATTTCTTTGTGTCTAGCTCATTTTACCTTCTCCTTTTTCCTATTCAGTTAGTGTGCAGGATTACAGGGAAGTCTGTGTTTCTTTTTGACAACTGTACAACTGCAGTGGTAACAGTATTTGGAGGGTTGCTGTAAGGGGCTGAGATGCAGCACTTGGACACTGCAGAGCAATCTACATTTCTTATTGTCATCATGGATCTGGGCTCTGAGATGATGTAGGAATGGGGCTGAGTGAAGAGCGTGTTGCTTGACAACTATGCTGTGTAGTGCCTCACGCTGGCTCACAATTGATGAGTGTGACTGATGGGATTTTTTTGGATGAACTTCTTGCAAAGGAGGAAAGATGGGGGATAGAATTGCTTCGTGAAAAAATTCTCTGTGGGCTAGAGATATTGGGAATAACTAGGGTTCATTATACAAAGGGCCTGTAATGAATGTTATTCAGTAACGAGCTGAAATCAGCTTACAAAAAAGAGATGGCCTGTCTTGGGTTCTGGATGAAATATTATGTATTCTTCCAAGTCTTTCTTTTGGCAGGGAGAGGGGGAACCTTTAGGCCTGTCTCCTGGGTAATTCTCAATTAAGTCCATGTACTTGCCTGCATCCTTCTGCAGTTTTTTAACTTTTGTTTTCTGTATGGATGTGGTGTGACCAGTCCTGCTTGACTTTCACTTCTGGAGGTGGTGCAGTTAAGTGACTTCTTGGTCCAGGGCTTTTTCTTTACAAGGGGCTCAACCTGTAATTTGAATGGTGGGCAAGATCAGGCTCGGAGCCCACAAAGGGTGCTGGGATCACTGTGGTTGAAAGGCACCACAGATCTGGCTTTCAGACGTGCTGAGCAAATGTAGCTCCGTCCCAAATCAGTCGGAGCTGCCGGTATTCAGCGTCTCTGAAAGTGGGCCCTTTACAGCCAATCTACTGCAGGCGACATAAGCATGTCCACAGAGGGGGATGCTCTGCGGTATGGGCTCTCTGGTTCTCTGGGCTTGTGTTCACACGCTGT
This sequence comes from Crocodylus porosus, assembly GCF_001723895.1. NCBI lineage: Eukaryota > Metazoa > Chordata > Crocodylia > Crocodylidae > Crocodylus > Crocodylus porosus. The sequence goes on along the minus strand of NW_017728931.1, from coordinate 132,405,330 downwards.
CATCTAAGTGCTGGAGTAAACCCAAAGCTGAATGGTTTGATCAATCGCACCGATCATATTTCACATAAACACTGATGAGGAAAATTCTTTAGTGGCTCAGAGTGTGTGCAGCTTTCCCAGATTGGGAAGTGCGTTTTTGTTTGCTGTCTGAGAGCGTGATACATGTGGAGCCAGCATGGGGCTTTAAACAGAGGTCAGGAACGCAGGGAAATCTCTGGCCCGCTGGCAGCGTGCTTCCTCGCTGGATGGTCTGTGTGTTTGTTTGAGCGGTCCCGGCAGTAGAAGGTCTATCGCTATACACCCTTCCATGCCAGTCTACCGATTGTAGTACAGGGAGTAGTACAGCTTTAACAATATCGCTGTAGTTAAATAAAGCTGTCTTCTGTAGCCGAGCTGTGAGATGGCCTCAGCTGGTGCTGGGCACGTGGTGTCTGGTGACTTACCGCGACTGCTTGGAAATGAAAAGGCCTAAAGCAGGAAGCCTTCCTCTCGTACAGCTTTGCCATGAAATAGAAGTGCAGATCCGAAGAGCGGCATGCGTGGCAGAGGTGGTCCTTGCAGCCAACATCCTGCCTTTCTCATGGCTGTGATTCCAGCTTTCCTTGGGAGGAGAATGGTCAGAACAGGGAAAGGAGCAGGCTCCTTGGGAAGCAACCTGTGTATGTGCAGGTGATGTTGGCAGGGAAGGCTGGAAGAGTTTGTGACTTCAGCAAAGTGAAAGACAAAGCTTTTTGCAGCACAAGCCTGGCTAATGGAAACAAGGCTCCACTGCCCAGCGCTCCAATGCGAAGACCGAATGCCAGCACAGCACAGCGCAGCGCAACCCGCTGAGGCTGCTTTGTGCCTTCTCTACAGCAGAACTGCTCTGGGATGAGGGAGGCAGAGTGCAGACTTCCAGGCCAGCTTGGCAGACTCCACAGGAGGAAGGGAAGGGAAGATATTTGAAGGGAACAGACCGGGTACAAGGTACTCCTAAAATCTTAGTAACTGGGATTACAGCTTATGGGTAGAGGGAACAGGTAACTCCACATAGTTAAGGCTGCTTTATTTTTGCATTTACAAATCCAATTTTCATTTGCCTGGCTATCTGTATTGCTGCAGGAGCTAGGAGCCAGTGCAGAAACCCAGAAGACTGTCCTGTCTCCAAAGAGCATCTAGTCCAGGTGGGCAAGAGACGACATGCAGACAGGGTAATGTGAAGAAACAGTGGTGCAGTATTGGTTGTCAACTGCCGGGTGCATTGGCCACAACTGCTAAGCATGGTGTGTGTTATTTGCAGGCAAAGGAGAACTGGAAGAGGATTTGCAGGGAGCTCCTTAAGCTTGTGGGACAGCCTGGGAGAAAACACAAAGGGGATTGTTTGGCACTAATGAGGTGCGCTGAGAATGGGGAGTCGCTAAACATGAGACGATGAATAAGGGTGGGCACAGGCTGTGAAAGGGAAGACAAGACTTTCACTTCCTCTTGCATCAAATATGAGGGGATACCATTAAAATGATGGGCTCGATTGATCTTTACAGCAACATTTTGAGTGAACAGTAGTGGGACAAGGTTACAGTTCTCAAGGCCGGAGAGCAGAATGGGATGATGAAAGCTTAGATGAGCCTTTTAGCTGTGTGGATGACTTGGAAAGACAGTTGTTTGGGGAGAGAGACAGTGTGAGCGCCAATGTGCAGGAAAAGGTCTAGACCTTAAATGTATCCTGCATATGGTGTCAGATGTAAATGTTCAGACTAAAGCAAAGTGCCATGCTGGCACTTTGGGGGGGAGGTGTGGAATTTTTAGCTTAAAGGTTTTAACTATTTCTAAGGGGAAAATGTTTCTTTCCCCCCTCTGTGTGTGTGTGTTTAAAACATTCTTAAGACTCTCTATAGTACTTCCAGAATTGTGAGCCAGCGGTTTGCCATGAAATTGGGGATATATTTTATTATATATAAGAAATATATTATATATAATGTTATATGAAAGCCTCTGCAAACTTAGCCATGATTAGAAGCCTGTGAAAGACTGCAGGGGACACAGAGTTTTGTTGGAAGTGAGTAGCTAACATCTGGACATTATCTTTGACTTGGACTTCTTTGTGTTGTCTTGGATCCAGGGTAAAATCTAAATCCTGTAGGATCTGCATGACATCTTAGCTCTCCAGCCTTTCTTAGCCTGCTCTCATTATGTAACATCTTGATTACTGACAGGAGCTTCTCTTTCTGGACTTGAAAGAGTCAGTGTTGTCCCATTCAGATCTAACCAGAACACTGTTGCGTGGATCCTTTTTCTAGCCATGCTGGCCTTGCAGATATTCTCCTGCAATATGTTGGGACAGAAAACAGGAGAAGGCTTTAATAGTGAAGAGAGAGAGAGAGAGTAAGGTTTTTGCTATGGGGTTAACCAACATCGAAGCTAGCTGAGCTGAGAAATAGTTTGTCCTCCAAAATACAGAGGCACTCTTTTTCAGAAGGAGGATTCTGGAAATCCCAGAAACCCCTGCCCAATGTGTGCTCCAAAGAGATGAGGAAATGGAGGCAGTGGAACACAGGCAGATAGACAGATATATAATATTCTGCCTGTGTCATCCACACAGCTAAATATATATATTCTGCCTCTGTTCCACTGCCTCCATTTCCTCATCACTTTGGAGCACACATCCTGTCCCAGAACTCCCCTCTGGATGCAGTTTCACACAGGATGGGGCGAAAAAAATATAAATTTATATAATTTTTTTTTTTTCCATCCTGAGTGAAACGACATTCAAGAAGTCTATAGCTCTGACAGTAGTCTTAGGGGCCTGGCAAATGGACTGTGGAGGTTCAGCTGTCAGAAGGGTATACTGGATAGGATCATTGTCCAGTTTTGGAAGCATAAAAACATGCAGGTCCAGTGATTCAGTGAATCAGCCTGGTATGTGAGCTCAGCTTGGGAGTTCTTCTAGGGATATGAAACTAAGCTATGTGGATGGAGTAGTTTTCTGATTCGTTGGTTCTGGCTACCTCTTCTCCAAGAGTATTTTTGAGTAGAAGATCACCAGGGTTTAGCAACCCTGGGCTGTTAACTTGGGTTTTGGTTGGACATCATAAGGGACAGTAAAAAGAGGGTAACAAGACAGAAGGCAGGCAAGCCCTACGTACAAAACGGGATTTTTCAGTATGGTCCAGGTGCGTCAGTCACACATACAGGATGTTTTGGAGAACATATCTTTTCCCCAGCTCCTTCTCCCCTACACCCCTTCCCCCCACTTTAAGAAAAAATGAACAAAAGAGTATTGCCCAAGTATTTGAGGGGACACCCTGAGGAATGGAGTTCCTGAATCCAGTTCAGTTCCTCGTTCTCGCATGCAAACTTATCAAACCCCTTTCAGAAACTGGTCAAAGCTCTGGTCTCAAACCAGTGAAGTGCTCTGGTCTCACTACTACTAATGAAAGGCTGGTCTAGAACTGTGCGGGCTCTGATGGTTAGAAACCGTGGCCAACTTGTTCGTGTGCCAGCATTGTCCTGTAGCTCTGCTTCCTCCCTGTGCTTGGAGGAAGAGGGCCATTGAATCTCTTCTCAGCTTCTGTTTGGCTAGGCCAAGCAGTTTAAGGTTTTTTTTTTTAGCTTTCTTTGCAAGGTGGATTTTCTACTCTGCTGATCATTCTAGTAACCTTTCTCTGCATCTTTCTTGAATGTGGGTGACCAGAGTTGCCAGTGGTGTATCCTTTCTCCACTAGAAATAAATCCCTTCAAATGCTCCAGGATCATATTTTTTTTTCCCTTCTTTTTTTTTAAATTTTATTTTACATTTGGATAACATTTATCTCACAATCATCTTCTGAACTTGTATACCCAGGTCTTCATCACAGATTTCCAACTGATGGTCTCTTGCCCTATGACAGAGTTTCTTGATATTATTAGTCCCTACATAGACAACTCTCTACTCTACTCTTCAGTCTTCAAAGGCATTTGGTGCTCTCTGACATTCCAGTCCCATCTATTGACAGTGGTTTTCAAAAAGCAACATGTCATACTTGTGTTAAGGTTATTTGGGAAAATATTTAAATTGTATTAGCCTGAGGACTGCTCCTTAAGGAATTCTTCATGTAACTCATCCTTGGAATTCTTCAAGAGCTGGTTGAACAGATGCTTGGCTGGGATGGTTTAGTGGGAGATGATCCTACCTCTATCGGGGACTGCATTAGATAACCTCATGAGGTCCCTTCCAGCCCTACCTTCCTATGATCCTATAAATTCTTCAGCCTGATGATAATTCTGCTTTTCAGTCCAACTTGTTGTTTCCTCTTTAGCTAATTTTCTTGCCATGCTCCACTTTCCTACCTCTAATTGAGTCCAAGTATCATATGTTCATGCCTGTCATTCATATCTCCTTCAGACATTATGGTGCTGGACAGGTTCCTAGGAACATCTCATGCTTTGGTTCAGTTGAGGTGGTCTTTGGCTCCTTGTTTCATGAAGAACTGGACTTGGCAGTGCACTCTGTCTGAGAGCTCCAAGGCTCCTGTCCTTGGGAAAAGCAGAATCTCTTCAGGAACTGTTTCCACGCCAAGTCCCTTTCTGCATTTTGCTTCCACCGTCATCATTTCTGAGTTTCAGCTAACCACCTTGAAGCTATAGACTGACTTCACACTGATTTTTGGAGTGGGTTTTTGGTTGCTTGCATTTTCCAAATGTAGACCCTCCCTCCTTTTCCCGTTTCCTGTATTTCCACAAGCAGAGTTGTCATAGATTCACAGAAAAATAGGGCTGTAAGGGACCTCTGAAGTTCATGTAGTCCAGCCCCCTGCCAGGGGCAGGATAATCCCTTTCTAAACTATCCCCAAACAAATCTTTGTCTAACTGGGGTGGGCAAAATGGTGGATCCAGCCAGCAGTCAGACTCCATTTCCCAGCAGCCCCTGCCTATGTTGCTGCAGCTGGTTTCCATGGAGACCAGTGCTGGCAGGGCATGGGGCAGGGTAGGGAGCTGCTCCAGAGCTGGGGCTGGGATCTTGCTGCAGTGACAGCATGGTCTGGAGCCGGGGTGTGCGGGCAGTGGGTCACAACTCTGCCTTGGCTCTGGACCACGCTGTCACTGCTGCAAGATCCCAGCCCCAGCTCTGGAGCAGCTCCCTGCCCTGCCGCACACCCTGCCAGCACTGCTGGGGCAGGTCTCTATGGAAACCCTAGCACCACCGCTCCTGGGGTCTCTATGGAAACCAGCTGCAGCAACACAGGCAGGG
>NW_017728931.1:132388773-132400024 GCF_001723895.1 Crocodylus porosus | reverse complement strand
TTCCCCAGCTCCTTCTCCCCTACACCCCTTCCCCCCACTTTAAGAAAAAATGAACAAAAGAGTATTGCCCAAGTATTTGAGGGGACACCCTGAGGAATGGAGTTCCTGAATCCAGTTCAGTTCCTCGTTCTCGCATGCAAACTTATCAAACCCCTTTCAGAAACTGGTCAAAGCTCTGGTCTCAAACCAGTGAAGTGCTCTGGTCTCACTACTACTAATGAAAGGCTGGTCTAGAACTGTGCGGGCTCTGATGGTTAGAAACCGTGGCCAACTTGTTCGTGTGCCAGCATTGTCCTGTAGCTCTGCTTCCTCCCTGTGCTTGGAGGAAGAGGGCCATTGAATCTCTTCTCAGCTTCTGTTTGGCTAGGCCAAGCAGTTTAAGGTTTTTTTTTTTAGCTTTCTTTGCAAGGTGGATTTTCTACTCTGCTGATCATTCTAGTAACCTTTCTCTGCATCTTTCTTGAATGTGGGTGACCAGAGTTGCCAGTGGTGTATCCTTTCTCCACTAGAAATAAATCCCTTCAAATGCTCCAGGATCATATTTTTTTTTCCCTTCTTTTTTTTTAAATTTTATTTTACATTTGGATAACATTTATCTCACAATCATCTTCTGAACTTGTATACCCAGGTCTTCATCACAGATTTCCAACTGATGGTCTCTTGCCCTATGACAGAGTTTCTTGATATTATTAGTCCCTACATAGACAACTCTCTACTCTACTCTTCAGTCTTCAAAGGCATTTGGTGCTCTCTGACATTCCAGTCCCATCTATTGACAGTGGTTTTCAAAAAGCAACATGTCATACTTGTGTTAAGGTTATTTGGGAAAATATTTAAATTGTATTAGCCTGAGGACTGCTCCTTAAGGAATTCTTCATGTAACTCATCCTTGGAATTCTTCAAGAGCTGGTTGAACAGATGCTTGGCTGGGATGGTTTAGTGGGAGATGATCCTACCTCTATCGGGGACTGCATTAGATAACCTCATGAGGTCCCTTCCAGCCCTACCTTCCTATGATCCTATAAATTCTTCAGCCTGATGATAATTCTGCTTTTCAGTCCAACTTGTTGTTTCCTCTTTAGCTAATTTTCTTGCCATGCTCCACTTTCCTACCTCTAATTGAGTCCAAGTATCATATGTTCATGCCTGTCATTCATATCTCCTTCAGACATTATGGTGCTGGACAGGTTCCTAGGAACATCTCATGCTTTGGTTCAGTTGAGGTGGTCTTTGGCTCCTTGTTTCATGAAGAACTGGACTTGGCAGTGCACTCTGTCTGAGAGCTCCAAGGCTCCTGTCCTTGGGAAAAGCAGAATCTCTTCAGGAACTGTTTCCACGCCAAGTCCCTTTCTGCATTTTGCTTCCACCGTCATCATTTCTGAGTTTCAGCTAACCACCTTGAAGCTATAGACTGACTTCACACTGATTTTTGGAGTGGGTTTTTGGTTGCTTGCATTTTCCAAATGTAGACCCTCCCTCCTTTTCCCGTTTCCTGTATTTCCACAAGCAGAGTTGTCATAGATTCACAGAAAAATAGGGCTGTAAGGGACCTCTGAAGTTCATGTAGTCCAGCCCCCTGCCAGGGGCAGGATAATCCCTTTCTAAACTATCCCCAAACAAATCTTTGTCTAACTGGGGTGGGCAAAATGGTGGATCCAGCCAGCAGTCAGACTCCATTTCCCAGCAGCCCCTGCCTATGTTGCTGCAGCTGGTTTCCATGGAGACCAGTGCTGGCAGGGCATGGGGCAGGGTAGGGAGCTGCTCCAGAGCTGGGGCTGGGATCTTGCTGCAGTGACAGCATGGTCTGGAGCCGGGGTGTGCGGGCAGTGGGTCACAACTCTGCCTTGGCTCTGGTCCACGCTGTCACTGCTGCAAGATCCCAGCCCCAGCTCTGGAGCAGCTCCCTGCCCTGCCGCACACCCTGCCAGCACTGCTGGGGCAGGTCTCTATGGAAACCCTAGCACCACCGCTCCTGGGGTCTCTATGGAAACCAGCTGCAGCAACACAGGCAGGGGCTGCTGGGAAATGGAGTCCGTCGTGGGCCTGATCCAGCCCGTGGGCTGAACTCTGCCCACCCTGGTCTAATCTAAAACTACAGAGTTGCCCCCGTCACAAACCACCTGCCATGCACACAGCAGGCGGCCAACGTCCTGCTGCTGCAAGGGTTGTTGGGAGTGCACTTGAGAGCTGAGAAGAAGAGGATTTACTTCATATCTGCCCCTGCCCTTCCCCATCTCCTGGCAGGGGGAACATCTCTTCCTTGAAATACTTTCTTTGGAGCCAGCTTGGGGCAGCTGCTCCCTCTAGCATGGGTCTGCCTAGCTATTTTTGAGGAGACGGGTCTTGGCCACAAGCCAACTCCTCTGGGGCTTTTTCAGCTCATCCTGGTTCTCTGCAAAAATATCAGCCCAGTTCTCTGCATCCTTGTGCCTCCACCTCTTGGCCAAAATGTTTGGCCGTCGGAGCACTGATAGAAGTGCTCCGAACATGTTCACCTTAGCTTCTAACACCGCTAGTTCCCCAGTTTTGCATGCTGCTGTTTAATTTCTTTGCAGTCTCAAAGTAACTCCTCTTGCTTTCTGTTCCTGTTTGTCAGCTCAGACTCTTGCAGTTGAGTATTTTTTGTCACTGCCAGAGTCCTTCTGGGCATCTGAATGAATCCTTCCCATCAGCCAGGGGGACGAAGGCCATATGTAGTTTAGATTGGCTGCTTGGCTTTCTTTTTAAGTCACAGCTTGTCTCCAAAGCATTTAATGCCACTGCTAGGTTATTCCTGTCTCCAAAGTGAGGTTGCTCAGGATTCACATCTCCGAGGAATCAGGATATTGAGTCTGGCAGAGGTTTTTTTCCTCTAACTTCAAATTCTTGTTGTAGTCTCTCTCTGGGAGTAATGTGGCTTTCAGCTGCAGCTGGCAACTTGTACGTATCTTTTTCCTTTACCCCCTTCCTTTTTAAGTTTCCAGCGTGGGCTGGAGAGAGAGGCTGCAGTTTTATGTAGCATCATCAGCCCAGGTGGACAGAGGCACTGCAGATCCATCTTCTGCATTGCCTGCCACAGAAGGAGGCCTTTTCAGACTCCCCTTACAGTGGTTTTCAGTCACTGGACGTAGCTGGGCCACTAGCGCAATCTTGCTTTATTTTCTTTCCTCCTTGATGGACAGTTGGCAGATTTCCCTCTAGCCACAAGCTCAGAAGTTGATTATTTATTTATTTTTCCTCCCCTGCCCCAAGCTGTTCATAATTCGTGCTAGCCGCCTGGCTTTGACTGACAGCCCTGCTCTGGGCATTCAAGTTAAGAGTAGAAAGACTTACAGCTTTACAAAAATGCTTACTCATGATCACACTGATCCCACAGCTCACTGCATGTAATCGCCCCGGTTGAACTCCCCAGCTGGATGCGGGCCAGGTCCCTGTGTCTGAGCCACGTGCTTCTAAGCTGCCTGAGACCTGAGCAAAGTCCAGGCCCCTCCTCCAGGCTTGAGTGGACATCTCTATGTAGTCCCCCATACACGCACTCCTTCAGAGCCAAGACTGTGACGTAGCTTCCCCAAAACTAGTGTTGGCTTCCGAATAAATTAAGTAAACCTGATCCCAGCCGGCACTTGGGTTTACAGCTGACTGCCACAGGGGGGGCACGGTGGCTGAAGCACATACCCCTTGTGTGCAGTGATTGTAAAAAGGATTTGGAAAGAGCTACTCTAAATGATGGACACTGAGTGTCAAGTAACACACCTGCACAGCCTCCCTGCCTCTGTTTCTTCATCTGGAATGAGGCAAGTCCCAAGGGATTTGGACCTGGTGCCTGCCTTCCTGCACGCAACTCTTCCTCTGAACTATATGGAGCGCTTCTGGCTGCCTCTCTCGGGAAGAGCCAGTACGACCTTTCTTTTTTTTTTTTTTTCCACCCCCCCCCTTGTTGCATGCTGTCTCCTTTTACATTCTCTCCTGACCAGCTCTGTCTAATGCTCACATTCCCCCACCAAGTGATATGTTGCTTTGTTACTAGCAGCACTGTACCTAAGCTCCCCGCAGCCCCGGGCAAACTTTTAGTATCAGGCCTCCCTTCACCAGAGGAGGTGATGATGATCATGATTACTATTTGGGGCCCCCTTTCTGTCTGGGCCTTGGGTGGCATCCCCGTTCGCCCATGCTTGTGTCCAGCCCTGGTTACTAGTCTGTCTGGGCAGACTGGCTTTTCTTAGGCTGGTCATCTTCTGTGTCCCCTGCTGTTTCCATTTGACAAGAAACCTAAACGTTCAGTATTCTTGTTAGCTCTGGGTCGTCACCCTGTGGAATTTTATCCCAAGATCGAAGTGAAAGACAGTAGCAAAAGCAGCCGGGCTCCATATCCAAAACAGAGTCTGCAGCCCAACACCACTCATAGAGGCACAGAATTAATAATAGACTATTGGATTCCCCAGGTCGTCACAGCTGCCGCTCTTCAATACTTGGCTTTGCAAACTCAATGCTCTTCAATTTCTTTTAAATGATACTGGGGTGTGGACCCTTTCCAGCAGCCAGGGGATGAGTAGCACTAGCAGCACTACTGACTTCACCATGTTGTTTTGCCTCTTTTCTCTGCTGGTGTAGTTGGTCTGACTGTGGAGGCAATGGTCTATAGCCTGTTTTGAGCCTTGGGTGCTTTGCCAAGCAGTGTGGCAGTTCTAGTGTCATTGTATCCAGGGCTTTCTGGTGGGAATTCCTCATCTTTGCTCCTCTTTTGTGCATTTTCCCCCAAAATGGCATCAGAGTTGTCATCTACTCACTACTGCAGTGGTTCTCAACCTTTTTAGACTCGATGCACCCCTCCATAACTGTTCTGAATTGAGTGAATTTCAACAATGTATTTAGCGGTGTGTCTCCAGGCAGGAGGAGTCTGAGTCTGCCCTTATCTGCTTAGCTTCTCACACCTCACTTAGCTCCTTGTGCTTTCTGGGGCACCCTTCAAATGATCTCACTGCATTTCTGGGCTGGCACCTTCCAGGTAAAGGGCTCCACCACATTGATCAGTCCCTCTAGTCAGCTGGGCTCCTGCTCATATTTTTAACCTTTCTGTTTGAGCTGAGCTGCTGGCACTTGCCTCTCGCTGGGAACGCTGGAGGCTGCCGTCTTGGATTGGCTCCACACTTCTGGGAGCAGTTGCTCTACTCCTCGAGATCCTGAAATACCTTGTTGTGCTGAAGGTGGATGTGGGCTGTCTCTAGTGGGTTTGACTGTGAACATCTAATCTGTAGTTAACTGTATGTAACCAGTTGTGTTTTCCAGGCTAACTAGCAAGATTTGGTTCTGACATGGGCCACAGGCGGAGCCACTAGGGCTGCGCGGAACAGCACTGTTTCGTTTCGAAATCACGGTTCCGTTTCACTTTGTCGAAACTGTTTCGCCCTGAGGCTATAATGGGGCAGTGTGAAACTGCTTATAACTTTTGTCATTTTCTGCCTGATTTCAGACAAAACATTCAGGGATGGTAGCCCGTTCTAAGGCCACGAAGCCCAGTTTCAAGGAGACGGGTGCAGGGGGTTCTGGGAAACTTCACCTCAAGCTGCTGACGAGCAAAACTTGGGTCATGTGTGTTAAGGCACCACAGGGATGGTAGCCCCTGCTGAGGCCATGAAGCCTGCCACGTTTCAAGGAGATAGGTGCAGGGGTTTGGGGGAAACTGCACCTCAGACTGTTCAGAGCAAAACTTGTGTCGCTTGTAAGTGTGAAAGCCCAGAGAAAGCTCAGTTCAAACAATGCTTTTTAGGCTGTTTTTTGTCCCTCCCCCAGAGCACGGGGATCGGAAGGGACCTCAGGGAAGCATCACACTCACTGGCCAGCTACACAGTCAGTATGAGCAGTCCTTCGCCCCTCTTCCCCCTCCCTCTCCTTACTTTCCTTTCCCTGCAGGCACGCCCAGCTTTGAAACTCAAAACGTTTTGAAACTTTCAAAATGTTCTGACTACCCTCGTTTTGTTTCGAGGCTGTTTTGAAGCCTTTCGTTTCACTTCAATTTTGCTGATTCGAGCTTGAAACGAAACAGCCGGTGAAACTCCACAGCCCTAAGAGCCACCAGTCATGTCCTGCTGTTGGGCTGGCTGTGGCTTTGTCACTCTTCACACTTCAACGCTGGTTTCTCTTGCTGTAACTTCTGGCGTGAGCCTGATGCTCTGACCCTTTGCCCTCCTGTCCCCTATAACACAGCCGGGGTGTTGCAGTTTCATCCTTTTACATCTGACTGGGCCGGTGGTGCTCAACCTTTCTGGACTTGAGGAAGCCCTCATTTGACTCCATAATTTTTTAACTGAGTGGCGCCTGATTTTAAAAAACAAAAACAAACCAGTTTATGTATTACAATGCTTGCCTCCTTGCAGAGGGGCTGAGCTTGAGGCTGGGACAAGCCTAAGCTACTGGGTAGGCTTATCTGCTTATCTTCTCACACCCTTGGGGCACTCTTCAGAAGACCTGGCATCACCCCAGGGTGCCCTGGCACTCTGAGACTCATTGGACTTGGCGCTAGGAGGATGTTTCCATGCATGTCGGTAGGATGCACAAGATTTTTTTTTTTTTTTTTTAGGGGCAACTAGTAATGTTTGGTGCCTCTGCTGAGAGCACTTTGGATTTACTTTTTTGGGGACTGCCAAGTGTTGTCTGATCAGTACACTAGTAAACTTAGAAAACCCTTGGACAGTGACCATTCAGTCACCCTAGCTCATCTGAAGAGACCCAGGTGTGAACTTGAGACCCCACTCTGTTCTTTAAGTTTTTAAGATGGCAGAAACCTGTTGCATCAAACATCTTGCCTCTTGCTGCTCCTGCTGTCATAAGAGACTTTTCCTCTTCCTGTTTTAGTGATGGGGGAGAAGGAGGAACTCGAGTTTATGCCCTCCAGTGCATCTGCTAGACCAAGTGGCTGAGTTCAAACTTGGGTCATTTTGGTTTGCCTGCTTAGAAATAAAGAAATGAAATTCTGTGTAGCTGTCTCTGGTTGGGACCATATTTAATTATCTATGCATTGTGCAAACAGAGGGTTTTACCTCGGCTGTGGCTCCTTCTCATGAACAGCAGTTTAGTTAGTACTCATTGACTCTAGCTGCAGGTGTGTGCAGCAGCCTATGTGAAAAGTCACCGCAAGCTCCCTGGCACCGGAACCAAGTCTCGTGGTGCTGTACACATTCACATTTTGTAGGGTCGGAAGGGACCTGAGCAGATCATCGAGTCCGACCCCCTGCCATGGTAGGAAAGAGTATTGGGGTCATACAACCCCAGCAAGGTGTACAGACAGAGAACAACTAGCACAAGGAGGCCCTGGTCCGGGAAGGGGGTGGAGGCTCCTTGGGGTCGTCGCAGTACTAATGTATACAGGAGTGGGGAAGGGCAGGCACCCCTGAATGGCCTTTTGCACGATCTGTGTGAATTAAGGTGGCTCCCAGCTGACATTTACAATGTGGAAACTAAAGCAGAAACAAAGCGACCCACCCACGGTCACGCTGCCCTTGTTCTGTGCCGGTTTCTGCCACCGAACCCATCTTCTGCACCCACTTCTGTGCTAAGATCGGGGAGTTGTTGAGCTGCTCTCCCCTTCTGTTCACACCAGCGAAGCTTCTCTGCACCTATTGCAAATGCTTGTGTACAAAGAAACACTGGAGATGTGGGATGCTTTCCTCGGGTACCAGCTGGCATTGAGGAGAGCTGGCACCAGGTCAGATCAGCGAACACGAGGGCTGCCCCAGAGACCACAGTCTGTGAGTTGTTGTAGATGGGTGTCAGGAGCGACAGCTGCTCTTCTTTCCCCGTGTTGCTGCGGGGGAAGGGTGGGGATGACTAGGCTAGAAGGTGCTTCTTAAACACAGCAACTTACAGGGTCTGGCTGCAGGGTTTTTAAAGGCGAATCATTTGCGTTTCCTCTGCCAGTTCTTGTGCGTTTGCCAGGACTGTGCCCAGTGAGTTGTGCTTCCTGTCCCACGCACCGCACAGGAGATCATCGTGGGAGCGGCCGTGCACGCTCAGACCTAGAACAGAGGCTGCTTATTGGAGCAAACGCTGCACTAAACCAGCTGATGTGGAGGATGTGGGTGTCACGCAGTCCTTCCCGGAGCTGTTGGGCAACCAGCAGGGAGGTAGAAAAACTCTTCGGAGGTCTTTCTCTGTGCTAGCATAGGAATCCTCACCCAGAACCTGGAACGTGTTGAGATTTAGCTAATGAAATGTAGCTCACTAATATCCCTTTCTGAAGAGCTGTGTCTGGGTGATGGGTGCAGGGCTTCTAGTTCCCTGGACATAGGGGTGCTGCTGACGGCCTTGAGTCCAGCTTTTGAGTCCCTTATCCTGTAGCCAGGGTGTGCTGGGGGACCACCTTCCAGAAAGTGGGGTTTTGGGGGTTGTTTGTTTTTGGGTTTTTTTAAGAAAAAGAGTTCATCTGTGGTACGAAGTGCTGCTGCTTTACTCCAAAGGAGAAACTAATTCCAGCTCATGTAGCTTGGCATGAGTTGGCACTGCCAGCAATGCCACTTCCTTGGGCTTCAAAAATCACTTGCCATCATGCAGGTGGAAACTTTCCCCGTGGCAGCATTGGTCCTCTCGAAGCCACAGACTGCCACACAGGCGTCTCTCTGTATGTGAAAACACAACGCCCTCTTGGATGGCGAGCGTGTTTGTCCACGTTGTCTTGGAGCCTTCGCCGGCAGCTCTGCGTCTTCTCCTTGCTGCTGCTCCTGGCGCAGGTGAAACAAGACCGCTTAGTTTTACTGCTGATAGCCTGATGCCTTTGGGCAGCGATGGTCCTTTCTGCAGGGAGATAACAGGACGTGCCTTTTCCCTGCCAGCAGCCGGACAGGAGGCAGAGCTGCCCTTCAGACCTCTACTTGCAAGAGGATTATAGGACAGCCGGTGCCACCTAGTGGATATTCCTGTGCTCTGTCCCCAGCAGTGGCCTGGCAGCAGGGCAAGGGGTGACACAAGAGGCTGGTACCCAACTTCCCAGCGAGTGTTTGGCTGGTAGGTGGGCTCCTGGTAAATCTTGGTCTCTCTAGGGCGTAACGTTAAGATTTTTTCCTGTTTTCAAAGTGGGGGAATTGCAATGACGTGTCTTTGTTGTCCTCTGGGTTCATGGGCAGCAGAGGCCACCGAAATCCAGTGGACCTCTGCTCTGATCATATGTGCTCTCTTCCCACTGGTAAGCTGTTTTTGTTTGGTTGGTTTTGTGTTTTTTCCTTTAGTCCCCAAGTGCTTTTCTCTGCTGAGACTCGGCTTCTTTCATTCATGGGAACAAGGGAGCTGCTTCGCTTCATCTCACTCTCCATACAGCACGTCCATTCACCCTTGGCAGGTAGCATCCCAAACTTCCTAATGCGGCCTGGGGGGAAGACACTGGGCAGAGAGACATAGAGTTGCATCTTCCTGACTTGGTGGCCAACTTGTTGTGTTGTCCTTGGCTAAGTCACTCCCTGCCCTCACCGCTTTTCCCTACCCACTACTTAGACCAGTGGTGCTCAACCTTTTTCCTTTCCTTTTTACAAGTGGGCCAGATCTTGATACCAGAAATGGGCTGAGAGCTGCATAGAAATGTGTTGTTGCAGTTCTATATTTGGCATATCTTAATATCAAGCATTTTTAGTGTTAGAAAGGCAAACATATATCACGTGTTTCATAATTTTAGGCTTATGAATGCAAAGTAGTGTTCAATTTTCTGCAGTATTTTTTTTTTTGTATAAAAAAAAGTCACACCTGCTAGGGACTTGTGCATGGCAGAGGAGGGATTGAAACTGCCTGGATTGGACTTGAGCTTGAGCGATGAGGTGCCCTGCTCAGCACCAGGCCTTGGGGTGGGTGAGTATTAACCTGTAAGGAGCACACTAGCTCCCAGGTTCTTGGTGTTGGTGAGGGGATTGTGGGCTCTTCGGCCCATGGGAGGAGAGGACAGATGAAGACTGCCCTGGCAGCACTGTACCGTACCTCCGTTTCCTGCGCTTCCCAGTGACCTACCAGTGGGAGTGGGATTTGCTCTGTTCCTGAGCTTGTGGGGCTTTCTCTGAAATAGTTTTTTTATTTTTAGGGGCTGTAGCCAGTCCTGCACGGTGCGTGAGTGCAGTGGCCGAGAATGGGTCTCCGCTGTCTTTCCCCTTCCAGCTGCAAAGTTTCCATGGGGCACTGGGGTGCAGCAGCTGAGCTGTTGCTGCTTTTGCTTCCCCCTCTTGCCCCCCCCTGAATTCAGTGGCAGGGAGAAGAAGTTTTGAGTGGCAGCAGCCGTGCTCATCCCCACCAGCCACGAAACAACTCGATGGTTTTCGTGCAGCTCCAGGGCCGCGGGCAGTGAGCACCACTGCTGCTCCTCATGTAGCATGAAAGCTGTGGCTTCGGTCTGAGCCCCTGCTCACATCCTGGTTTGCTCAGTTTTTTCATGGAGCTCTGAGCCCTGCTGCTGCTGTTGCTCATCGCCTCTTTTCCTTGCTGCTGAATTTGGTGGGGGCAGGAGGAGGGGGCCAGGCAGTGATGCTCAGCTCCTGATTTTGTCTGCACAGGTGAATGCTGCTGCTGCCCATACCCTCCTTCCCCTGTTGCTCAATTCGGCTGCTGGGGGAAGGAGAGGAAGAGCAGCAGGAGCATTCACCGGTGATGGGCTGTTCACTCTGGCTTCGTAGGCTGCATCTGCCCCATGGGATGCTCAGTCTGTAGCCCTAGTTTAGACTGAACTTCTGGGGGCAGGAACCGCCTCTTCCAATGGGTTTGTGTGGCACTGAGTAGAGTGGTGTCTTAATCTCCGCTGGGACTTGCAAGTCCTGCTCTGGTACAAACTAACGCCCTTTCTGGGGCTTCCCTTTGTTCAGAAAGGGTCACGTCACCTAATCATTCAAGTTTTAAACTTTATGGGTACACAGCTTGCATTGTGTGCTACAGCTCCTGAGAAAATGGTGTTATCTTTATCTTTCTCCCTTATACCTCTTCCCCACAACTCCCCAGCTGCACACACTGAGTATCATGTTGTGGTTTTTCGTTTCAATCTGGGAAATGCTTCTTTCATGCCGAGAGCATTCAAATGAAATAAGCAGCCTTGTTCCTTTTCACTGCTGAGGACTTCAGCTTGGGATGATGCCAGACCCAGAACAAAGATACCCACTCGGGGCCGCAGCAGAGCGAATTGTTTCTCTGCACATACTGCTCTTTCTCATAGGCCCCACAGAAATACTGTCCGGCACTTTTGTTTCAGATTTTAATAAAAGCTTTTAAATAGTCTCATCTCTGTGGCCAGGCAGTTTAAAAATAAATAAATAAA
>NW_017728931.1:132385989-132388673 GCF_001723895.1 Crocodylus porosus | reverse complement strand
CCCCCCAGTACAACTGCTGTTGATACTGAGACTAAATCTATTCTGGGTCCTGATCCCACTCTGTGAACATGGGCTGGGCTGCTTGAATAGGTCCAATTATCCAAAGCCCTCTTCTGGCCTGAGTGCCCTAATGGCATGACCGCTATAGTGTGCTGTGTCCGAGGGCAGAAAGGAGTCTAGATGTAGGGACAGAAATGGGGGTGGGGGCCCAGGGGATCCAGTTAGGAGACCGTGGAGAGCTTTGCTGCACGGAGAAGGGTTGGACGCACTGTGGGGAAAGAGCAGACCGCTCTAGAAATTCACAAGCAAGATCAGTGTTGGAATAAAAGATGGTAAGTCTGTGCAGGTGGTACTAAAAGCTATGCGGCGCTAACCTGGTGCCACTGGCCTCCTGTCCTGGCATTTGACACAAACCGGCTGGTAACACGTGCTTTTTGGCCAGGACTTGAATGAAGTCCTGGTGATGCGGCTCCACCAGACACTTTACGCAGGGCTACTCTTAAATGGAAGGCCGAGATTCAGAGGTGTATGTTCGTTCACCCAGTTACAGCTGCAGAAGGGAGTCTAAGGATTTGGTACAGAAGAAGGGTGGGTAAAAAAAAAGGTCCCCTTTGACGTGACCTAGATTTCGGATCCTAAGTGAGCGCAGTCGTGAACAGCGGCCAAGTGAGAGGAGAGAGATTAGCAAAGACCGGAGTTCTGAGCTTGTTTCCGTTTTCCAACGTCGCCGGTGACAGGCTGTACGGTCGTGGCGCAGAGGCAGTTCCACCGCTGACTTCTGAGTGGTGCTCAGATGATCTGGGAGAGACGCAGGGCCTTGATCTCCAGGTCTCGCAAACTGAACATCCAACCTTTCACTTCAGGTTGTATTCCTAATTCTTCAGCCTGAAGGTTTCATTCTACAGCTTAATCTGACCGTTCTGTATGCTCTTGAAGTGCTGATCTAGCTGCAGAGTGACTGCAGACGAGTTGTGTTTCCATGGATGTGTCTTGGACTTTGAAGCCAAACGTAACCCGTTTCCAAGTACAGAGGTGTTTGGACATATCCCCTTATGACCTCTCGAGACCTGCCCAGGATCCAAGTCAAGCTGGGTTCTCCTCTTGGCATGCATCATTGCTAAGTTGGAGTGCTGCAGCACGAGTGATGCATCTGCATCCCACAGGTGTTGGGTTACACAAGTGCAGTTGCCTGAAAAGTAGCAGAAATCCCACCGCTAATGTGCATGAAGAAACTGCATCTGGGTCTCGAAGAGCAGGGCAAAATTGTCAGGATCTGCAAAACCGTCGGGAACAGAAACTTAAGATGATCACTGAAATCTTCGGGTCTCACACTCAGTGTAGAGGGAGAAGATTGCTAGAGGCATGTGGAGTTATCAGTTGCAGTTCAATTGGTAATTTTTTATTAAGAGGTTAGATCAGGGCTGGGCAAAATGCGGCCCACGGAGTTTTTGTCCAGCTTGCGGTGGGTCCCTTCATCCTACTGGCCCTGCTTCCATCCAGTCAGTGGCACATCCTGCCACCCCCCGGGCACGCGGCGGGGCTGAGGCGGCTGTGCAGCTGGATTGCCTTTCTAGGCAGCCCGGGTGGTGATGGCTCCTAGCTGCTGCCACTGCTGGCCCCGCTCTGGCCCACCCCACGCCTACTCCAGACCACCCACCCACGCAGAGCAGTGGCTGGACAGAAGCTGCCACTCAATGCAGAGGAAAAGCAAACCCCACCACCCCCTTGTCACTGCCAGGTACTTCTTGCTGCAGCTGCCCAGAGCTTGCATTCGGGCTGCCCTGCCGCTCATCTGTGCTGCTGCTGCAGGGCAGCTCGGAGGCAGCGGGGACGGCGGTGGAGAGCAGCAGCAAGGCAGTGCGGGGGCAGGCTCCGGGCAGCTGCAGCAAGCAGCTCCTGGCAGCAGCGCATGGGGAGGGGGCACTTTCACTTTTTCTCCACGCTGAGCAGCAGGGTCTGCCTGGCCACTGCTCAGCGTGGGCGGGCGAGTTTGGGGCAGGCGCGGGGTGGATCGGGGTTGTGTGCGCAGGTTCCAGATGGCCTGGAGCTGGTCTGCTGTGCCGAGCCAAGCCTGGAGCATGTGTGGGGCAGGCCAGGCCAGGGTAGGGGTAGTCCGCCTGGGTCCCCGGCAGTACGGCAGGGCTGGGGCGAGTGGCGGGCAGCCAGAGGGAACCGCCACTGCCTGGGCTGTCTAGAAAGGCAGGGCAGGCCAGGGGCTGTGCGCTGGTGGCGGTCGCATGTGGGCTTCGGGCTGCTGCTGGTCGGGGGAGAGCAGGGATTTGTATGGGGTGGTTTGTGTAGGGATGATCCTGCCTCAGGCAGGGGGTTGGACTAGATAATCTATCTATCCAGCCCTGTATCTTTCTAATTTTATGATTCAAAGTAGATCTTCCTGCGGGGAAAGGATGGAACGAGTCTGTTAAACTGTAATGGCTTTGCAGCAGAAACTGTGTGCGGCCTCGCAGAATGGCTTCCTCATCTCTGGGTGTTTAGTTGATCAACTACTAGCATGACAGCTTCATAAATGAAATGACCAGGTGTTACTGTCTTTTCTCTTTTCCCCCACCCCAGGATAGAATAATCAACTTGGCTGTTGGTATCGTCACATCCTTGCTGCTTCTAGTAAGTATTCACCTTCCCGAACCGAGTTTCTCTCTTTCCCTAAGGTGTAGCGATAAAATCCT
>NW_017728931.1:132358840-132385889 GCF_001723895.1 Crocodylus porosus | reverse complement strand
TGAAGTACATGCTGGCTTCTTAGCCTGGAGCGAGCGGGATGCTGGGAAAGCCGAGCAGGTCCCTGGCGGCTGCAGCAGAAGCTGTGTGCTGGCCCCCACGAGGGTGGGAGTAAGGTGCGATGGATACCCTGTGGGGGCAGGGAGGTGGTGTATATGTGGGCACCTTGCTCCCACACTTGTGGGAAGAAGGGCTGGGCGAGGTTGTTTGCTGGTCAGTGCCATGGGCTGGAAGATAGTGCCTGGCCCACCGGATCCAGCCCGCAGGCCATATTTTGCCTGCCCCTGAATTAGCAGCATTTTCTCTACAGTTGGGTCTCTGTTACCAGAAAGATTTATATCATGATGGTGGCTCTTACATGATTTGGTGGTGGGTTTTGGTGGCTTTTAAGTTACTCCAGAAACTCTCCTTAAATGACTCTAGGACCTACCATCTACCCTTCCCCCATGCCCCAGAAGCCTCTTACACCCATAGGGATTAAAACTACTGAGAGATTCTGATAGTTCCTCTTTAGTGACAGGCGTTTATACTGTTAGGTCCTCCAAACTTTCATACCCCCATATCCACAATTTGTCCACAGTTCTCAGCCCTAATGGGGGAAGGGGTGAGTGATGGAGCATGTTTCCTCCATCACTTCATACCCCTGCTTCCCTGAGCCCTGTAAGAAGACTGTGGGTCTTTAATCCGCGTGAAAGTACTTAGCCTCTCTGTGTTCTTCCCTACAGTTGACTCTGATCAGTGCTTTTGTCTTCCCTCAACTACCTCCAAAACCAGTGAATATATTTTTTGCTTTCTGCATCTCCTTGTGCTGCATTTCTGCTGGCATACTTGTAAGTATTGTGCATGTGTGTTTCTATAATACTAAATAGATCTTCCTTTGCACACTCTTTTTACATACCCTCTAAATAGGCTGACTTGGCATATATGATATTTGCCAGTCCCCATTAAAGTTGAGATAAGGAATGACCCACTTTTTGGCTAAAACATGTGTCCTATTACTGCAGTGTGCTACACCCTGCACGTGAAAACAATTATCCTGCTGTGGTGCGGGGGATAAACTTGGTTTTTGTTCCCTTCCACCCCGTTGTTCTAATTGTTGCTTGTTGTTCTATTCCCTCCCATGCATCCAGGCCACAGGATTTCAGTATCTAGTACCCTTCCAATTTACTGGGCTTATACTTTTTTAATAGATTTTTAGGGTTGGAAGGGACCTATTAGATCCATCAAGTCCAATTTCCCCTGCCCTGGGCAGGAAAGAGCACTGGGGTCAGATGACCCCAGCCAGGTGCTTGTCCAGTCTTCTCTCGAAGAGCCCCAAGGAAGGGGACAGCACCACCTCCCTTGGAAGCTTATTCCATATTTTGGCAATCCTCACTGTAAAGAATTTTTTCCTGATATCCGATCTAAATTTGCTCTTCTTCAGGTTGTGGCCACTGTTTCTAGTTACCCTGATGGGCATCTTGGTAAACTTCATATCCCCTAGCTTCTGTTGTCCTGCCCCCCATGAGTTTGTAGACTGGCACAAGATCACCTCTTAGCCTTCTCTTGCAGAGGCTGAAGAGATTTCAGGTCCCTCAATTGGTCCCTGTAGGGTTTTCCCTATCCTTCATAGGTGCTGTAGCAGGTATTTCCCCGCTATAGTGGCGGTACAGGTCACATAGTATGACATCCCCCTTTCTTCCCCCACCCCACCCCAGCCCAACCCACTATGGTGTCTTTTTCATGTAAGAGGCAAGAACAGACTTCCTTCTGCCTTAGCCAGTGACTCCCTGTACCAGTACAAGAAGGAGAGGTAAGTGGGCAGAGTTATTGTTAGCATCAAATATTTAAGACTTTTTCCTGGCACTGGCTTTTACTTTAAATTTAGTATGCGTGTAGGTGGGTGGGTGGCCAGGTGCAGGGGGAGTATTGAAGAAAAAACCCTACTCCATTGTAACTGTTAATAGCTTATTAACACAGCTGAATCTTGGTGTCTGCAAAGTCCAAACTTTCGCTGCCCTGAGCAGGGCCCAGAATCCTGGCTTTTAATTGCTTACACTCCCACCACGCTTCATGGAGAGGAAGAGAGGCACAAACAGCCAGTACCCTGAGCAGGGAGCCACTACCTAGAGTGTCTCCTTATTGTGGAGCTAATTAGGCAGCTCCACAAGAAATGTCTTGTGTAGATGTGCCCTGTAGCTCTAAGTGAGGGGCTTATGCTGCACAGAGCAGGGTTTCAGGTTAGCACATCTCTAGGTAGTGGCTCCCTGCTCAGGGTACTAGCTGTTTGTGCCTCTCTTACACTCCCACCATGCTTCATGGAGAGGAAGCAATTAAAAGCCAGGATTCTGGGCCCTGCTCAGGGCACCGAAAGTTTGGACACTGCAGTCCTTAATTGGAAAGGAAGGGCTAGCTAGATCCAGTTCTTGTTATAGAGCAGTTTCTCTGCTGGTTTTCCCAAACAGTATAGCCTTCAACTAAACTTGCAGAGAGGAGGGTTCTTGGACAGATGCATCTGAATGCTTCTTTGTAGCCCAGAGAACTGCTCCATGTGTCCAGTTCATAGGAGCCCACTCCAACACTCAAAATAGCCAGGGGTTTTTCTGAGAGAAACCTTTAGATCCTGCTTGCCTGTTTCCATGCCTCAGTGACCACCTGGATTTTGGTGTAAAATAAAACCACAGAGCACCTGGCAGAGCTGGGGACAGGAACCAGATGTCTAGGGCTCTAGATCAGTTAGGCCATCCTTACGCTGTAGTGAGGTCTTCCCCTCTGCTATAGGGCAATGCTAACCAGTCACAGCAAGGTGGCTTTTACAGGTTCTTAGACAGAGGTCGTAGTGATTAGATTAAAAGGGGGGGGCTGGAATATAATCCTAGACACTGTCAGTGTAACACTTGCTTACTCTGCCACTGAATCCTAAGCTACTTATCAGTTAATAGAATATGTTTCTAATGTAACAAATTCATTCTCTCCTCTAGATCTATTGGTATCGACAAGGAGACTTGGAGCCTAAATTCAGGAATCTAATTTACTACATTTTGTTTTCTATCATCATGTTATGTATATGTGCCAACCTGTACTTCCATGAAGTGGGGAAGTGACTGCCACGGGCCATACCCAAGAATGCTGATGTTGTACAGACTGTTCTTAGCTCCACCCTAAGAATATGAAAGGGGACAATCAGCCTGACAAGGAAGAAGTTGGTTGCACAGGGGTAATCAGTACATGATTTTCATGTAAATATTTATTTAAAGTCCCTCGTGGTGGGGAGAATTATTGCTGTAAGACATGATATTTTGCTTTTTTTTTTTTTTTTCTTTTTTTAAAGAGCCGCTGTTGCACTTGATGGACATTCCAGCTGCACTGACATTTCCAAATGGCACAAGCTTTTTCATTTTGAAAACCACCCTCCTGCATTTTTTTATGACTACACAAGAACTGCACCACTGCACAGATCTGTGACACTAGAAACAAACAGCATCTTACAGTTACCTAAGACAAATACTCTTTATTTTTGTTTAAACGGCATATACAATTATTTGTGTTCCCTCGGCAAACCATTTTGAAACTACAACTTAATTTCACATTAACAAAACCACTGACTGAAAGGTGAACTCTGATTATGAAGAGCTAATTACAGAAATAAATAAAATAATTTATACACGCGTCTTTCATTTCTATAGCTTTTTTTTTTTTCTCCCACCCCACTCAGAAGGCTGTTTTTTAGCCTAGTGTCTCTGTTAACACTCAAGTATAGGAATGAATTGGTTTTCTTTGCATTGGGGAACTAGGCCCAAGCAGTCACTGACCTGCTCCTCCAAGACCCTTGCTAAGGGCACCACTGCCTCATTGCCACTTTCCCTCCCTCCCCTAAGTACGAGCTTGCTTGCTGCATAATTCACCTCTGAAGAGGTGGCTGGGAGTGTATTGCTATGCAAGCAATCATTCCACTCTACCTGCAACGTTCCCCAGAGGCCATGGGTTTCTGGGAGATGCTGGTGGACTTCAATAGCTTCCCTTTTCATAAGATTTCCCTTTTTATTGAACTCGTAGTGATTTCTTTAAAAAAATCTTCCACGTCTGCCCTTTCTGCAACTACATCCATTGCCAGCAATGGACTCTTCAGGAACAAGCAAGAGCAGGACAACTTTGAGAGCATCTGCAACTAGGATCCTACCCTGGGGAAGTACTGACAAGTCAAGTCAAGTGAGTGGAAAACACACCACTCCTGAATGATGCTGCCCATGCCATCCCTGATGGGTGATCTTCAAATACATTTCTTCCTGAATGTAGAGTCTTTTAGTCTTAGTAAGTGCAGAAATCCTCATTCATTCTTCATGAAAGGTGTGCAAACTAATTCTTGTTGCTGCACTAACAAGCTAAGGCCTACAATCCTTGGCTTCTGTCCAGTTTTCATGGTGTGTGAAGTCCAGCACACTAGTAACACCCAGGTCAGACTGACCAAGTAGATCCTAGCCATGAGTACTGCAAACTTTAAAATAAAAAGAGCCTTGCTGAATGTAGCAAACCAGGCTGCAAGCAGCTGTGTAACCTTTTACAAATGAGGTAAGAAGTCTTACGAGCAGTAAAAGTGCACTGTAGCCATTTCAAACTAAACAATGCTTTCTTTTCTTAACCACGTAGACTGACTGCTTGCTTTGGACAGATGCTACAGGGCTGTAACTAACTTCATGATGCAAACATAGTCATAGAAAACAGACATGATTTACTGCTTCTCAGTGACAACTAACTAAGTCTTCAACATCCTTGGAGTCTTCAGAATCAGGGCTACCCAATGATGAGCCAATAATGTGTGATCCTTCTCCATGGTGTTGCAATATAGGATCTGCAATGAATCACATTACATTAGGACCCATAACTTACTGTACTGCCCTAATGGTGCATATGATATGATATATTTCATAATGTGTGTAAGTACTTTGAACTACTTGGAGTAATTTTTATCTAAAACCAGATACTTTTAAAAACACAGACTAATCTTCAGCTGACTCACTCTGCCAGCTGAAACCCTTGCTGCTCCTGGAGGCTGGTCTCTACAGATCTCTAATTCTGACAAGAGATAAAGTCTCCAAGATTGTGAAACAGGAGAAGAGACCAGGAGCAGCTAAAAGACAACAACCCTGTGGTAAGAAAAGGTTAGCTTGAGTAGTGAAACATTAAGGCCATTAACAAGGAGAGGCTGCCACTAATACCTCTGGACTGAAGAGCAAAGAGATGTCATTCTCTTTCCATTAACCCAAATAAAACGTTAACTGACCAGCAGTTTCCAAATACATCTTGTGCCATCTTGCTTATATGAAAATAAATTTACAAGAAGATTTCAAGAATAAGGTAATGATATACCAAGCTCCAACTGACTGTGCAGAACAGAAGAATCCTGACCCCTGAGCACAACTGCGTTAAGAGACTCTGTTACCTGTTAGTCTTGTCAGAGGTAAGACTGATTCGTTGTCTATATCATCTGATGTCTGGATAAAACCATGTGATGAGGGAACAATAAGGACTGTTTCATCATCTATTGCAGACTGATCCACTTGCTCTTCTATGGTTGGAGAACCTAGGTCCTGTGTGAGGAAAGAATGAAGGAGCGGATATGAGAGGTTGGTTCATACATCATGGGACAGAGAAGTCACCTTCCAAGGATCTTATGCAAACTATGGCAGTCGTGTATAAAAGGAGCAGCACCATGTGTGTAAGTGGAGGAAGGAGTAGAAGGCAGGAAAGAAAAGAAACACGTTTCAGAGAAATGACTTTGTTTTAGGCACAACCATGGCTATAAACTAGTAATATCCAGTTATCCTGACTACTTAAATCATATCCAAGAGGTAACATCTTTATCATTAGTATCAGCACAACAAATTCAACAGCTCCTTGTGAATTTATTTGTTAGGAAGAAATGTTGGTGAGATGCTTAAATATTAGCATCATGACTGCTGCTTTTTCTGCCAAGTTTTAGCTATAATCACACAGCTAAAGAAGAGCAATCTTGGCTGCTGTCTTGCACTGCCAGACAAAGGCAGACTGTCAAACACCAGTGGTGAATGTAAATGGTAGACTGAAAATAACTGGATCGTGTTGTTCGCAGCCCAGCTGGAGTGTGAAATGCTTGGGCTGACTGGAGGCCCTTGTACAGGACAGCCCTGATACTGAAGGAAGTTTTAGCAAAACTCATTTCCCCAGTCTATCAATGCTGTTTCCTGGCTCTCCCATCTCTGGTGCTGTCCAGCAGCATGATTTTAGACTGCCTCCATCACAGCTGGCTCCTTGCTCACCTATTTGCACCCAAGCACAGGATACCTTGCTCTGTTAGGGAGCAGCCCATGGCCAGCTGCCAATAGCAAGGAGTATGTTGCAATCTCTAGCACCAGGTGCAGGTCCCTGCCTCCAGCCATCCCCACCCTGTGATAGCTGCAGTGCTGGCAGGTGGGGAAAACTCTCTGAGAAAGTGAAGCTAGCCATCCTGAATGCTGCTGTCACTTAAGCCCAGTTAGAAAGTACCAAAAGGAAAAATGCCATCTCAGTTTGCCTTCTCTTTCCAGAAACAAAGCTCAACAACATCTTTATATCCCTTTAGTTGTAGCTAACTTCCTCAGTTAAACTGAGCTGTCTTTGTATTCTAAACTTTTATTGATTCCAACTTGAAAAAATCAAAGAATTAGCATGAACAGCAATGAGCCCTTAGTCTGGCCTTTTACAGCAACTATTTTAACCAAAGGGAAAAGAAAGAGGCAAAGTTACCAGTGCTGGAAGGGATTCAGGGTATATTGTTCCTGCTAACGAGATGACTGCTGAAGCTGACAAAGGTCCTACTCATAGAAACAGTGACGCGAAGGTACATTGTGGATCTGTTCACTACTGAAAATCGATGCCTAACAAACTCCGTGTAATGTTAGATATATCATTTGGATAAGATGGGGAAAGAGGGGGGGTTGAATCTATCCCTTCTCCAATCTCAATTTACCCTAGTCATGTTTTCTTCAGGAAAATGGAAAAGTATGGCACCTTTCTGATGTTTATCTTCTATGCCCTATTCCTAAATATGAAAAATGTAGGAGTTCAGTTCAAGAGGTGATACCAGATGCATAAAACAGTTCTAGAATGACATCTGAATTCATCTGGACAAACGGGTATACATCTCAGATGTGGAGCTGATCAAGATAAAGAGATATTCTGGTTTATGTATAAATCTTTATTGCAGCAGAGAGCACTTAGCAGGACTAGTTTGCTTAAACAAAGCCTACAAAAAAAAAAAGGAACTTCTGTTACAGCTAGACAAACTGAGAAATAGGGCCCTTGACTTCCCTTGCCCACCACACTGGGCACATCTACATGTGCGCTTTAATGCACATTAGCCTATTTTAACATGCATTAAAGCATCACAAAAAAACCCACATGCTTTCACTAATGCACATTAAAATAGGCTAATGCACCTTTTTCTAGTACCTCACATTGGAGGGCATTTGTACACGTGTGCTGCGGTGCATACAGCCACATAAGTGGCGAAAGGCACATCAGCGCTGAAAAAATGGCAGCAGTGCACTATGCGTTTTAGTTCAAAAGGGGGTGGTTTTCAAAATTTTCTGCACACTGTTGCACATTTCGCCACTTATACAACTGCATGCGGTGTAAAGCAGTTCACGTCAGGTCCTGTGCGGACCAGACTTGATTAATCGAGTTTTCTCCAACCCACCAGATCTCCAGTGCCTTGTGGGGCAAAAAGGATATGTATAAATGCCCAGAGGTATTAGATTTAATGCACATTAACTAAAGCATATTAACACGTGTAGACACTCCCACTGTGTCTGATAAATATACACTGATGTGCTGGACAACAGTGGGCCAGTTTGGGGCAATATCATCAGAGAATTGGAAAGGTCATCAAAGGTTATCTAGTCCCACCCCCTGCTATCCCCCAATACAGGCTGTGCCGTTCCTAAATTATCCCAGACAAATGTTTATCCAGACTCTTCCTGAAAACCCCCAGTGAAGGAGGCAGAAGGCAAACAGTGCCTAAATTCACCATTTAGACAATGCCTCTCCGAGACTCGCCCTCCACCACAGCCTGTAAGTGCCAGCATTTCTGTTGGTGGAATGTACAAAACAGCCCCACAGTTAATGTGTGGACTGAACTCCTTGCTCAAGCCAAATAAAACTAAGCACCACTCACATCACTCAACATATAATGGATTTATGAAGTGCTGAGACAGAGAAGCCTTCTGCAAAACGTGGAGAGCCCTAGAACACAAGGAGACCGAGCTACTATTCTCCAATACTGGCTTGACTCATTCTCAGTGACACTTTATTAAACTCATTAGGCCTTTACTACAAACCTTTGCTTCCTCTCTGCTTAGGTTCAGATATTCCACAAGTTCTATCACATGCTTCCTTACCTCAGTGACGTAAGTGCCAGTTAAATGGGAGTGAGAATCCTCTTCACGTTTGAGGTCTGCATCCGAGATCTCTTCCTCAGTTCTTACCATCACCCCATCTATCAGTTCTGTGTTACTCCTGCCACTGAATTTGGAGTCGTCTTCATTGTAAGCAGACTGCTCCTCGTCACTTAGTTTGGACTGATGGATTTCATCTGGAAAAGCATCTCCTTCTAGGGTACTGGGAGGATCTGTCAGGTCAGCTGCCTGAATGTCTGAATTGACGGTAAGTTCTGCCTGAGTTACTGAAGAAGTGATGTCTTCAGCAGCAACAGTGCGAATGATGACACTCGGTGTATGACACTGCACTGTGACATTGTCACTTGTGTTCAGCAAGTGTTCTGGCTGGAAGCAATATCAACAAAGGGACACAGAACAAAGTATTAGCATTTCAGAAACTTTCACTTGAGGATCTGCAAATGCTTTTCCTTATCATCCATCCAGCACAAATTACTCACTTAAGACAGGGATGTCTGGGTAATGTGTAATGGCCTGTGATATATATAGAAGACACAATGTTCTTAAGCCTCAAACTATAGATCTGTAGATTCAAGGAACTCAGTTTACACACAAGTAATCAGAGGGAGGAGAATAAGATCAAAGTGAATCAATGGTGAAAATGAGGCTTGATTGCAGGGGACCCAAAACCCTAGCCTGAAACCATCCCTCTTTCATGTTAGGAAGAGGGGAAGAAAACACTGTTTAAAACCAGTCTCAGAATATGAGAGAAAAGTCATCAGAAACGATCCAACCTAAGACCTCAATCACGAGCTCCTACCACTTCTGCTAAGTACGTGGAGAAGGATGGTATTGGAATCAGAACAGCAGGGCTCGTCTCATTTTTGCCAATTTCTTTCTTGACCTTCAATATCTGTTAGCCCTCCTTCCCCAGCTAATATTTCCCTGTTTTAGCTATTTTATGTTACAGGTGATGACTAGAAAAATCACATTAATCAAAGTAGGTGCAAGTAACAGGCTTTAGTTCTGCTAGGGCTGCCACTAGAGGGAGACATCCCATTTAAGGCGATTCAATATTGAGCCAAATCACCATGGAAACATGGGACTGGAGGGGACCATCTGGGTACTAAGTCCAGTCTCTTGTAACAGCAGGCAGCAATGTAATAGATGTTAAGTCCAGAGTGGTCCAAAGGGCATCCACTCCAGCCCCTCCAGCATACCACAACTCCCAACCTAGTGTGTCCCAGGAATAGGATAGGCATCTGCTAAGTCCAGACCCCTGCAGTCTTGGGGGATGTTAGTGAAATGCATCCTGATGACCCTAGGAAGCAGACTGTGCCCTGTACCATAGTAAAAAACAAACCCACTCCAGTGGTGCCCACCAATCTGGCCAGGCTGCAAATTCCTTCCTGAATCCAAACCTGGCAACTGACTTAACTCTGAGCACATGAACCAGGGACCTGAGTGGCTCCTCTGACACTAGAGCACAAGTCCATTATGAGGCAGAATTCCTCAGCAACCAAAGCCTTCTCCAGTCCCTGACTAAGGTAGAATCCTATTAAAATGAAATCTTTCCTCCCTGTCTAGCTGATCTGCCCCTGAAGTGAGACTAAGGACCGGTAACTGAACGTTGGCCCTTGGCAGGTAAAAGGGTGGTTATGCACCATGCCTCAACTGCTCCATGGTGACTGTCTCATTCTGCAGGAAGTACAAACTAAACCCGGGGTGTAGGTTGTAGTTTAAGGACACAGGCAGGCAAGGTTCTTTGGGTAAATCCAGTATCTTTTATTAGATCAACTCATATAGTTGGAAAAATTCTTCTTAGCAAGCTTTCGAGCACAAATACCCCTTATCAGGCTGAGGAAGTATCTGCAGAAGGTCCGTGTTCTTCCTGGATCACAGATATCCTTTCCCAGCAACTTCCTGGATCAGGAAGAGCACAGACCATCTGCAGACATTTCCTCAGCCTGACAAAGGGCGGTTGTGCTCGAAAGCTTGCTAAGAAGAATTTTTCCAACTATTTGAGTTGGTTTAATAAAAGATACCGGATTTACCCAAAGAACCATGTCAAACTCAGCCTGGGTAACTTAGCTCTGTTCCACTCGCATGAAAGCTCCATTTTAGCTCTCATCATGGGGTGAAGTGGGCAACAGGACAATTACTACAGAACAGCTGAGAAGTGATAACCTCCCTTTCCCAATCCATTAATCATGGGCACTGTGATCACAGTAACTATTTGTGTGTCCACTATTAACAGGGCAAGACTTACCCCAGTCATTGCAAAGGAATCTCACTACTACAAACTTTTGGAACAAGGAAATACATTGCGCACTCCCTTCAAGTTTGCTGTGAAGAGATTACAAATGAAATCACCCTTTGCCTACACATATATAATCAGGATCTAAATGAAGTCTTCTCAGTACCCTGTACAACGGCACTGATGCCCGTCCCTGGTGAAAATACCTCTCTGGATATATCTAGAATCACACTAGCCTTTTCACAGCTGCATCACACAGTTGGCTCACATTCATCCAGCCACTGACTCAGGTCCCACTCCTCTATTCCTCCAAAATGATGATTTCCCAACTTAGAGCAAAACTCCTTATTTAAGCACATGTATTTGCCCCCTGTACTATTACATTTCATCCCATTTCTATACTGCATTCCACAAAGTCATCTCACTCTTCCTCCATGATTATTCTGACCTCCTCAGTACTGCCAACAGCCCCCACTTTGTGTCACCCACAGCTATCCTTTCCCTGCATCTTGTTGTTGCCACAGACAACATTAAGGACCACATCCCTGCTAAGTTTCAAACTTTAGCTACCTTTCTGGTATGAAATTGTACTTTTTTAAATGGAAATTTTAATTCTAAGTGTGATCAGGCAGACAGCAAATTAGAAAATTCCAGCTCTGAAGCAAAATTTATAAGCATATAGGAACAAGCCCTTAGTACTGTGAGTTGACTTCCAACTTTAACATACTCAGGTAACTAGGGGTCCTGCTACTATTTCAGAAGCTAAGAAGAAATACGAATGGAACAACCCTTCAACCAACTTCCCCCAACTGTGTCAGTTTTCTAACCATTCAAGATACGTACAGATAAGGCATGAACGATGATCTGCTCTGGGGAGGCTGGAGCAGCAGTGGCTGTTAGGGTCACTGTGGGACTGGTAGTCAGTGTTAAAGGAAGGCCTTGGCTTGAGCTCGTTTGTAGCAAATAAGTACCTGGAGTTCCCGTAGGCTGGAGATGGAACGACTGAGAAAGAGGAAAAAGATGTCAAAACATAGATGACGTCACTCCCTGGGTTACATAACTTTCATTGTACGCTCACTCATAAGCAGTACAGCTAGATAGAAAGCACACTGCAAACTCCTTCTATATATTACTTTGCAATGCATTTGTAAAATAAAAAGCCTCATTTTCCAAAAACTAATTTATCCCTTTGGGTCTGGCAATCGTCTGTCAGCCCTGAAAACTTTTCCATAAAGGAAACTTTATTCTCTTAGGTCTCTGATTCAGCAGCAGATAGGAGACTTGGCATGGGGTCATGGCATTTGTAAATGGGAAGAAAAAATCCTGAACTGTAAAGGAATCTTTTCAGAGTGCTCAGCGAAATTACTCTAAGTAACAGCCGGTTCTATTATGCTGCTTCCCTTTGAAGCGCAGTAATTTTAATCCCTGCTTGATTCATTCTTGTCTATCCCTAGCCTGCTGGGGGGCGTGATCCATCTCCCACTGGAGTCAGTGAGAGATGAATCGGTTTCTGCCTAAGCAGTGAAAGAGAGAGAAGACAGAAGATGTCACGGGTGGAGAGCTTCAAAAGGAGTTCCTCACTTCCTGGGAGTCACTTTTGAGTATGGAGTGAATATGAGTAGGAGCAGCCTGGCTACAGATGTTTAGTGAAAAGATGGTCCCCCCCAGAGACTCTACACTGCCTACTCTGTGAGGAGTGAAGAAGGATTGTGCTGTCAATAACAGACTGAGCAAGACAAGCAGATTCTTTTGCTAGCCAAGGTCTCTCTTGGAAACTCCAGTGAAGTTTTTTTCTTTAAAAACACGTAAACATGAATTCCCGCATAAGATGATTTCACAAGACTTAGCACTTCGCTGTCACAGCACGAGACAACACCTAAGTATATCTTTTACTCTGGATTTTGTAACAGAACTTTACTTTGGAATCAAACTCTCCTTGTCTTTGAAAAATCAACTATGCCATTCTAATAATTAATTGCTTTTGAAAAAAACAAGTGGGATCCTGCCACGCCAGTTCCATGTTACTTACGGGGAGAATCTCAAAGGTCTGTAGTGTTCCACTGTTTAGCGTTATTGTCTCAGAGTCGCCAGTAGCAGCAGGGGAATCAGATGAGGCTATGAAATTGGGAGGAAAAGAAAAAAACCCATAAAAACCCAAATATCTCAGCACTGCAGGGTGTCTGATGTACTATAATTGGTACACAGCAGGGTATTGCTATTCTCTGTGCAGAGAGAAAGCAAGTTGACTGCAATATAAACGGCAAGGTTTCTAATCTGCACCTAGAAGACAATACTCTTTAAAGAAGCTCTCTTCCACAGAGAAGGAGACATGATTAGCTGCAGGGAGATGAAAACACGAAATGCAGTTAGTGTTCTCGTGATTACTTATTACCTGTAGGGAGATTTTGAAGGCATTCTGCTACGAGTATCCATCCGATACTCCACGGGCTGTAACCTTAGTTGCCATAAATCAGTGACATGTCTATACCGCTGTGTTCTAGGCTGATTTCAGCTGAGGATCTAGCCCTCTTTTTGCAATTCTTTCTGTCCTCCCATAAAGTGTGTGCGCTCCACTGTCCCCTGAAGCACAAACATCAGATGCATTCTAATACATTTAATCACAATATGTAATGGCTGCAACTCATCAAACTTCTAAGTACCAGCTGAAAAGGAGCTCAATTGCTTATTTACCATTAGCACTTCTAACAGCAATTACTAATGCTGGATATTTTAAGAACAGCAAGTCCAGGTGATTTGTATGCAAGAGCTATAAAGGAGATGGTAGAGCAGGGGCGGGCAATTATTTTGGGCGGAGGGCCGCTTACTGAGTTTCATCAAGCCATTGAGGGCCGCATGACAGGGTAGATTAATATTAATTTTCTAAATTTTTTAGGGGCCCTGCAGGCCAGACAGAATGGCCTGGTGGGCCACAGCTGGCCTGCAGGCCGCATTTTGCCCACCCCTGTTGTAGAGGAACCCTACAGCAGGGCTCTCCAACTTCCAGATGGGGGCACACACCCCACAACCCCCCAGACCCTGCAAACTGCCCCTCTCCCTGGAGTCCCCTCCAGCCACACAGGCAGCCTAGGCAGCCCAGCTTTCCTGCAGCTGCAACCTGGCTCCCCCCCAGCCCTACAAGCAGCAGCACGAGCAGCCTAGCTATCTCCGGCTGTATGGACAATGCAAGCTGTCCAGCTCCATCCTTGCCACATGGGCAGTGTGAGCAGCCTAGCTCCTTTCTGCTTTGTGAACAGTGCAGCTTTTTTGGCTGCACACACAGTATAGGCAGCTTGGATCTCCCCTTGCTGTGCACGCCGAGTCCTCCTGCTGCCCAGTCCTGCCCTGTCCCCAGGAGTAAGAGCCCGAACCAGAAGCTGGAAGAGGGAGGGGAAGCTGGGCAGGAGGTCAGGGGCCACATTCTAACCCTCTGGGGCAGGCTGCAGGCCACCAGTTGGACAGTCCTGATCTACAACATTAGTGCTGGGATTTAATAACTCTTGGGAATTTGGGAAAGTTTCAGGGGACTGGAAAAGAAAGCTGATGTGCCACTAGTTATGATATGCCACTATTTAAAAAAAGGGCAAAGGGACTGATTGGAAAGATCATAAATATCATCAGCCTAACACTGACTCCAGTGACATAACATTCCAGTGTTGCAGCCCCTGGTTAAGTAAGGCAAACTGTTTCCAGACTTACTGGCACTTTCATCTTTACACTGGTTTGGAACCTGCACCTCCCAGGATATTCCCAGAAGTCATGCAGAACATGGACTTATGTCTGCACATATGGAGCATGGCAAGAAATAAAACCAAACAAGTGAGGTTACAAACCTTCCATTTCAATGCACTTTATTTGGTGTTGATACCTTTTGCAAGGGAGCATGTTACTTATGCCAATAGAAATTTGCTTTAAAGGTGGTCCACAAAAGGAAACAGTACATTTGTGCTCCTTTATGACAAATAACGGTATCCTAAAAGGAAGGTTTTGTTCTTCCTTGGTGGGGTTTGCATAGAAATATAAATCTTGTATTCTGGAAAAAGTCTGACTGGAGAACCAGTCAAAAGTATCCAGGAGGAAAAAGCATTTTTTATACAGCCTAGTTAAAACTCCTGAATTCCTGTTCTGAAAGGAAGCCACCTTGTCTACATGCAGATTTTGTGTTGGTATATTTTTTTTTTTAAACCAACAGAAGTTACATTAGTAAAACCCCTTGTGTGCATGTAGCTTAAAACCTACTGCGGAAAAGCCCTTTGAAGATGAAAATAAGGTATGCAACTGCACAGCTGTGTCTCACATAGATGCACTTAATGTCTGAGAAAATTCCTAAACCATATCTGAGACTGCTAGGCAAGTCTTCCACCAAAATCCATGAAGACCAAACCTGCCATTTCTGCTCCTTCGAATAACTTGGGGAAAAGGAGGGGGCTTTCATTGTTATTTATAGGCACAACAAAGCCAGATCCTGCTTCTGTTTTTCAACTGTAGATCATCCTTATGTTGTTTCTACTGCTGCTTGGTTTCCTTAGTTGCAAGCTGGCAGTTTTATCCCCTAGGATATGAATATCAACATCTAATTTATATGAATGCCTTCTTTTTCCTTGCCAAGCTCTTAAGATACTTCACCTGCTGCAGACAGAAAATACATAACTAAGTACTCCAAGTCAGTCAACTGCTCTTCCACCAGCAGGAGATTCCTGATAATTATTTTGAATATTTTCCCGTTTAAAAGGTAAGCTAATGAATTAAAATGCAAAAGCACAATAAATATCATTCAGCTCTTTGTCCTGCTGGTGGCAGCATGCAGCAAGAGGCATGAAGTATTAATTCACAGTTTGAGTTCCAGTGAAAACAAAAAATGGGGAAC
Organism: Crocodylus porosus; assembly: GCF_001723895.1. NCBI lineage: Eukaryota > Metazoa > Chordata > Crocodylia > Crocodylidae > Crocodylus > Crocodylus porosus. The sequence continues at coordinate 132,370,380 of NW_017728931.1, read as the reverse complement.
AAGCTTAATTTTCCAGTTACAAATAATATTTAAAAGCTTACTTAATAGTGGAGCCACACTGGAGCCCAATGTACTGGGTATGATTCAAACATGTAAAAGCACAGTCCCTGCTCTTAAATGATTTACAATATCACAAGCCAGATGGTATTTCCACAGCGTGGGTCGGCTGAGCTGTACAACTTACTGATACAATGTGAATATTCACAGAATATTTTCAGACTGCCCTTGAACCTACACTTAAGGAACCATCTGGCTCTTTGATTATGGTGGCCCTGCCTGAGCTGCCGTTAGTACATGCCGCAGTGTAGTCGTTATGCCAGGAAAACAAAAGTGGGACTTCCAGGTGCCACGACAGTATAAATACCAAATTGTCCAATGTCACACATCACATCTGGGACACACCTGGGAATGGAGCCTAGGTTTCCCAAATCACAGCCCTGTTGTGTACTTAGAGAGCAGAGCAGCACTAAGCTCTAAGCTCTGCAACCTTTATTTTCTTTAGTTTCTTCTTCATCACCTGAAGACAAGAAGACTAGAGGTGTTAAAAAGGAAAACAAACTTTAAATACTGATTACTTACAGACATGAGTAATCTGGACGGGGATCTGCAAAGCTGCCATAGGGCTCGGTGAGTTGCTTGCATTTTCTTCCAAGCGAGCCACTCGAATCTGTACATGCTGAACCCCGGAAGAGGAGTTAGTGTTTGGTAATCCACTTCCAGATTTGTTCTCTGAAAGCTGGTGTCCTGGGTTGTTTTTTTGGTTCTCATGCAGCTGTTTAAGACCTTTTATTAGCACTAAGAGAAAAAGAACATTAATTCTAAGCTATACTGAGGATATTTGAAATAAATTTCATGCATGAGATTTATCTAAAGGAAAAGCTCTAAGCTTTTATGAATTTGGGAAGCCACACTCCTGTATGAAGTTAGAGAGATATCACTGCAATTGACAACTTCTGGCACATACCTGGAAGAAAATACATTAATATTAAGCCATCTGGATGAACTCAGTTTCTTAGGAACCTAGTAAACAAATAGGATGCTTGAATAATAAACAAGCTAGAGACCTAAATTTGGATCCGTTATTAAAAATATATGCAGCATTCTACTAAGTTAACAATAATTACTTCATGTCATTGCTTTCACATAGCTTTGCAAATAACATGTTCTTCAACCTTTTGGAAGATGGACGCAGATTAATTAAGAGCTTGCAGATTACAGAGAATCAGTGTGACTGGGGGAAGGTGCAAGACATCAGGTTCATCTTCCAGTCGTACTGTACACTTTCTATTGCATCTACAGGATTAGTGGTGCACAGCTCTTAACAAGCCAACCACTTCCCTTCCCTGTTCCCACTGTGGTCTCCAGCAAAGAGTTCTATAGCTCTCCATCAATGTCCAGTGGTACCACTGAATGCTTCTCACTCTGGATGGCGCATGGTCTATCTGGGGAATGGGAAGGGGATTTAGAATTCACCAATTTGTCAGTCTAGAAACCAGTAAATGATGGGAGGCGGGAATTGTCTGTTACTGTGTATTTCCACAACACTAAGAACAATAAGCCCATGCTTTCAACTGTGGCTCTAGGCACTACCTTAATACAGACAGTTAAAAAAAAATCCTGACAATCATTATAGGAGAGTGTCCATTTGACATGTGCCGTGATCACAATGGACATACCTTCTGGAAGCTTTTGCAGAGGGAACAAGCATTGAATTATCTTGTTCTTCATAAAACAGGTGCTTCCAGATCAGAGATAAGATACTTTAGCATACAGGCTGTGTCAAGGAAGTTTATACTGCCATTCCCCGGCCCAAGGCAGTGAAGATGGCACCTTTCACAATTATGAATCTCAACCATGCTTTGGTTCAATAACTCTCAGTCCTGTGATATTTGTGGAACTTTTGAAGACCTTAAGGAAGAGAACAACACATACAGCCAATACATTACCAGGGAATGACACATCTTTGTGGTTTGCAATCTGTCTTTTAATGGTCCACCATTTGCTCCGAAGCCACTGTGGTGAGCGGACACTGCTCCACCCTGCTGCCAGTAGATCCCAATTGATGTCGTTTTCATCAGACACTTCAAGTTCCGCTATCCTGGCAAGAAACAGAGGACAGATAGCAGTCAGAAGCCACCTTCTCAACTGGGTAGAATTTTACGCTTTGGTTTTGTCACATGTAATAGACATAAGGTGGTATGTTACAGAATGGTCCACCAGAGCTCACAAAAGGATTTAGGTTTCCAAGGCTCCACGCTGCCAGAGATCAAGCAGAATCAAATGTTAGAGATGGAACAGACAGACCTATTAGATCACCCAGTCCATCTCCCTGCAAGTGCAGGACTGTTTTCTCTACTGCACATAATGTGGTGCTTTGTCCAGACTAATATTAAATGTCCCAAGCAATGATGCTTCCAACTCTTCTCTTAGTATTTCATCCTATCGCTTCTATAGTCACACTGTCATCCTAGCCTTAATAAGACCCAGCTCTCCTTAGTAAGTAATTTAGTTAAAAGATAGCCAAGTGGAGGCATAGTTAAGTATTTAAATCCTTCCTCTTAAATTAATCTCTCCAGGTTCACACTGAATTTAGACGAATTCTCTATTTGCCAGACTATGGAATAACCAAACTACGGAATATGTGAAAGATGTATACAGCAGGCAAAATCCCTTCCCACATGCATGTTGAAAAAGTTCACTTCACAGACTAAGTACTGTACTATAATAGGACAGAAACAATCCTGTACAGATCTACTAAGGGTGACTGTATATAGCAATACTCTTTGCACAGAAATACTGAGCTCTAATCAGCATGCATTGTAATTTGTAATAAATTAGGTTAATCGTTCGAAATTTATATTATGTAAAGTTGTAACAAAGTTGTGAACAGTCCTCTGGTAATGTCTGGATTCCCCTACTTATTTCCACATTTGATCCCCAGTCCAGAAAATTATCAAACCATAATTAAAAAAAAAAACTGGCTAAAAAGTCTTAGTTAAAAGTATTTAAAATGGAAGTAGGACTAGATAGCTTAGAAAGATTCTACTATGCTCTTTACCAGGAGGTTGCCAGTCCAAATCTAGCACAGTCTGGCAGTGACAAAAGGTACTGTCATTTAGGGAGTGTTCGGTGGCCTACATGAAATTAATTTGTGGTCTCAGTTTAGTTCTTCTGTAGACAGATGCCCACATCACAGAAACCACCACCACACTTGACCCTTGTTGGCAATCTCAGCAGAGAGGCCAAGGACTGAATGGGCAGGGAGACTGAACTACCCTCCAGTTCAGGGTTGAAGCGCATCGGTGGGGCAATGTGTGGGAAGCTTGTATAGCCGCTGCCTGTGCTGTACCTGTTCTGTGGAATAATAGAAGACTTCAGTCTCCAGGGCTTTCAATCTGACACCTTTCACGAGCACTAAAATTCACTAAAAAAACAAAAACAAAAAATATGTTCAATATGAAATCTCTGGGAACTGTCAACACAGCAGCGATTTTTGGAGTGTTCTTGAGATCTCTTAATGTCTAAGAAATCAGCAAAAGGGACCCCAATGGAATTCTACTACTGTAATTTTTTAAAAAAATTATGCAACTTTTTAAGTTGAGAGCACAAACCTCAAGATTAGATTGATTTCATCCTCCTTAGTCCATTCAGTTCCTCCGCTCTGCTTCCAGTTCAGGTAGTTAAGCCATTTGGACCGGCACTGCTTTTCAGAGCGCGTTCCAACCCGTTCTGCTACAGCGGCCCATGATACCCCCTGCGTGACGATGTCGCCAGGCTCTGTACTGGTTAACTCATGTACTACTTCTGCCAGCCTCTTTTCTTCTTCTTCTGTCCATTTTCCTGAAAGAGAAAGAAAAGCTCATACCAGTTAACAAACAGTCAAGCCCACTTAAAATCTGAATAGCAGATATGGAGCCATGCAGTATTTTGCAAAAGTAGTTCAAAACAAAATAAAGAGTTTCCTTCCCGTTTCAGGGGAAACTTCTGAAATTTCTGCAATTTGATTTTATTTCAGACTACAACTATTTGTTGTCAAGAAACAAATTACTTAATTTCAATTAAGTCAAAATGTTTTGCCTTTATCATCTTGACCTTTATGTTTATAAGCATAAATAAAAAAAACTTCATATATTATATTGTACAAGCCAAATCATTTGGACTCTTATTAGTATTATATTACTAAAGTTAAAACAAAAAGGTTTCCACAACCACTTGCTGAAAATGTGGACAATTCAGATCTGTTTCTGCAAAACATTTCTGTTTTGTTACATGAGCATTTTCTGATGGAAAACTGCTCTGTTAGAAAATCTGTGACCAGCTCCAGTAATTTATCACTGAAACAGCTCTTCACAGTTCTCCAAAGTGAATCTGCTTAACCCAGTGGTGCCCAACTCAGCGGGGCCTGCAGGCCAGATGAGGCATGGGCCATAATTTGGTGGTAGCAGCATTAATTGTTGCGGCTCCTAGAGCTGCAGCAGTCGCTGTTCTTTCCCTGACAGCATTTCCAGCCCTGCACTCTGGATGCAGCCCAAGGAGGACCCCAAGGGCCTGGAAATTTTGTGGTAGAATTAACTGCTGTGGCTCCAGAAGCTGCAGCAATTATCACTACCACTGTCGCCACACCACTGAATTTCTAGGCCCAGAGCTTTGGTCATCCCTGATTTAACCAATTGTTACCACGAGATATTCCTAGTATTGTGGACTATGTTGGAGCAGTCCTAGGTACTGAGCACTTCCCTCTGAACCTCAGGTATTCCAACAGAACACAGATAATTCAAGTGTCTCCTTGGGCCCTGATAGCAGGGGAGAGTTAAGTGTTTAAGATACTAGCTGGGAGAATTCAGGATCTCAGGAGTCTCTTATCATCCTCTGCCCCAATTGAGTTCCTTCCTCCACTAACTTTCTATCACCATGACATCAAATGGCACCCTGCAGCTTCACAAGTACTGAAGGGAGACACGTATCACAGTCTGCCTAACAGATGGAAAACCTTACAACTTCTAACCACCAGCCCTTCCACCATAAACCTCACAGCCCTGCATGGGCTTTACTCATGTAAAGTGCCACTTCCTCCTTATACCTAGCCTTTTCTTTCAGTGTGAAATCGTGTGTGTGTGTGTTCTATATGTATAGTGTGTATATATTTTATATACGAAGTCTACTGTTTAGTCTGAAGTCAGGCAGAAAGCAGGACAGAGTAACATCTTAAAGGCTAACTGGTGCAGAGCAGAATGAGCTTTTGTAGCGACAACCTATGTTGCTCGATGCAGGGAATGAGCTGACTGCATGTATTATACGGAAGTGCGAGATTGTGTGTGTGCACGCACACGCATCTATAATTTGTAAAAACCTTATGATCCAAATGTGTAAAGCAGTTTGCAATTCATTCTGATTAAAAAAAATACCATATATAAATTGTGTTTTTTGCTCTTTATGACCTTGAAATAGTGGGGAAGCTTTATATCAAATATGATTAAAAATGTTCCTGGATTTTATGCTAAACTTCAGCCTGAAATGCATTTCCTGGAACCAAATTATGTACCTCTGAAAACAAAAGATAAGCATTAAAAATGGCAAAACTGATGTTGTTTTAACTTTAAAATCTATTTCACATTATAATACTGTACCTGTGTTGCAGGTATCCTTCATAAGCCTACACCGATCTTTCACTGAAGATGCACTTCTTCCCAGTGCAGCTCCTATGGTTGCCCAGTCATTTCCATGCTTTATCCTTAGCCTAAATAAGACAGTTCAGTAGAAATCTGATTACTAAAAAGTTTTCAATATGAAGATTTCAAAATTATTTAAATAGTTATGAAAGAATGAAGGGCTTGTGAATGAAAAACTTACTCCTTGAGCTTTTCGATTTCTTCAGGAGTATACCTGTGCAGTAAACACAAGCACAATTACTTAAGAGTAGAAAGCACGTAGAAAAAATATTTTTTGCAAACCACATGCAATACACTTCTAACATAGCAAAAAATCATTAAAAAATTTTACACTGTGGGGAACTTCAAAACTGAATGAATTCTTAAAAAGGAGAGGAAAAAGTCAGTTTCATTATTCATCTTGGTTCATTTTTAAAGATGTCTGAATCTGCAGGTCTTCTCATTTATTGATGCATCTTCCTTAATATCAACGGAGTTGACCCTGATATACACCTGATCAGAATTTACGTCATGTGAATCTTAAAAAAGGAGAGTTCTTCATGGCGCATTTTCTCCTGTTTAGTTGTATGACTGTTCTGATGTTAAATCTGTCGATTTGCTACCACCCTAGGAAATTGGAGTAACATTGACTTAACTGCTGGGGAAACTGTGGCATGTGGATGAAATGATTTGCCCAAAAATTACCATCTTACAGACAAAGTCAAAATTCTTGGGGAAATCTTGGTCTACCTGGATGCTCTCTGCATCCTAGTGTTCTGCTTGTAGTGGAGATTGTTACAGCTGCATTAAGATACATCAGTGCAGACCCTGGCACTTGTACGGAATCTGCTAGGACTGGAACTCTGTGCTAGCAGATCCGCTCAGTCCTTTAAAAGCTCTTATAAAACACTAGGTTTTAGTAAGATACAGTACAGCTAACTAGCCAGCTATCTCTGCCTTGACTGGAACAGTATTTTTAACCTTGAAAATCCATCTAGTTGGGGATGGTCCTGCTTTGAGCAGGGGGTTGGACTAGAAGACCTCCTTAGGTCACTGCCAACCCTAATTTTCTATGATCTCACTAGAACACTGGATAGACATCACCTAGTAAAGAAAGTAAAGACAAAGGGACCACTGTGAGCCTGGCCACTTTTCAGAGAAGGCTTGGGGGAGTGAAAACAAAGACAGGTAAATAACAAATTCCTTTCTTGCCTTTAGTTAGCTATCCTGCTAATTTAAACACACTACCAGAGAACGTTGGAAAATAACCCTTGTGCTCTTTAGAACATGGGGTTTAAGTCAGAGAGAATTATTCTGTCTTGAGACAGGGGGTGCAAAGGAAATGAGCTGAACTAAAACTGCTGGAAGGGGGTGTTAATATCCATTTTCTGGATGCAGATGTGGTAAAAATGGTTTCTCTCAATGGAATGTTTTATCTTTCCAAATTTGTTAAACTTCTTAAATAAATAAATTAATTGTTGCAGAAATTATTAACACAAAACATGTGATCTCCCAAAATAAGTGTTTTATATTGCCTCTTTTTTCAGATCCCATTTCTGGGACTGCAGCACCAACATGTGGTCAACCAACCCTCTTGATTATTCTATTCCCTGTATTTGGAAAACCAACACAATCTAATATACGAGTTCAGAGCTAGAGAGCCAGGAATTACTAAGCTATAAATCTGGCACAACTCTGCCTTGCATGTCTGGCCTAGAACAAATTGGATTTATTTTCTGTGGCCCCTCCACACTTAACATTTATGCCATGGTTAACATGTTAATCACAGCATAAATGACAAGGGTGCTATACATGCACCAAATTTAAAGTTCCAAAAATCAGCACAGAACCCCTAAAAATGTTCTACATACAATGTAGAACATTTTCATGGCTGGTTTGTATGGTGTCTTAAATGCACCAGGCCCCCAGACCAAGAACCACCTGATTCTACAGAACTGGTTCCAAGGTTCTGAGGGGCAAAGAGCCAGAGTAATTCATCTCTCCACATTACAACAGCTCCACTGAACAAGACTGAAGCGCTCATGTGCGTTATTATTATTTAGATATATAAATTGCTCTATTTGGCATTACATCAAGAGAACCAAAAATAAGGCAGTGAGATCTTCTTTCACTAGACTCAAGAAACCACACAGCTATGGCCTCTACTCTTGCCTCTAAACTAAGTTTTACGAGAGCAAATTATTTATGTTGCAAACCAACTCAGTGCCCTCTCATCTTTGTTACCATGAACCACTACAAAATCATGAGATTACAGATACTGTATTTTATTACTGACTAGGAGGAATTTGCTCCATGTCATTTTAAGTTCCAGAAGTTCTAGTTTCCCTTCCTCCATAGTCTTACTTCACACATCATTCATAATGGTCAAAGTGCATGTCAAAAAATTAGCACATGACCTTAATCATACCAATCAAGCCACGGAGCATTAGAGGCTTTCATACTTTCCAACATGGTTCCGATCATCATACATGCGAAGAACTCTTCTATAAACAGCAAAGAGAGGCCGGTTCAGCCCCCACGCTATGGTTCTGTAGAAATCCTTCCTTTCATCTTTTGACATCTCAAAGATGATTTCAGTGGCATCTTTTATTCCACGAGCCTAGGCAGATTACAGATGTAGGGAGACTTTATAAAAAAGCACCAAATAAAGTTGGCTTTCATAAATAACAAGCAGAACTTTTAAAGATCAGAAGTCCAGATTATGAATTTTGAACGTGGACTCCCCAATTAGGTATAAGTACCTTATTTATCCAAAGAAGTGCAGAACACTCCTGCATATCAAATCAATTATTTAGAAGCCCAAATATGTAAAAAAAGTGCCCATTATCTATCCAAGCTTGAAAATTCTGGTAACTATGTAATTAGCACTTAAAGAGCAACATCAAATCTACAAACATCATGCAAATTTTAAATTAGCACAGTTGGTGGGCTACACGTGACTACATCACTATAGCAATGTGCTATGGTGCCATAGTGTTAGCGGTCAAAAACCATGACACTGCAGCTACACTGCTGTAGCAATGTGCTCCCTAGTTATAGCACGGTGCTACAATGACATAGCAACTAAAAATAACTGGGTGCGGTGCACACGGCACAGGATTGGCTATTACAGCGCTGTCATTTAGCACTTCCAAAAGGAAGTACTAAATGATGGTGTAGTAACAAATGTGCTGTAGGGACATGTGTAGACACGCCTGGTGTCTCCCACAAGGTTTTGTTAAGGAAAAACAGCTGCACAAGGAACGTGAAGAAACTTTTTAGTATATAAATATAAAAAAAATTTTAAGGATAAAAATATTCTTTATTCCTTTACAAAAGACAAATGCCATAGCATTGCTATAGTGTAGGGATGGCTACCCTGTAGCATAAGTGCTACAAATGGCACATGTAGCCACTCTGTGGCATGCGGCAGATCAGCAAGGGAACAGCCAGTACAGCAGAATATGTAGCAGAAAGCAGAGCAGGAGATCAGGCAGGAAGCACAAGGCAGAAAGCAGAGGAGGAAATTGGGCAGGGAACACAAAATAGGGAGCAGAAAGCAGAGCAACAGACTGGGCAGAAGAAGGGGATCAGAGTGGTACTCTGGGAAGGTGGAAGGCTAACTTGTGGCATTGCCTGCCAAAAAAGGTGGGCCCCCCACACTGCTATAGTACATAAAAACTAGAAGAGAAAATTCCTGGTAAAACTGACCAGTTTGCTTAACTTTGGTACTTTAGTTTAGTTACCCAAGATGAGCAAACAACATAAATGGGAAAAGTACAGTTAATTACATTTTAACAAATATTTCAGCGTCGATTCAGAGGTTTATAAGTAATTCACGAAGGACAGAGTGCTTTATCAATTTGGCCAGATTAAAAAAAATAAAAAATTAATCACCTCTATTTCTACATCCACACAAGTCTCTGTGTATAAATTTAAATACCAATGCAACTAGGCAATCATACCGAAATGAATGCTGAGATGTTCAAAGGTGTGCTAACAGAGGCTGGATCCAGCCCCCACCTTGTAGCTTTAAGTACTTCTTCTGATGTCACCATGATTTCCAGGAAGTTTACATGTGCTCAAACAGATTATGCCACTTGAGCATCTTGATGGGCAATTTTAAAACAAGATGTTCTAAATTTGCAAGTGCAAATATGAAGTGCTGCAAAAAGATCTGACCTGGTCTTAAACTCCAGCTATGGGTACAATAAATATAGTTATACTTAAAAACTGTATACATAGAAACATTTCTATTATATTTCAAACAAGTTGTAGGCAGTTTTACTATATGCTGTTCAGGACAGATTATTTGCATACTTTAGGGAAGTTCTACAGAAAGCAAGTTTTAAATAACGCAGGGCAGAGCCAGTGCAACCAGTTTAATTATGCTGTAAAACATACCTTTAAATAACGTTCAATGTTACTCATCAAAATGTCAATTTCTTCCTTTGACCACATTCCCTGCTTCCATTTATGGCCTTCAAAGAGCAAAGACAAACTAATCACAATTCTGAAAACCAGCATGGTAGAGGAAAAAAAATCAAAGGCAGAAAGCAATTAAAAAAGGGAAAAGATGGAAGAGTCACAAACTAAATAGAACAGAGAAATTATTTATAATTTACAAACAAACAACCCATTTCTGAGTTTGAGATTTGTTGTTGTCAATGTTAAATATTCAAAAATTATACGCTGGGCATCCAAAATCAAAATGTTAGCTTACAAAATAATAACACGGTTTTGTTTGTTTGCTTTTTTTAATGAAAAGATGAAACCTCTTTCTATTTTCCTTCTGGTTTTCAAATCATTAGGATGCTCCCAAGTCCTATTTTTAAGTTTTCCTCTGCAACTGCAAGGACTAAAGACTTGCTTTTTAAAAAATGAAATCAGAAATTCTCTGAAGTTTCAATGGGAACTAGCAGCTGGCACTTAAAAGAAAATACAACCGATGATAAAACTAAAAGAGTTGGCAACTCCACAGCCTCATGTTACATATCACTGCCTGATCTGGGTGCGCCCCATACAGGTAAGGGGAATAAGCTCAGTGATTAAGAGTGTTGGCAGCACTGGGTCCTCGGTCTTTAATTATGTGCACTGGGAGTTCTCCAGGTGACAGTTAAGAGATAGACCCCACTGTGTGCACAGGATTTCTCAAATAGAAAATGTCAAATCAATAAAAGCAAACCATATTTGGTAATCTCCTGGCCAAATAAGTTTTACAAGTCAAAACAATCCATCACTTTGATTCAGATAAGGCTGCAATCCTTAAACACTGTGATCCAGTAGCAAAATGAAGTGAAAAATAACCTCCTCTGTTCTTTTATTTATTAAAAACCTGCTTCTCATTCTCACACCATATAGTGGCAGATCTACTCATGGCAGATCCCTCATAATTAAGGATGTGCTAGTGACCCACTTCAGGTATTGGTGCATGCTGGCAACATGTCCAGCTGCTTAGAAAACCTGTGTATTTCCTTTTTGGGATGCTAATTGCCAGCTAGCTAATTTGGAGACAGAATCTGTCGAAGAAATTTTGTTTAAACCTAATTATAATAAGAAGCATAGCCATTACTGCTAATTCTGTTCCTGCTGCGTAAGAGTGTTCTTTCCTCATGCCCCATGGCCCTAAGCTTTTTCTCTCCCCAAAGCAAGCTACAGAGAGATCCATGAGGTTCCAAAGGTAAAATACACTTGTTTCATAGTTTCATAGTTTCTAGGGTTGGAAGGGACCTAAGTAGATCATCTAGTCCGACCCCCTGCCATGGCAGGAAAGAGTACTGGGGGTCAAACGACCCCAGCAAGGTGTTCATCTAACCTCCTCTTAAAACCCCCCAGGGTAGGAGCCTGCAGCACTTCCCTTGGAAGTTGGTTCCAGACCCTAGCCGCCCTGAC
>NW_017728931.1:132343646-132358336 GCF_001723895.1 Crocodylus porosus | reverse complement strand
AGGTGCATCACTTTGCACTTGTCTGTGTTGAATCCCATCCTATTCTCGTCCGCCCACCCTTGTAACCTGTCTAGGTCCGACTGCAGTCTGTTGCTTCCTTCTAGCGTGCCCACGTCCCCCCACATCTTAGTGTTATCAGCAAATCTGAACAGGGTGCTTTTCACCCCCTTGTCCAAGTCACTGATGAAGATGTTGAACAGCGTGGGCCTGAGGACCGAGCCCTGCGGGACCCCACTGCCCACGTCCTTCCAGGTTGAAAAGGACCCATCCACTACCACCCTCTGGGTGCAGCCCTCCAGCCAGTTGGTGACCCATTTGACTGTGTGGGTGTCGACACTGCAGTCCCCCATTTTATTGATGAGAACAGGGTGAGAGACAGTGTCGAAAGCCTTCTGGAAGTCCAGGAACTACCCCTGCATCTAATGATTTGGTGATCTGATTGTAAAAGGCCACCAGGTTGGTCTGACAGGACCTGCCACTGATGAACCCGTGTTGGTTGCCCCTAAGCATGCAGTCCCCAGCTGGCCCCTTGTGGATGTGTGCCAGAATAATTTTCTCAAACAGCTTGCCTAGGATTGAGGTAAGACTAACTGGCCTATAATTTCCCGTGTCCTCCTTCTTCCCCTTTTTGAAGATGGGAACCACGCTGGCCCTCTTCCAGTCCTCCGGCACCACACCAGAGCATCACGAGTGCTCGTAAAGCCATGCCAGGGGTCCTGCAATGACCTCGGCCAATTCCTTTAGAACTCTAGGGTGGAGATCATCTGGACCAGCTGATTCGAATATATCAGTCCCTCCAGAAGTTCCCTAACTAGTTCCTCACTAACCCGTGTGTGCCTCCTCTGGGGCCTGAGGGGGGCCCAGCAGGGAGATGACTGTTTTGGTCTCTACTTAGGAAGATGGAAGCAAAGAATTCGTTAAACATGTTAGTATGTAGTTAAAAGTCTTTGACATTAACACTTCCATCAGAGCACAGGAACCAACGTAAAGAAAAAGAGCTAGTCTTGCTGTGATACATCCTCTAATAATTATATGAAGAAAGGAACTGTATTATGCTTTTGCTGTATGATATATGCCTACTTATAATTTTCATATAATTTGTCAGAGGGCTTGAAAAACATATTAGACACCTACCTAGTAGTGAAAAGTGAATGTAAAGATGGCAGCACACACTGCCTATATGAGTAACACAGGCTCCATCTTTTTGCTATGTGAACGAAAGGGATTGGGACGCCTAGAATGGTGTTGTTTCTGACACAAAGTGGAGACCTTCAAGCAGCGTCCAGCTAGTAGGTCAGAGTTTACAATTTTTTTAATATTATGCAGTGTGTTTTATTAGAAAGATTATCTCCAGCAACACCTCCCTTTCCAGTTACCAAGCACACAGACCACACTCTCATCAATCCACAAATACATAAGCCACCCGCAATTTACAATAACATGCCTGTGAGAAAGTAATATGAAAGAAGATTTAGTGTATTTTTTCTTTTAATGACACATAACTGCTGAAAATGAGGACACCCAGTAGTATGTGACTAGCCAACTCTCTGTCAAAGTCCCAGCAAGAACTCTTACAGTCACAATTTGGGAAACACTGCTTTAGGGCAGAAGATTTTGATATATGTGAAGTAGGAGCATAAGCCCTCTGTTCCACCCCACTCACCATCCTAACGCCTACCAAGTTGTTGCAAAATTCAAGTCATTCACTTACAATCTGTGCACATCTTTTGACGTGGATTGTCTGTGTAGCTAGTGCACAAAATGGACTCTGAGGTAAGCTGCTGGAAATTTCAGCTCTCTCAAAATGTGAATTAAAGGAGTGGCTCCTTCAACGATTACAAAGATTTTTTTTAAATTTCTTTCAGGTGTTGTTACTACTACTACTACTTAATGTTCCCGCCTCATGAATGCTTTACCACACAGTAGAGCAAATGACTGGGAGTGTACAGACAAGACCGTGTGACATCAGTACTGCGCAGTAGTAACGAGCTACTGAACAATATTTCACTGCTACTGCACAGTCATTTTGTACTTACTTATGCAAGTAATAACTACGCAGTAACAACTGTGCAGTCTGCTGCTCATGTAGATACAAGTAGCATCTGCAAATGCAAGCAGCAAATTAACTGATGATTAATTACTGTGAAATAAGGCACATTTAGATTGCTCCCAGCCCCCAGGAACTGCCTGCTGCAGGGGTGGGCTCCACTCCTGAAGCTTGGGCAGGGACAACATCCCCTGACCCAGCAGCAGGAAGCTCCTAGCCTCTGCCTCACAATTGCAGAGAGGGGCTGGGAGACTGCTCCATCCCAGCTCTGCCACCACAGAGCAGGGGCTAAGAGCTCCCTGCACAGGGCGAGTCCCCGCTTAGCCTGAAGCTGGCTGGGACCTGTCCCAGACCAGGACAGTTCCCAGCCAGTCCCACGCTGCGTAGGGAAATGTGCACGTGCAGCCATCCCCACGCAGCCTGGCAACTGTCCTGGTTTGGGGCAGGTCCCAGCTCGCAGCTTTTTCCCATCTTTGTGCCCTGATTGGGTGATCAAGGTATAGGGCTTGGAACGAGCTGCAGGGGAGGGGCAGGTCCCAGCCCCCCGCCCCGATTCACCGGTTGGGCAGCTAGCAGCGAGCCCCCAGCTACGTGGGGAATCCCTCCCCAGCTGGGGGCTCACTGCTAGCTCCCCCACCGGCAGATTGAGGCAGGGGGCTGAGACCTGCCCCTCCCTCACAATTTTTCCAAGCCTCCTGTTCCCGATTGAAGAGACAGGGCCAAACGCTCCTTGCTGTCAGGGCAGGGGCACGTTGTCCCTGCCTGGGCTGGGCTGTGCCAACTGAGCCCATCCTGGCAGCTAGCAGCAGTAAACAATCCCCCAGCCCCCACAAGGAGACAACTGTCTTTTGGCCCTGTGCTCCCTGTCAGCCCCTGGGCTAGCATCCAGAGGGAGCTCTTCCTCCTTGCTGCTGCAGGTAGCCAGTGCAGGGCCAAATGGGTTGGAAGCAGACTCCTGCCAGGAGCTGCAAATCTGCTCCCAAATGGGCACATGTGTAGACACCTGCCCAGGGTGGGTTTACTCCAGAGCAATTACTCTGGAGTAAACCTGTCCAGCTTGTAATCTTGTAGACATACCCACATAATGTGGCTGCTCATTTCTCCCTGCCATCAACTTCTGAGTCTCCCATTCCCACTCTCCTAGCACTGCTCTTCTTTTACCTTCTCCCTCTTCAGATCACTGAAAGAGAGCAGGTCAGAAAAAGTCAATTTGTTTCTATGAAAAGTTATGAAGGAAAACCATTTTTATTTTGTTCAAAAAGTCTCAAAACAGTTCTTATTTAGAACTGGTTTCAAAAGTGTTTTGTTTTTCTGTCCTGTTTTTCCAATGAAAGAGAGAGGGGGAAGAAAGTGCCAGAACTATTTTGTTTGTTACCCGAGAGAAAAAATAGCATATCCTTGGAAAGGTTATTTTTTTCTGAAAAAACATCCATGAAAATTTTCATCCTGCTGTGACACAGAGCAGTGCATGCTGCAGAGCACTACAACACTCAGCTTAACTCCTGTGAAGCTTTTAAAAGGTCTTCATTCTTTTCAGACCAAAAAAAGACTTGTGATGCTATACAGGAGGGTCTCTTGAGGTAATCGCCACCCTTAGAATTAATGCCATGCTTGGAAGCTTTCCAACATTAGTTCCTTCTCTTTAAAAGAAAGCTACATTTGAGCTCTGCCTTTCTCCTTCTCCATCAAGAGTGAAAAAAAGAGAGAGGGACTAAGAACATATTTTTGGTACAATCACAAGTGCAGGATTCATTTAGCATTAATTTTAGCTAGGAAAGTAAGAGTAAAGCCAAATTAAGTAGGCCATTTATATATAGCATAAATCAATATTTTCATAACTACTTGTACCATACACTTCAATATGCTTATGCTGCAACTTTGCCCTCTCCATTCTTGATCTTGCCCTTTGTCTGGGACATAGGAGGACTTGCTTTTTCCCATTATAGGAAGTAACTATTTCTAGTTTTAGGCTTGACTCTACTTATTTCCATTAACAAAATAGGCACAGACCCTGCACCAGAAAACTGGTTATTTTATGCAGTATATGAAGTGCTTGCACGTAACTTGCTACACATATCAGCTCAGCTTTCTGCATACAGGGGTGGAGAGGGCAGGGATCTGGGGCTAAATACCCTACCTTTATTTGTTAGGGAATCTTTATCCTCTTTGGTTGTAAACCAGGCTTGACTAACAGCTGACACTTCTTCATTGCCTAGAGGGGAGTTTTCATCCAGCTGCTCATTCTGAAGAATCTTGAAAGATTAATTGAAGAGATTTTATTAACTGATTTAACATTTATTCCCTCATCTTGAATTTAATATGCAATACTTAGCAAGCAGACAACATGCAGAAGAAAGACGGACATGTCACATTAGTTCACATTACTGGTTGCCAAGACAGCATCCTTTCCAAAACAAAATGCACCAACAGGATGTTTTCCTTTTTTAAGCAGCACAAACAGAATTAACAAAATGTACTGACCTAACTATTAATGGTGTTTTGCGTATTAATTAGACAATCTCGCTTGTACAGCTCCAACTGCATATAATACCAAGATATTCCACTGAAGCCAACCAGAAAGAACAGGACCCAATGTCTGTAAACCACTTAAGACGTGTAAAGTATTCTATGAGGGCAGAGGATGATTACTAGGCCAAAACATTTCTCTGTCTTGACAGTGGGCCCATTTGAAAGTTAAAAACTCTAATTTTTGCGGCTCACCATAAAACAAATCACTGCATGTGCATTATGCCTACTATATGTACCCCCTTTTGGGACTAGAAATTAACTCAAAATCATATTTTTCTTATTAAAACATGTAACTTGTATTTTTAGTGGAAGATCCTCTAAAAAGACCAGTGTCACACTGTATCAGTTTTATTTTTTAAAAAGGGTATACATCCCCACTTCAATCAAACATTGTGCTTCTTAAATTAAGGTGCATGCATAGATGACAATTTATTAAAAGACACTGCAGCAAATTTGAAGCTTAACTGTACCTGGATCTGAGTAACAGTTCCTTCATTAATCTCATCATCAGCTACCTCAGTTGTAGCAGTCATAGTCACCTCAAAGCTCGGATCATTTTCTGAAACTTGAAAACAACTCAATTAGTAGCCTGGCTCACTTCTGGAATAGTACAGGATTTACAGACTATAATTGCTCTACAAATTTCTGTACAGCTGGGCTCCAGCATGCGTTTTTTTGTCATAGAAAAACCACTACAATGCTTGCTACCAGTACTCATTATGAAACACAAATAAATGCTTTCAGAACCAAGGCAGTTATAAAGCAGTTATACCAAGCTTTCACTATACTTAAGCTGTAACACTAAATGTGAAACAAAATTAGTGTTAATTTGGTACATACAGGACAGTATGAGAGCTTAATTTTCCTGCTCTGGTTTATTTTTATTACTCTCACATACAGGACTTTCCATTTTTACCAGGAGAATTGCTCCACTCTTGGTAGATACTATGGGTGTAGAGACGTTTCAGCATTTTCTCCCTGAGAAAAAAATAGTGGTTCTGGAAGAAGAAACCTAATTCCAACCAGACAGAAATCACTCCTGGGAGTTTCTCCTGAGAGAATAAATGTCTGGACACTTTCCTGCATCTCAACTCCTCAGCTCCTGTGCCTTCTGGAGACTGGGGTCACTGAGGTCTGGAAAAGATGTTGGGGGTAGCTGCTCCTGCCCCAGGAAGAGAAAGGAGATGCAGCCACCAGCTGTTACTTATTAGTTTCTCTCACACTGGAGTCTTCAGAGTGAGAAACTGGCAGGAGGCTTCATCCTGCTGCTCAGTCTACTTGGCTCTCAGTGCCTGGGAGCTGAGCAGAGGGAGCAACACTGCAAGTCACCTGTCCATTTCTCACTCCAGAATTTCCAGTTTGAAAAGCAGACAGGTAGCTCTGCTCTGCTACTCCAGCCCCCACAGGAACAGGAGGACTGGATTATCTCATGCTTTCCCCAGATCAGGATCTTAAGCACCATGTTATCTACTAAGAATATGCAGACCTTTCCTTGAGACTTCAGGATACAGACCTGTTCCGTTTGGTCATAAAATATTCCAAAAGCTTTTGTAAGAATACATTGCCTGTTGTGGCATTTCTCCCAACTTCTCCTTCTTCATGCTAGCTAGTTGCTGTCCTCTTTCCAAGGGGCATATACGGTTTGTTGTAAAGTATACTATGACCCATACGGGTAATAGGTGGTGCATGTAAAATATTGATAAATTTGAAAATAAAATATTCGCAAATCTTCTAAAATCAATGTGTCCAATGTACTCACTTCAACTACTACCACATAAATGTTTGTGCCAAGAGTACAAGAATACGCATATAACCATACACTTTGATTAACATTCAGCAACTTACTTGGAACGGCAACAACAGAAATGCATGGAGTGGAATCATCAATACTCTGATCATCCTCTGATAAGCAAAGCCTCTTGTGTGGAGGTTCAGTGCTGCCTTCAGAATCTACTTCATCAGCTTCTATCCATAAAAACACAACCACAGTCCTTTGTATTAACATACAGCATTGCCAAGAAAAACCCAATGCTGCTGACCAAAACACAACGCTGAAGCTAAAAACAAAGACAAGGAGGCTTGACTCGGTGCTTTGCTATCATATGTGTTCTTGGCACAAATTATTACTTGCTCAGTTTAAGTGCTTCCTTTAATACCTACATGGAAATTTAGTCTGCTGGTAGATACCACTGTTACTGAATTACCTTGTTCCAAAAACAAAGGAAAACTCAAGAGTATGCATGAATTTAAAACTTAGAACATAAGTAGTTCCATTTAGGCCAGTTAGGGCATTGCTTAAAATTAAACGTGCACATAAATTATTGGGAGACTTGAAGATTATGATGTGTAAGCAACAAATGTCAAATCTATATTTTTAAAATAGTATTTTTTATAAAGCAGCAGTCAAAGGCATAAAAGACGCTGTACAACCTTCAGGAAATTATTATAATAATAACTGGTTTAATGGACCAAACGCCAGCCACCTAGTAACAAAAGAGGGAAGGAGGGGGAGAAGGAGGCAGGGATGGAAAGAAATCACGTAGAAAGGAAACTGTATGAAAAATAGCACAGCAAAGTAAATCAAGAAAATGCTCTCAAACTGAAAGACCTTGTCCAGAGTTTTGACAATAGCACAAGAGGCTCTGGATGGAGATCCCAGAATACAAAAAAGCCCAGCCTAAGGGTAAACTAAATGAACCTTAACTCAACTGATTTCATCTGACCGGTGGGAGGGGGGAGGGCACAGGAGCTAATGGCAGGAAAGTTTGAAAATGGTCTTAAAATACAGAACTAACAAAAGAGAGAGTACATATGCTGCCAAGTGTTCTCTATACCATTCTGAGGGCAATGAAGAATAAGATTCCCGTCAGTATCCTGGGTCAAAGTCACGGAATTTACGGTTTCTACTGTCACTGTGTCAGACTCTTCTTCAACTGTGCTCATACTCAAACCTGAAAAAAACCCACAAAATACATTAGTCTTCTATGTGCAGACACCTACTCTGAATATGCAGAACATTAAGCATGAGACAAACAGTAAGAAGCACAAAACTCCTCTAGGGAATAAGGATATCTGCATCCTAATGACTCAATGAGGAGCCATGTGTGGCATAAGCAAGTCTGGGGCTTGAAAAATGTACTTGCCATGAATTGTCATGAATGCTCAGATACCATCTCATGCCATTCTTGCTTTCCCGACCATTTGTGAAAATGAAAGACAATTTCAAAGCGAGGCAGGCTTCAAATGCTCCAAACTTCACCAGTTGTACACACTTGCCATTTTGAGAAGAGCAAGGCTCTGCTCAAATCCACTGGGTGATTGTTTATTTCCTTGCTTAGGGGAAATATTTAGTCTGATACATCAGGAGACTAATAAGAAATGAAAAAAGATCTAAGGATCCAATATTATCTAATCAATCTTCTTGCTAGCGAATAATTTGTTCATACGGTATACTTTCTATTATTTTAATCCAATCTAATTGCATAAGTTCCAAGCAATGAGTTTTCCAGAATCCTCTTCAAGAGACTATTTCACAGTCTAATCTAAAGCATCTATATATGTCAGGAAGTTCTGATACACAAGTACAAATTTCCACTCCTAAATTTTATCTTCCTTACAACTCTAGGTGCCAGCCAAAAAAATTGTCTCCTCTCTTGATTTTTGCATCCTTTAAACATGCAGAGACTATTTTCACATTGTATCTTTCAGTCCCTGCAAACTACAGGCAAGTATTCCTTTTGTGGGCCCCAATTCTGTAAAGATGTCATATTTTCTCATACAACACTTTCCTGCAAATAAGACATGCACCTTGTTTTTGGAAGACAGAATTAAAGAGAAAAATAATGTTCCTTACCATAAATACCACAAAGTACAGTATTTTCACAGAGAAATCACAGGCAGCTGCAGTGGAGATGGCAGGTGGGGAAGAAGACACAAAAACCTGTGGTTGCTCTGTTAAGCCCCTACCTACAAGACATGGTGCTCACCCTGCCCAAGAAACAGGTCCAGACAATTCAGCTCCAAAAGAATCAGACTTTCAGCTGCACAGCCAAACTACCCAACCTGTTTCTCAAGCTGGGCAGGACCTCAGCAACCTTGGCAGGTGCTACTTGCTACCTACTCAGCTCAAAAAATACATGGGAAGTTTGGCTCCCACAGGATCAGGCTCTCTGCTCCTTGCATTTCCTCATTTAAAACCAACACTCCAATTTCAAACAGCTGATTTTTAGGGGAAAAGGTGAGTGTCATAGGCAGGTGAATGTAGTATGGCTAAATCTCTAAAAATAATTGTGTGCCTAAATCTTTGCAGGACAGGACCTTACTTTGTCCTCAGAAAGAAATTCCTGTGGTTCCTTCATCATTTGTGTTGCTCCTCTTCAGATTTATTCCAGTTTGCTTTTTGTAGTAATATAGTGCCTAAACATTAATATTCTAGCTGTAGTCATACCAGAGTACTAATGAGGGGGCAGTTATTCCCTGAAATACAACATGGTTTATGCAGCCAAAAGTTAAACAGCATTACAAACTCATTCATTCACCATTCATTTGCACTCCCCATTAACAGCTGCTTCTCAGATTTCTCCATCCCATTGTGTATCTGTTATTATCCCTCAGATGTATTAGCTTTTGTTTCCTCAAATCTTGTCATCTTTCTGTCCATGTTTCTAAGTTCCCCCATGGCTGTTTGGGGTTTTTTTTATATGATCTACCTGTGCCTGTCTAATATTTCTCATTTGAAAAATTATTAGGATAATTACTCTCTAATTAAGATGTTAAACAGACCACATCTAGAAGGTCAATTTCATTAACAAAAGTATATTTTGTAACAAATAAACTTAAAATGGTAATTGTGAAATAGTTTCATTAATTCAAATCTACATCAATCTATGGCTTGAGGTCATCTATAACATATCATGCACATAATTAATAAGCTGTTGCTAAATGTTTTCTATTACTTTGAAGGTACCCAGGTTGATGTATGCAGGCAGGTGCTAATATTAAAGGAATCTGATGGGGGGGGAAATAATCTAGGCTGTGGCACTGTAAGAGTGAATTCAATGGCAGTGTTGGGTGAATGCTGAAAATCCCATCCCACTACCAAGTCGAAAAGCCCAATGATCTGTTCAAATTTTTAGTGGACAGTCCCTTCTCTCAGACCCACCCAAGGTGGTTTACTTGGAAAATATACCACATTACCAGTTCTGAAATGTGTCTAGCAGTCTGTTAGACACAAATATTAGAAAATGTGAACTCTGCAAATAACAAATTACAGAAACTCTGTAAGAATTTCTGCACCAAGCTTATGAATGTTGAGTATTTAGGACTGGAATATAGCATTTAGCAGTCCTTGCGGGTAATCAATCCTCCCAAGCCTTGCACAGTTCTATGAAACAACAGCTGAAAGAAGTTTTTTAAAAATCTTTGTGAATGGGTGAAGGAACCACTCCTTTAACTCACGTTTTGAGAAAGGCTGCTGGGAATTTCAGCTACCTCAGAGTCCATTTTGTGCACTGACTACACAGATAAACCACGTCACAAGGAATGCACAGATTTTACGTGAATGACTCACATTTGGTATTATGGCTCTCGCAAGCTACTTTTCTCATTTCAAGTAAAAAACACAAATACTTTGTCTAACTGGTTATTGAAGACTGCCAGAAAAAAGCTGCATTGTCTTGAGGCATTAAGTTCACTGACAGACTTTATAACGAATACATCATTTTAGAAAGATTCATAAATTAAGTCAATTTTGGAACTCATTGGAAATATTCTGCTTAACAACAGCCAGTCGCTTATGCTTTAGTAACAACTGTTTTATGGGGTAAGTGATACTGGGTCCTCATGGTGAAAATTAAGCCATTGCCACTAAACTGAAAGCAGGTATTTGCTGCAAAATTGTTAAGCTCTCTCTTTTGCAGGACTGGAACATACAACTTTGCCAATAATTGAGGCTAAGAAATATTGAACTTGCTTAAAAGGTGGGCTGTCCTTCCTTCAACTCAAATCTGAATATTTTGGTTTAATGTTTTGAGTGGATAAAATCAGACATCCAAGTTAGAAGACAGGTCAGCAGGATAATAAAAGAGGAAAACACACTAGTTGTTCCAGTGTCAGTGACAATATTATGCCACATTGCCAGTTTTTCAACTAGCAGTAGACCATCATATGGGAGCGTTAGTTACAATTCAAATGCAGTTTCCTGAAACACTATTTTATAAAACCATCAGCTATTAATATATGTTTATTCCGCCCCCAGCACCTCTCATACAGAGGCTAATAACACCTATTTTCCCTCTCACTATGAGAATCAATCCTGCTATGGTGTGAGAGAAGAGATAGGCGTGTTTATAAATGCAAATCCCAACCACATGCTTCACCAAAGGCACATTTTTATTGTTATTGGAGAGGAAGAAGTCATAATATGGGCAAAGGCAGAACAACATGTCTTTTATGGTAAGCATATTAAACACTGCATGAAGAAAGTTATGCTTCTGTCTGCATTGCAACAAATATTCAGAACTACTCGAGAAACAAGACCTCTCTTGGAGATGAACTAAGACCCTATGCTCCAGAGTTGGCGATTTAACTTCAGAAATACAGACTTCAGAGAATATAGGGAAGTTAGCATTGCTGTCTCAATGAGACTGCTGGAAAATATCGGAGGCATTCATACTCCACATATTTATTATTGCTTCACAAATAAGCAACAGCAGCCATAAAGGGAACTCTACAGGAGTTAATAATGTCTAGAGTTGCACCTACTTCCACTGGGACAGTAACATGGATATCTTCAGAGTCAGCTAAAAATGATTTATGGCATCTTTCAAAAGCCTCTGCTATTCAAAATCTATCATAAAACCCTACACATAACCCAATCCTCAGGACTCATACAAGGCAAGATGAAATGCTCCTGCTTATTGCCCAACATAAAGCACAGATACAACATACATTACAGTCTGCCTTTCCTGGCAACTACCACCCACCACAAGAATGATTTACCCCACTGCTCAGGTCAAAAGCAAAAAACTCAGGGTAAAGGATGCTGCTTTGAGGCACTGGATCTTCTAGTAAAAAGGCTTTTCTTTAAATTTACTTCTTAATTAAATGCCTTTGAAAACTTTAGTGGACACTTTTTTGGATCTTAGATTGAATTCCTGATAGGAAATTCCCAAATACCAGTGATGGCTGCATTGTATTTGAGTAATGCGAGGCAATTCCTTGCAAACTACCGCTTTGTAACAGAGAGCCAGAAGGCTCCTGTCATTTGAGAGGAAACTGCAGAAGGGTGGAATAGCTCAGGAGAGCTGGCAGCTAAGGAACCAGTGACCTGCTAGCCGAGTTGTGGCCAGAAGTCAGCAATAACAGGCACAAGGGACAGAGACCCGGGCTGCTCGGGGGCTAAGTGCTGCAAACAGTAGCTAAGCAGCCACAAGGGCAGGCAGGCAAGGCTTTAGGGTGAGAATGGACACACCTGTGGGGGCTGCAGAGTCCCTGATCAAAAGGGCCTGAGTCCACACGGGTAGAGACAAGAGCTCTGAAGCAAACATGGTGCTGCTGCCCTACAGGGGAATATTACCTAGGCTAGGGGAAGGGGAAGCCTTGTTATACAGGCAGGGAGCCACTGTTTATGTTTGGACTCAGAGGGCCCTGTTAGCCAGAGGACTTACTCCATGGTTACAGTTTCAACCACTGGTTTGGGCGTAGCTGAAAAGGGAGTACAGGGAGGCCATTTTTAAGTTTGCTGACTCTCCCTATGCCTGAAGAAGGGTGTTTGTACCTGAAAGCTTTCAAAGAACATTTTTTCCCAACTATTTAGTTGGTCTAATAAAAGATGTCACATCTACCCAAAGAACCCTGTCCACGTATGCCCTTACACCAACATGGCTACAACCAACAATCCTTGATCCATTTTTAAAGTTTGCTTGCAACCCTTTCATATATTCTTGAGACCCACTTTTGGGTCACAACCTACGGGTTGAGAAACACTGGTCTAACCCATGGCAGGGTGCCACGGGCACATCAGTTTTAAGTCTTGCTGGGGGCCCTGGTTCAGGACACCATAGGCTCAGGCCTTGCAGCAATCAGAGGGGAGCTGAAGCCTAGTACAGGCAGAAGCCAGACAGGGCTTTGGGGGGCCATTTCCCAAGAGGCGCAGAGCCAGGGCAAGGGGGCCCTGAACACTCAAAGGACAGAGAGGGGACCAGGGGAACCAAAGGCAACAAAAATGCAGCCAGGACCAGGGAGGCCTGCGCACAGAAGGGCAGAGACTGGGGCCAGGGGCCAGCAACTTAGAGACGAAGTCAGGGGCCCAGCAGCCAGGTCCAAAACAGTGGCTAAACAGCCCAGAAAGAAAGAAGGAACAAAGGCCAAGAGAGAACAGAGGTCCCAACAAGGGTCATTGATTGGACAGGCAACATCTGCAGGGCTTGGCTGTGGCTAAAAGGGGAGATGAAGAGACCACAAAATTGCCTTTAAGGCAGTGAGTAACTGGGTCATAACTTCTGAGCGGATGGGATCTTGCTCAGGGATCCTTTGGGCAGCCTCCCTCTTCTTACAAGTACATATTTACACTAAGGTGTGGCAGGTGGCCAGGAGAGGATGCTCAGAGGACAGGATGAAGCAAGTGTCACAGCTGCCCCTTGGGCTTCCCCTTTGTTACACCATCACAGCCAAGGAGCCAGGGCACTGCTGCAAAAGACATTTGATATTGGTGGTCGAGAAACTGTACTTGCTGCATGTCCTCAACTTACTACACAACAGATGCTGAAGCTGTGCTACTGAGGCTACTACTCTGCAGTTCCTTTAGTGTGCAACTCAAATCCTTCCCACAGGAAACCCACATCTACCCACAATCCACAAAGTCAAAGGGAATGGAAACTCAGTTATGCTCTTATCATTTTTACTGATCTGAAAATCAGACTTTATAATATAGTTTCTCCATTTCCAATACTGTCTTCATTCTTGTATAATTTTGTTCTTCTTTTCCTATATTCTAAAAAAATTACACTTTTCTATTTTTGTATTAAAACAAATACATTACTTCCAATTTTTTTTTAAAATTCCTACTCCCATTTGAAAATATAAATTTCCCAAAATGTATTTTCAAAGCCAAAACTCCAGAAAATTCTGAGCACATACCACTCAATATTAAACACATAATGAAGTGTGCGCTTGGTGGGAGGGAACAGACTTTTTAGGGGGGGAAAAATATAACATTGGGGGCATATAGGACAACAGTGTGGATATGTTTTATGAGTGGCTCAGAACAGATAGAGAGTACCTTTTAGTCTAATGTCTCCTAATGAGCAACTGCCCACATTTTAGAAATGTGTTGCGTTAGGAAACACACTAACAACCTAAACCACAAATTAAAAATTGCATGCAGTAAAAACAGGGTTCTCTATGAAGCTGAATATACTGTGCGAATTAAATGATATTTAGGAAAGATTATGTTAAAATGTTATTTTTTTAACATGTAGGTTTCAGGGATTAATTTCTCAACAAACTAGTTCCTAGAAACCTCTGGCCCAAGTGAAGTTTTCCATTACAGAAATTTCATAGTAGTCTTAATCATGATATAGAGGTATGTCTTCTCATTGAGGGCTATAATAGCTTCTGTAGAAATTATTTTGTCATGGGTGACTTCAATTACCCAGACATCTCATGGGATGATCGTTCAGCAAAATCTGAGCAGTCGCAAAGCTACCTACTGTGCATGGATGACCTCTACCTGAGAAGTCTACGGGCCACTGAGAGGTAAAGCGCTGCCCGACCTGGTACTGGCTACGGGGGACGACCTAATCAGCAACCTAGTGATTGATGAGGGCACAGCAGCCCCCCTGGCTCTCCAGGGATCTAGCAGACCTCCTGAGGCTAAAAAGAAAGGCCTACAAAGGATGGAGGATAGGATTCACCTCCAAAGAGCAATATTATGCACTGGTCTGGTCCAGCAGGGAGCAAACCAGGAAAGCCAAGGCTGCAACTGAACTCCAACTAGCTTCGAGGATCGAGGACAATAAAAAGTCCTTTTTCAGATATATGGGGAGCCAGAGGAAAAGCAAGGGCAACACTGGACCCCTGCTGAACCAGATGGGACAACTGACAATTGACGCCC
>NW_017728931.1:132338905-132343546 GCF_001723895.1 Crocodylus porosus | reverse complement strand
GTTCAAGCACCTACATTGAATACCTTCAAGAGTAAATTGGATGCTTATCTTGCTGGGATCCTATGACCCCAGCTGACTTCCTGCCCTTCAGTCCGGGGGCTGGACTCAATTATCTTCCAAGGTCCCTTCCAGCCCTAAAGTCTATGAAATATATGAAATAGGCTCTCAGGTTTACTCAGAACTGACAGCACAGGGAAACAAGATCATAACATGACCGATACCACCTCCATTTAAAGAAAGCATATTTTTCCACCAAAAATCCTGTAAGATGAGAAATCCATCTACAATCATCAGAACAGTTTGTATTGCTCAAGCTGTGCACAAACATGTCTAGTTGAAAAAGAAAAATGCCAGCTTCTTGCTTACACTGAACAGCCAGGTGAAGCCAAACACACAGCGTGTATTATAGCAACATCACAAATGGACCAGGTAAGTATTTCAGTTCATAAAATCTATCACAAGGAAATGAGCATGAACACCTTTAAGGCACAGGGAGAAAAGGGAGGCAGAGAAATCAGTCTGACAAGCAGATTGTGCATAACAGTTTCTTTATGAAGCTCAATCCACATCAAGATTTATTCAGGTGGCTTGGTATAAAATATACAGTTCTGAGTAAGATGGCGGCAGAGTTCCAAATTATGCTTTACTTGTCAGTGAAACACTGACAGAGATGGATTATCACAGAACTAGAAGATGTATAATAGGCCAAACTTCTCATTTACATTAGTATAATTTTGGCAGAATTCACTGAAGTCAAGGAGTGTAGGTTGTAGCCATGTTTGACTAAGGACATATGCAGACAAGGTTCTTTGGGTAAATCTGATATCTTTTAGACCGAGTTATCTAATAAAAGATATCAGATTTACCCAAAGAACCTTGTCTGCCTGAAGTCAAGGAGGTATTCTTGAAATGCCAGATAAAATACTGATCTGTCACACAAGTCATTTTTATAAATGTGCGTGAAGGGAGCTGACCCAATCGCAGAAGAGCCAGGAGTCCGGCTCCCCGATCCTGTTCCTCTGCACAACGGAGCTGCTCGCCCAGGAGAGACCCCAGGATCCAGGGAATACATGTGTCAAGTAGGGGCAGGGCAGAAATGAAGATCCTGACCTACATGAGACACCTCAGCATCCTATGCAGTGATAAGGGGTCGGAGGAGAAGGTGCTGCATCACACAGGTGTATGGGGCAGCTGCAGAGACAACACTGAACGTGAACAAGAACACATGCCTGGCGCTGGGAGAGCTTGGGACCCGATGGCTGCGGAGTTTTCCATGCCCAAAGAGGAGGATGAAGATAGACTTTGACCCAGAGCTGATACACCAGAAGGCTGAGGACAAGACCACAGCCATAGTCAAGAACAGCTTAGGACTGTGGAATTTGTGCCACTTCTTAATAGAGGGGCTCTCATGGGGGTGGTGCTGCTACTGTTGCTTCTGTACATGACACTGGTCTTCACACCCTCACAGCAGACCATGTGCAGGATCCAAAGGGACATGTGCATCTTTTTTTCTCTAGATGGGAAAAGTCAACTAGAACCACCCTGTCCAGGCCAAAACTGGCTGGGAGCCAGGGTTTTCCAGACATGCTGATGTTCTTCTGAGCAAGGTACATGAGCCTTGCCTATAAGCTGGTGGTCCGGGAAGGGACCAAGGCAGCAAGCTCTGTCCAGTATTTTGCAGGTCTGCCGCAACACTGGTGGGTGCACACAGTGCCCAGAACACACCTGCGGGCCTGGAAACCTGACCCTGGAGTTTTTTCCAACCATTATGAGCTCAAAGATGAGGCTCCAGAGGCTCTGCTGAACCATCATGAGCTGTAAACAGTGGTTAGGGCAAGCTAAGTGAGCATGCTCCCGAGCAACAGCTCCAAGTCTGCGTGGGAAAGGATTTTCAACAAGGGCCTACAGAAAGCATGCAGGGACCTCAACTGGCAGACAGCCCACCAACTACTCCCAGTGCGAGCACTACAGCACAGCACAGGTGGGGGACCCAGACAGACCTGCCCAGGGGTAGAAATGATCAACCACTCGCTCTGGGTGAACAAACTATAACTCTACTTCCAAGAATGGAGGAAGACGAAGGGGAAAGAGAGGCAGAGACCAATAGAAGAGGAAGACACAGCACACTGTATTTTGTGACACAAGCACAGAAGATGACTCCTGAAGACCTGTGGCATCATGAATGTGGACTGGGAAAGTAAAAGGGAAGGGTTGGGGTCCAGATGTGGGTTTGGGGATGGGGTGGTGAAAGGGGAAACAAGGAGATGCAGTGAGCAGCAATGGAAATGTAAACTGTCGGTGTTATATGTTGTGTAATGCTGGTGAACTGTTTGGTTACCATGTCAAACTGTACAACCAAATAACTGTCAATATATAGATGGGACTTTATTTTTAATATACGTTTTTTAAAAAATGTGAAGGAAGCATGCCTTCCCCATTCATACCAAGGGAAAACCCCATACAGGCTCTCAGGTACTCTGATGTATATGCAAGAAGAATGATAGGTTGATGTACACTAACAAAAAAAGACATTTACATTCCATAATTTTATTAACATTTAGATAATATTTCTTCACCCTCCAATACAAAGGATTATAATAATGCCTCAAACCTTACAAGCAAGTTATTGTCATTTCAGTAGGGATGGACTGATTAGGTAGCTCTGTTGCTTCTAACGTATCGTTATAGACGTTAACTTCTATGCACCAAAACAAAAGCTTACAGATGGCAAAATATTGACACAAACAATAAATATTTCAGCATCAATCTTGCAACTGACTGCAAGGATCAGTTCCCAGTCTAGATCCAAGTTCTATATCCATTAGCTGAGGAGTGGGCAAAATAAAGCTGGTGGCACTGGATGACAGGCTGTGGGCAAGCTGTGCTTGTGCCACTGTCTCTGCTAGCAGGCGGCTCCTCCAGCCTCTGCGGGTGCCACGGGGGTGGGGGCTGGGTGGAGGTGGCCCTGCCCAGCACTGTGTGTGTGGGCCTGGGAGATGGAGTCCAGCCCAGGGCTTACAGGGTCAGACTCCATCTCCCAGACACTGCAGGAAGCGCTGGGTAGAAGCACCCAGAGACAGGAGCCAGAGCTGCCGCCCACAGTGCCCGCCAGCAGAGGTGGGGTCCCAAGTACGGCTCATACAGGTCCTGCTGCATGAGGCCAGGTAGGCAAGTGGGCAGAGCTGCTTCTGCACAGCATCTCCCCCGCGCCCCCCCTGGCCCCAGTGCCTGGAAGATGCAGTCCAGCTCCGCAAGTCCTGGGCAAGCCCCGCTTGGTCCCCAGCCTCTGCTGGTGGGCAGCACCCAGGGCCTGCAGGACTGGACTGATCTCCCAGCCACAGGCTTTCATGTTGTCTCATCCTGCCGTCAGGGCTCCACACGTGCTAGGAGCCCTGACGGTGGGGTAGGACAACATAGTGGCCTGCAGTCGGTGCTCATTCTGGGCAGGGGTGGATGGATGGGCCAGGGCCATGAAGCACCTGCGCATATGCACGCATATGGCCCTCAACAGCTCATCAAAACTGGTTAAGTGGCCCTCCAGCCCAAACAGTTGCCCACCCCTGCATTAACTGATGCACCACTACCTAGGAGGTACTGCTAGTCGTCCTTCTGCTACTTGCAGTCACACAGCAGCGCTATTTAAAAAGCCCAATGTCCTCTGGATACTCAAATACTTTTCGTGATAAGTTTTTTGTTAATAAAAACCATTTATAAAATCCTTTGTTTATAAAACCTGCCCATAACTCACGTTGGCCGCATCAGACTTGCACCTTTTCTAAGTAATAAGAAAAATTCTTGGTGGCTTCCCCTTACAGAGGTGAGACATCTCGCTTCATCTGGTGACAAACGCACCTTGTCACAGGGAGGGGATCTGTGAGATCATGACAACGCCCAGGGGACGCTGCACCTGTCCGCCCACATGCCACTCGCTGCCAGCAGCTGGCCTTGGGCGATTTAAACATGTCTCACATCTACACCTGGCCAGAGCACCTGTCGCTTGCTCTCACACGCAGACCCACAGCATGCACGCGTGTCAGATGTACATGCAGACTCACACACGTGGAGACGTCACACACGCAGACATATCAGACATGTCCACACGCATCAGACAGACGTGGAAGACACACGCCCACGACAGACACGCGTGCAACAGACACACACGTAAACACATGCGTCAGATGGACACAAACACACGCACCCAACACAGATGGGAACATAAACACACATGCCTGACACAGATGGACACGCAGACACACGTGTGTGTCTGTACATCTGTCTGTGTATGTGTGCACACACATGCCCAGGTCAGACAGATGCACAGACACACGAGCGTCGCACACACGTGTGCCACACATGTCCATCACTGCAGCTGCCCCAGGCGGTCCCCAAGCCACCCGCTCCCATTCCATGACCCCCCGGGGCACCCCCATATCCCGCAGGGGGAGGGGGAACACCCCATGTCCCGCGGGGGGGTTGCCGCATATTTGAAAACCACCGAATAAATAAGGGGCCGCAAGGCCCCCTGACACGTCGCCCCCGGCTGCCGCCGCCATTTGGCCCCGCGCTCTCCCCGCCGCCATTTTCCTGGCGCCTTCCCCGGAGGTGCGCGCGGCCGCCCCTGAGGCGGGTCCCACCGGCGCT
>NW_017728931.1:132302130-132338805 GCF_001723895.1 Crocodylus porosus | reverse complement strand
CGCCCCGGCCCCACGTTGCAGCCGGCGGCCCTGTCGGGCGCAGGTCCCCGCGCACTTACTTCCTGTTTTGGGTCCGGGCACTTGAGAAACCAGGATGGAGGCGCCCAAGTACCAGGATGGAGGCGCCGAGCGGCGGGAGCAGCGCGGGGGAGCGGCAGGGCCGGGCGCAGCAGGCCGCGGCCGCCGGAAGCGCCCCGCCCTCCGCTTGCCGCCTTCCGGCGCCACAAAGCTCACGGCGCGGCCCACGCGGTGGCACAGCGCGAAAAAAGTCCCGCCTCCCCCCACTCCCGTGCTCTTGGGGAGCCCTCTGCGTGGGACCCGCCTCCTAATCCTCCTCTGTGCCCCTGCGGAGGGGCCGTGGCACCTCTCTGCTGACGGTGTCAGCCTTCAGTATTGAGGCTGGTTGTCAAATGTTTTAAGTTTAAAAAGTTTCCATTCTCGCAGTCCGGAGGACAAAAAAACACTGGAGTCAAAATCTCTGCTGCGCCAATGCGGCGAGTGTTTGCGCTTGCAAGACTCCCCCGGGGGCCCTTAAGGCCGGGGGAGCTCTCTCCAGCCCAGGGGTGGGCCCCTAAAAAAATTTAGAAACTTAATATTTACCTGCCCCTGGCGGCCTGTTGTGCGGCCCTCGATGGCTTGCCAAAACTCACTAAGCGGCCCTCCGCTGCCCAAAATAATTGCCGAGCCCCTTGGTGCTCTGCAAAACAGCATAGGTTTCATAGACGTCAGGCCTGCAAGGGACCTGGTAACATTGTCTGGTCCAGCCCCTGGGGCACGACATCAGCTGGGGTCAAAGGATCCCAGCAAGATAAGCGTGCAAATGGCACTGCTGGTTTCACTGGAGCGCGGGCATGGGTCCCCGAGGGAGAAGGCAGCTTTACGTGCCCGTAGGGTGGCCGTCATTGAGGACAGTCTGGTTTTCTTCTAATCTGTCCTCTATTGATACGAAATCCGATGCCTTTATGTCCTGTTTTCCTCTCGCGTGTACACCACGGCCCGGAGGATGGATGGTTGCCTGCTACGTAACAGCGACGTTGCAGAACAAAGGGTAGCTTGACTGGTGGAGCATCAGGGCCAGTGAAAAGAGAAGAGGGTTGTTAACACCAGTGGGAGGAAGATTTTGAAAGGGATCAGGCCGTGAAGTCAATTGACTCCCTCACTCCTGCCTGAATCAGAAATGCTGCTCCCATTGCCAGGCAGCTGATTTTAAACTTTGGGTGGAGCAGAACTCAAAGCGGGGTGCGAGCGCGCCAGTGCTGGTCTCCGATATTTTGTCAGCTCGAATACTCCAGGAACAAAGCCACCCAGTACAGGTTCCTAGGTGACAGCACAACTTTATTGGATGCGCCGAGGTGGGGAAGCAGAAAAACATTGCCAGAAATAGATAACAGACAGGATAACTGTAGAAGAAAGGCTAGCTTGATTGCAGGAAGATCAAAGGTTATTGAGTGAAGAGCTCAGTAGGAATCAAATGGATAATAATAAACCATGAAGTCAGTTGACTACCTCAGGTCCAGCTGAGTAAAAATGTTTGGTTTAAACTTTGGTGGAGTCGGACTCAAAGGGGGTTGAACTGCCCCACCATGCCCTGAATCTGGCCCTACCTATACTGAATCAATAAGAGCAATAGAGTACTTCAGATAAACCATCACCTTCTTCCACACCCTTTTCTATGAGATCTACTGTACTTCCACTCACTAGGAAGTCATCAGATCTACCTTACACTCTCTGAGGTAAATCAGGCCTAATCAATGGGACTGTGCCAATGAAAAAGCAATAAATGTCCATCTTCTACCAGCGCTTTCCCATTGAATCACATTGTGCACTCTCTTCCTCACACTTGTACCATGCTGCTACCTCTACTTAGTTGCCTGCTATACTAAGCTATACTTTACTGTGTTAAAGTATTCAAAAGTATTCAAAAGTCTACTATGACATATGAAAATGACATATGAAAATTAAATTAATAAGGGAATAGACACATCAGAAATCTGTCAAGGGACGAGATCACAAAAAAAAGTGTGTTGCTCATTTTTTTTTATATTGAGAGCTTGATTATAGGACTATTCAGCATTTCTGGGGCTCATTCTACAAGCCTGCTTACATGAGTAGCCTCTGAGTTCAGTGAAACTAGTTCTGTGAGTAAAAACTGTCATCCCTCCTAACCTAGTGTTCTGTAATATAGTTAGTCAAAGAAGTAAATCATAGGAAAATGACATTTCATTATGACATTTTATATGACATCTTTGCAGAGAAAGGGGAAAAGTACATTATTTTGTGTAAATTATAAAATGTGCAAAGTCCTTGAGTTTAAAATATGCATTCCCATAGCAGGGCTATTTAAAAAAACAAATAAAAGAATTCTTTTATCTTCATGTATTAATGTGTAAGATGGGGGGAAGACCAAATGAAATGGGGATACACAACTGAGACCAAATGGAAAGGGCATGTAACTTGCCAAGAGGGAAACATAGGGAGTCTGCCATACATTGTGGATCCAGCAATTCAGAACTAGAAATGTTTTCTGTTCAGGAATGGGAAGATCTATTTTGTAACTGTTAAGAATTCCTGAGTTTTCTTCGTTTTTCTCTAATTCATTAAACATGTCTAAGCTGCCATCTCTGCAAGTGTTTCATGTGCTTATCCTACGTGGCAGAGATTGGGAGATGCCTCTAGTCACAGTTGCTTCGTTTTATCAAATTCTATTTTTGGTTGCTTGTAACCTGGACAAACCTCAATTGTTCAGGCAGAATTTTTTTCCATTTTAGGTATTTGCTTGGAGTGAATATTTTTGGAGGAAAATTTAGCAAAAGTGATTAAGTGATTTTTCTCAGAAATAGGTTTTCACAGAATATGCATCATTTACCCATATTAAAAATATAACGGTTTTACAGCTTAAAAAATGATATTGCTTCTATGCGGTTGAGCAAGGATTGAAGTTGCACTGGAGCTACAACAATGGAGAAGAATTTTTCACAAAAACATCTTAGTGGATTAAGTTTGGGTCAATCTAACCAAGCATCTGCATTGCTTCTGGATAGTGTTAATAAGCACCACCATGAGCAACAGCCTGCCTGGCTTCGTGCATAATTTAGACTGGATCTGGGGACCAGAAAGGAAGCATGCCAGTGAGGTCTCCGTGCTTACGGGTAGGGGTACAGAGTCACGCTATGGTGAATATGGTCGTCATTGATGGCGTGTTCTACTCATTTCAGGTCACTCAGCAGGTTGAAGGTGGAGCTGGCAACTGAACCTCGGTCTTCGGAGTCCCAGCCTAGTGCTCTGTCCACTGCCCCCTTGGTGTGGTGCATCCCTAGTTGGCTGCTTTTTGGCCAGAAATCTCTCAGGTTTGGATGCTGATATTTTGCTTTTCCCTAACTTTCAAATGCTGAGATGTGAGACCAAACGTTCCCTTCTGCCATGAGTGGACTACTTGTTCCTTATGGCAGAACAGTCAACAAAGAGGACGTTTTGGGCTTTGTGTAACGAATGGCCCTAGCTCTGTGTGCATATAGATGCATCACTATCTAGTGTAATGAAAGAATAAAGAAATTCCCATGTGGGTCATGCAAGTCGGCCACAAATTCATTATTATGAAAAATCAGGCTCTCACTTTAATTTATATGCCCTAAGTGCTCAGCTAGTTATTGCACTCCCTTGACTGATTCAGCAAAAAGAAAGATTTTCAGTGGACAAGCATACCAACAAGAACTGGATTATGTGGATAATCCTTATCTCCACCAGAGCTCGTGGAGCAGGATGGACTCTTAGTCTTGAATCTCTTCCTTGGTTTTCTGGATTTAAATCAGATTCTCAGACTCTTATTTTCCTTTCATTTCAACTAGGCACATATGTATCATCCATGCAAAACTATCCTACATAGAATGTGGCAGGGTGTATTTCCCCTCCTCCTGGACTTATATTTTCATAACAGCCACCAGATGTCTCTGTTACAATGTTCAGCCGTCCTTCCGCTACTAGTTGCATCCCCTTAGCCTTTTGCCTGGGTAATGTTAAAGATAAAAGAGTGTCGCTCTTCAGTTACAAAATCCTTCACCTTGCACAGGTAAAGTTGTCGGGTTCCCAGTCTGCCAGATGCTGGTTGAATAACGAGACTACAGAATATGGGGGTGGTGGAACTGACATACCGAAGGATATCAGTAATGTGCTGATGACTCAGCCGGAGGCTTTGAGGTGGTCTGAAAGCAAATCAGATCCGTCCAGCCCCTTCTGTAATTCTAATCATCAAAGCCTGGTTATTAGGACTTGACAGAGAGTGTTGTTAAAATTAAATTTGGTACAGATTTAAACAATATTGTTCTAATAGCCTGTACTTTCTAAATAAGCTATCATCATGGATAATTAGGGGGGAAAGAATTGTGAAGGGTCTTAAATCTGATGCAGTGAGAAGCAGAATTGGGACATATTCAAGGCAAGAAGCAAGGAAGACCGCTGTCATAGCCTTCTTTGGCATGGCCTGTGAGAAGAAAGGTCGGTGTCAAGAAGGCAACAGAAGTGGAGGCTGCAGCACTTGAAATAGGGGATAATGAAAACCTGGAGGAGATCATAGAGAGAAAAAGACAGACCTTGGACATACACTTGGGTCTCGCTTTACCTGAGGGTTGTGTTCCAAAAAAACCTCACATAAAGTGAATTTGCATAAAGAGAATCCATTATTATATGTAATTAATAGGGATACGTACCAGTGTGGGCGACTGGTGCCATCTTAGGGGGCACATGCCCCCCTAGTGACCAGTCAGTGACGGGGGAGGGGGGTTGGCCAATCTCACCGAATATGGGGGGGGCAGGAGGGTTGGCTCCCCCGCAGCCGATCATGCCAACTGGGAAGCAGCCACGGTGCTCCCGGAAGTGGGTGCAGTGCTTCATCCAGTACTCACACTCCCCAGCTGGCACTCACAAGGGGAGCACGAGTGCTCCTGCCTGCCCCCACTGCCCGTCGCCTAAGTGGGGAGTATGGTCTGTCAGGGGGTGCACCAGCATTTGCCCCCTCCCCCAGTGAGCCACCTGAGGCTCCATCCTGCTCCCTGCTGGGGCCTTGTAGCTGTACACTGTGGCTCCGGGTGCCAAGGACCCGCCAGCTGGACAGCAGCCCCAGCCCTGCCCAGCTCCCTTCCTACAGGGGACTCCCCCTCTTGCCCCACCCTTACCTGCCGGAGCTGCCCTCAAAGTAACTTGGGGCCATGTGCATGTACCCTACATGCATGTGGTGCACTGTCTCACTGCCTTCCTTCCGCTTTCTCCTAGCCCCCTGCAGGCTGGCACTCTGCCAGCCTGCAAGGAGCTCATTGCCGGCTGACTTCGCATAAGATCAGATTTTTCTTACACAGAGTGAATTTCTGGTATAAATAAGGTCATTGCATATAAACAAATCTGCACAAAACCAATTCACATAAAGAGAGACCCAAATGTATGAACAAAATTTGGACATAGCCTCAACCTGTTGGAAAAAAATAAAACAATGTCCAAGGATGATGTGCAAGTTATGGGTCTTAATGAGAGGGAGATTGGTGGTATGGTCAGTGGTGACAGAGAAAAGGAGTGGCAGGGTGCTATTTTGGGTGATATTTTATAGGAGAAACTGGGTATGTCTACACATGTGCATTTACTGAACAGTAACCAAAATTACTGTGCAGTACAGGTGCATGTCTACACGTGCACGCCCATGCTGTGCAGTAAATATGGTGACTTACACCTACTGGAGTGTAAATTTGATACCTGCCTCATGCAGCTATCAAAGTAATGTGCAATTAGTTACTGCGTAGTAATGCATGTGTAGATGCCTTACTGTGCAGTAACACTGTGTGTGGACTGACTTGAGACTAACTTGAGTTCCGAGTCAGTCCACACACAGCGTTAATGCACTTTAATGCCTGTATGTGTAGATGCCGGTCTATTCCTGCTTACTGCGCAGTAACAGAGTAATTTACTGCACAGTAAATTTAAGCCGGTATAAATGCACATGTAGATACGCCCACTGAGATGCAGGATATCTTGATATGACTTTTCATTTTCCTTTCTCTTATGGAAATAATGTAACTGTATTTTAATTAGTTTGTGATATGGATTGTACAAAAATGATCTAATAAACCTTTTATTTTTCCAGTTGTCTGCAGTCAGTGTTTTCTGGGTTTTCTTTGTTTGATGACATGAATTTGTCTGTCATGTCTGCTTAGTAGGAGGGACTCTTTTTGTCACTTGGGACTCATTCAGGCAAATCACTGGTTTGACCTGCAGCATGACTAACAGGGTATTTCCAGCACACCTCTATCAAAGTGACAGGTGTCAGTGCTGCTTTCAGTAGTTCAGAGCCTGTCAGGATTTCCATTATAAAACATTTTTCTGTCACCAGTAAAAAAGTTGTATAAAAGGGCTAGGCTGTGCCTTATCGAGTAACATACTAAAGACCAGCATTTTGTGTGTGTGTTTCCTTTTATTCTTGAGTAAAGAAGAGTCTAGCATCTGACTAGGTAGGCTGTCTCCTACAAAATCTCATGCCTGTCTGAATGAGTTATTCTCCAAGGTGCCATTCTGCCCTACCTTCTGCTCATTCTTTTGGGAAGGACAGGGATAGCTCTTTCTAGGGAATTGTACCTCCCTTCCCCTGATCTACAGGCTGGGTATCCATGAGTAGGGAGCAGCAAATGGCAGGAGATGGAGAGCAATGGGCAGGTCTGAAAGGGAAGCACATCCTTCATCACCACCCAACCTGTAAACAATCTGTTACTGTATTATTATTTGTAGTAGCACTTTGTATTTCTTAGGTCAAAGGACAGATCGTAAAAGGTCTTATGTAAAAGGACTGTGAGAAGCTCACAGTCTGAATAGGGAAGCCAGAGGAATAACAGCAGTGTAAAATATTGGCTATACTGGAGCCACATGGAAAAGAACCCTGGAGAGAGCCATGGGTTGTATTCCCTCTGACTGGGAAATGGTCTGAAATTTTGCCTCTGCCTGCGGATGGTTTGACACATTTACTCAACTGCATCTTCAGCACTGTCCTCAAGCAATGCTTAATGTCTGCAGCGTGATGGCCTTTTAATGCTCGCTGCGGCAATTGATACCAGTGGTAACCTGGCTTTCCTGATGGTCTAGGAGGTCAGGGGTCATAGAAGATACTTTCATATTTCAACAGGTGTAATGGTTTTCATGTCACTCTGTAGTCTTTGGAGCTGGGGCAGGTGGGGTTATACTACTTTCTTTTTCCTTTTTGTTGGAAGGTCTAATTATTCACATCTGTATAGTTGCTGATGGCTGGTTTGTCCTCATGTTATTGTCACTGGAAAGTTTGCATAAAGGCTGCCCATATGTTTACAGCTAAATAAAAAAGAGGAAGTGAGGAAATAGGAGCTGTCTACAAGACAGAAAGCTGTAAGAGCCAGAAGCAAGAGGAGAACCCAGCCAGGTTTGAACTGCTAGTGAGAGAAAGATTTCATAGACATTAGGGCTGGAAGGGACCTCGGGAGATCATCGAGTCCAGCCCCCTGCCCAAAGGGCAGGAAGTCAGCTGGGGTCAGAGGATCCCAGCAAAATAAGCATCCAATTTACTCTTGAAGGTGTTCAACGTAGGCGCTTGAACCACCTCAGCTGGCAGACTGTTCCAGACCTTGGGGGCTCGGACAGTAAAGAAATTCTTCCTTATGTCCAGCCTGAAACGGTTTTGCAGGAGTTTGTGATCGTTCGACCTCGTCATCCCTTGGGGCGCTCTGGTGAACAGATGTTCCCCCAGATCCTGGTGGTCACCCCTGATAAACTTATAGGTGGCCATCAGATCACCCCTGAGCCTGTGCTTTTCCAGGCTAAAGAGTCCCATGGCTCTCAGCCTGTCATTGTAAGATCTGTTTTCCTGACCTCTGATCATGCGCGTGGCTCTCCTCTGGACTCTCTCAAGCTTCTCCACATCCTTTTTGAATTGTGGAGCCCAAAACTGGACGCAGTACTCCAGCTGCGGCCTCACCAAGGCCGAGTACAAGGGGAGGGCCGAGTACAAGGGGAAGGCCAAGTACAAGGGGAAAGATGCCCAGGGGAGGTAGCAAGGCAGGAAGACTGGGTCAGTGGACATCCATGGAAACAAGAACAGAGAACCAGGTCTGTGAATAGCAGGACAGGGAGAGAGGAAGGTTGTGTGGAAGAAGAGTGTGTTCAGTAGAAGAAGGAGAAGGGATGGCAGGGTGCACAGCCATGAGACAAGGAGAAGGAAGAGAAAAGAACAGAATGAATGAGCCTGTCAGATGGAGCAAAGAGCAGGCAGTGGGCGCAGCAGTCTTCCAACATGCTTAGGGCCAGATTCTGCCACTCTTATTCATGTTGAGAGGCCACCTACTGACACCAGTGGGACTAACTGCAGGGTGGGCATCGTACTTCATGGGAATGAAAACCAGTCAAATCTGAGCCTTTCTGCAATAGAAACAGATACTTTCCTAATGTTGTTTCCATGTAGCCAGCACAGAGACGTGGTATAATTGCAAATGGAAAACGTGGAGAGTCTTTCTATGCCTGTAAGGGAAGAAGACCATGGGAAGGACTGGTGTAATGTAAGGTAGTTCCATTGTTTTCAGTGGAGCTGCAGCGTAGGATACCAGCTGCGAAGCTTGCCCCATTCTTACAACAGGATGTCCTTCACACTATAGAAAAAAAAAGATGCTTGAGAGCTACAGGACTTTTGGCTTGTCAACCTGGTGTTGAGTTTTCCCCTTGTCATTTTTTGTGGGATGCTGCTTCCAGTAAAATCAATAGCAAAGTTTCCACTGATTTCCCAAGGAACAGGATTTGTCCTTTACTTTTATTTATCAGGGAATTTTCATCCCGTCAGCAGGTGGCACTGTCAGACATTCAGAATTTAAACATTTGACACCATTAAAGGAATGCTGACAGATTTTAAAAAATGTATCTCCACCGAGAACATATTATTTAAATATCTTTTTAAAAATATATAAATTACTAATGTAATTTTTATTTCTCATTTTTCATTTTTCCGTCCTCTTCCACCATTAAAGCAAACAACTCAGTTTCTGACTCCAAACTTACCACAATGCTGCAGTGCTGGAATTACAAACTTTGCCAGGGAATGCAGAAAGCAGACAGACTTGTGGCATTAATTCTACTGATCCAAGATTTTCCCTTCTGCTCACAATACCTGTGTTTTGGGCCTAAGCGGACCAGACAATGGCCCTTTAATAATTGCTTGGGCTTGTTTCCAGTTCATATAACAGTGTTTATCTTCTTTGTTGCTACATGGTGGGTACACATTGCAGCTTCCTGCTTATTTTCACTGCAGGACTCAGAGGGATAAGAGAGACATCTTGATGGATTTTTCTTAGCGGAAACTATTATAAATAAATAAATAAAATAAAAATACACACTGTAAAAAAGAAATTTTAAATCAGACATAGAAAGGGATTTCTGGAGGTCATCTAGTCCACAGGTGGCCAACATACAGCTCCGGAGCTACATGCGGCTCTTCAGAAGTTAATATGCGTCTCCTTGAATCTTTGCACAAGCACACGGTGGCCAGCTCCGACATGGTCACCATTTGGAAGCTAGTCATCATGTGCATGTGCAAAGATTCAAGGAGACGCATATTAACTTTGGAAGAGCTCCGGAGCTGCAAGTTGGCCAACCACCTGCCTGAAGCAGGATCCTCCCCAACCAAACCATCCCAAATCCTTATTCAACCCATTACTAAAATATAACAGGCAACCCTGTCGTACAACCACAAGGCATAGCACCCTAACTTGCCACAGGTAATGCAGGGGGACAATGGTGGCCAATGTCCTGCTGCTGCAAGTGTTGTTAAAATATGCTTGAGAGATCCAAGGAAGTGGGACAGCTCCCTCCTACTTCAGTCCCCCCAGTCCCCTGCCTGCTACAGAGGAAGATAAATCCCCCAATCTCTGACAAGCTGGCTGTGCAGTAAAATTCCTTCCTGACCCCAAATGTGGTGATCATTTGGGTCCTGAGCCTCTGCATGGGGCAGGACCCTTTAGCCAGCAACCTCCAGGTTTTAGTTCCAGTAGGAACACTGGTACACCCCAGGCCATCCGCTCCACTGCCACACTGAAGCCTGAAACCGCATACAGTCTTCCAGATGAGGCCTAACCAATGCTGAGTAATGAATAAAGTAGAATCTCTCAGGTCTTGCACCTAACGCTTCTGTTGATGCATCCCCAAACCACATTTGCCTTCTGTGCAGCTGCATCAGTCCACAGACTCATGCCAAGTCTGTGATCCACCAGGATTCCTAGATCCTTTGCTGTAGTGCTGCCATCCAGCCAGGTGTCACCCACTTTGTGTTTCTGATTATTCTTTCCAAGGAGTACCTTGCATTTGTCAGCACTGAATGTCATCCTGTTAGCTCCAGTCCAGCTTTCCAATCTGCCAAGATCTTTCTGAATTGCACTCTTATGTTCCCAGGAGCTCCATGTTTGCAATCCTT
Organism: Crocodylus porosus; assembly: GCF_001723895.1. Taxonomy (NCBI): domain Eukaryota; kingdom Metazoa; phylum Chordata; order Crocodylia; family Crocodylidae; genus Crocodylus; species Crocodylus porosus. Next base: position 132,328,352 of record NW_017728931.1, on the reverse strand, counting down.
CTCAATGGCATGTCATCTGCAAATCTCTTTATTCCAGCATCCAAAATCATTCATAAACATGTTGAACAGCATTGGGTCCAGGACAGACCCCTGTGGGGTTCCACATGAAACCTTCTGCCATTCCAACATGGATCTATTTATAATTACCGTTTGCCCATTTCTATTGAGCCAGTTGTCTATCCAACTTGTAGTAGTTTTGCTGAGCATGCATTCTCCAGTTTGTCTATGAGAAAAATCATGTGTGATTTTGGCAAACGGCTTGCTGAAGCCTTGCTGAATATTATATCCACTGCTTTCCCTTCATCCCCTCAATTAGTTGCTTGTCAAAGAAGGAGATCAAGTTTGTTTAGCTAAATTTGTTCATAAGTAAATCCATGCTGGCTGCTCATGATTAGCCTTTCTGCCTCCACCCTGGATATTTAATAGTGGATCCACAGCTTCCTTGGCTCTTTCCATTCTGGCCAGCATTTTTATAAAACATCTTCTTGTTGTCTTTAACTTCGCTCACCAAGTGACGCCATATATTTTTTCCCTTTCCCTTCCGGATTTTGTCTCTGGAAGTTCTTACTAACAGTAATGAATAGACACTTGAGACCCAATTCTGAAAAAGTTATGTGATCCTTCCATGTGCTGTCACAATGATGCCAATGAGAGTTGAGGGTCCTTTGCACAAGAAGGTGCCCACTGGTGATTTTTTATCTGGGTGATTGAATTTGAGTGCTCAGATGCCCTTTTTTGGGGTGTTCTGATGGAGTCACACATCTCATGTAGCCTCTGCTTCTGCACTGAGCTTTGTGAGGATGGATCTTTATGATCAAAATCTCACTGACTTCCTAGGAGTTTTGTATGGACAGAAAAGTCTACTACATGGAACATGCATCACAGGCTTGTGGTCTAGAGCATCCAGAATTTGAAGTTCATGGTGGCAATCTATTTTGCCCTGTTGGAAATCTGGAAAACTTGGTAAGAGATACATTCAGAACTAAACAAAGAAAGAGAAAATGTAACTATTTATGGTGCTGTTGGGATAAGCTGATCTATTTCCGCAAGTAGTGATAACACAACACATTTATATGCCTTTATATATATATATATTTATATGTATATTTGTGTGTGTGTGTATCTGATACACACACACACACACATATGGGTCTGTGTTTCCATGGGATTTAAAATAAAAGAAGTGTTACACTTCAGTTTTAGTCCTAGACCAGAGTAAAAGCAGCTAACTGAATCAAAAACACTACCTGACAGCTGTCAGATTAGTGACTATTTGCTGTCTGGAGAGAAGAGTGGCTGAAAAACATATGTTACGTGTTGTATCTTCTGACTGCTCAAATGAGGGGGTGAAAGAAACAGAAGGATTTTAAAGCTAAAAATGAGATTATGCTTTATGTCCTTTGGATGATCTACAAGCTGGCTAATGGTATCAAGGAGTAATATAAATAAAGTTATTAAAATGAGTTTGCTTTCAATGAGTTAAATCAGATTAATTTCCAAAGGAACTGAGATGAAATAATCAAGTTAATTTATAGCTCCTCATTTGGAGGCAGCTTCTGAGTTTCTTCCATCAGTGGATTCAGTCATCAAGGGGAGCCCCAAGCGTGGGAAGCCTTTGACATCTGTATTTTTCAGCAAAGGAGTTTTATCATCTCTGAAGTCACCCAGCTAAATGTATGTGTTCCAGCTCATTTAAAGAATTCTTCCAGTGTCTATCGCATCTAAACCCTTCATAGTGTTTGTGAGCTGCTCTATTGCTTCCTTTGCATTCCTCCTTTGCCATTGGATCCAGGCTGAGAAAAATCACTGTAAAATAAATAGAGATTTCAGCTTGAGATCTCAAATCAAACCTGACCTAGCAGAACAATGAACTAGATGACCCAGGAGTTCTTTCCCCAGCAGCTATTCCAATTATATGGGCCTAACTTCTCCCTCTCTCCATCAAGGCATTGCTCTGGGGGATTCTGTGGGAATTGGAAGGATGGATCATATACCCCAAGTGACAGATTGCCTTCAGTGCTGTTTCATGATTGCAGTAGACTCAACCCCTCCTTGGTCAGATCACTACCCTGCCCTGCCTTAAGCAGTGCCCAGGGCACTGAAGAAGCTTGCTGCATCTTTGCTTTTATGCATGAATGCCCATGTGCACACACATATAGACACACACACACACACACGCGCGTGCGTGCTCCTAACAATGGGTGGGTGAGCAGGGCACAAGATCTGGGCACTAGATCTGGGCACTGTCTAAAGGGAGGGAGGGGGCACCAGAATGAAGCTAGGGAGGCTCCTCATTCTTCCATCTCTCATGTCTTTTCCCTTGCAACATACACTTCCCTGCAGTGGCTCTGGCTCTGGCTTTAACACAAGACAGGGCAGGGCAGCGGTAGCAGTGTGAGATATAGGAGCAGTGGCTGAAGCGTTGCCTTTTCAGGGGGCAATATCACCTACTTTTTTGCCACTGAAAACCAGGGTTTAAATGGCCCATCGATCCAGATGTCAGCAGCAAAACAAAGAGGCGAAATCCCACCTTGAAGGAGAAACCTCTGGCCACTCTACCTGTACCAGTCACTGTCACCACCTACCTACTCTTGTCCTCAGGGGAAGTAGTGCAGTGAGGGCATCTTACTTTGTCTCCTAAGGCATGACTTTGACTTCAGACTGCAATCAGCACAGTTGTAAGTAGGTACCTGGTCCCTCAGACTGGGGAGTCCAAGATGAGCAGGTGTGAAGCTGGTCACATCACTCCTTTGTGTGTTGCTAGGTACAGAAGTGATAGAGCATGTGGGACTTTTGGCCTTTTAGACTTGTGCTTGCAGTGAAGCATGTGCATAGAGTCAGGGCCTAAATATGCTCTTTTTATTAACATTTAGAACTGGATCCAAAACCTTCTAAAGGCAATTGGAGTCATAGAGGCCTAGTATTTAGGGGCCCAAGGGCCCCGGGCCCTCCTCGGGATGTGGGTTGTCACCTGAAATGCATAAAACTTTCCACATGTCCATCGTTTTAGGCATCCCCCCTATAGCAAAAATAAAAGTCAGTGCCTACGATCAGAGTACTTCTACTGAGCCCCTGCACTGGGATTTTTTAAGGATGCTAAGGGTTTAGGTATACAGTTCCTTTTAGGATCCTTTGAAAATTCCAGGCTTATAGTATTGTCCAATACATGCCAGACACCAGGGATCAGTCAGCAATTTCTTTAGCCATGAGATTAGAATAGCTAGTTAGGCCAAATTCTATTTAAAGGAATTGAATGTTTATTACACAAGAAAAATATACAGAATAAGACACATCATGAAAAGGAGGTCCTGGGTAGTTTGTCAGTATGTTTGCTTTTTCCAGAGATTGTTTTTAATAACTAAATTTACTATATTAAATTGATACATAAATTAGAAATCATCAGAAACAAAGCCATAAACAAATAGAATTTACCTGAAGATAAACAGCGATTGCTTGCATTCATACTAATACTAGTACCAATACCAAATCTCACTAGGTGCATCTACACGTGCAAATTTAAGGTGCCTTAGCCTGATTTAAGGTGCTTTAAGGGCATGCATCTACATGTGCATGCCCTTGATACACTTTAAAAATGGCAATTTTGTATTTGTGTCTAAATTTGATACCTTATCAAATTTAGGCGCAAATAGCTAAAGCACATTAACGCATGTGTAGATGCATTAAGGCACATTAATGCTGTGTATGGACTGACTCGGGACTAACTTTAGTCCCATGTCAGTCCACACACATGGCGTTAGTGTGCTTTAATGCATGCATGTGTAGACATGAGTCTAAATCTCCTTAATGTGCATTAAACTAATGCACATTAAATTTAGGTGCATCAAAATGCATGTGTAGACATCCACTGTGGTGAAGGTAGCTATGGTACCAAAATAAGAACCTTTCATTCTATTTTTTGTGTTCTTCATCTGCTTATTGCTTACTGCAGGAGCAGGTAGGAGTCAATGGCCATTTATTCTTTCTGACATTGCATGTTCCACTGTGAGTCAACATATTTCCTCTCTCACTTCCTGGATTCGAACAGATAATCCGTCACCCCTTGTTGTAAGTTATGTTGGTTTTGTGCCCTTATGGAAATTACACTAGGGTATGTAAAAGGAAAGTTCATAGCCTGTCTTGGAATAGCTCACATGGTAGGCTGCTATTAGGGTATGGGGAAGCAGGTAGGACCTTGTTTGCCTTCAGCAAATAGCTATCTTCAGTTTAGGTTGTGGACAGATGACACAAACTGGTGGTAAATTTGATGTGATGTTGTAGATGTGAGAGTCCAGGAAAAATGCAAGAGACCTGAGGAAATGTGCTTTATACCTGAAAGGTGACTACATCCCTCCCAACTATACAGCTGTTTCAATAAAAGATTTCACCCACAAAAATCCTTACCCAAACTAGTGTAATGTATTTTGGTAGAATTTCCCTGCTGATGCTTTTAGGCATAATTCTTCACTGGATTGCATGAAGTTACCCTGGTGTAAGAATTTGTATAAGTTTTTCTATTTATTTTTACACTGTTGTACCACTTATTACAGCAGTATAAACATGCCATCTGTCCAGGCCCTCTCTTCTCAAAGAGACTTGGAAATCAAAGGAGCTATGCTCATTTACGTTACTATCTGAGGATCTGGCCTTTTATATTCTAGTCCTTTAATCCAGCAGCTACCTTTGGAATAAGATGCTAATTACCTTCACTGAGGATATTAGAATATAACGCTTAAAGATAAGTTTTTTGGTGCAGAGTTCAAATCGACACTCAGGACTGAAGTCTTCCAAAGACTGAGGATGTTTAAATTTGAGGTTCTGGTTCAGCTACAGAAGGAGCTAGATGTGTAGTTTCATCATGCATTGACCAACAACTGACATTGGTGTGTGAATAAAAGCATCATCCTTCTGCAGAAGTGACAAAAACACTACCAGTCCTGCCAGCTCAAGTCTTTCTGTGCAACTTGATTATTTTATTTATTCTGTTTGTGACTGTTTTTGGGTTAAAAAATATACACAACTTAAACCTGTCAGGGAACCAGCAGGTCCTGCAAACCAAGAAAGAATTAGTGGCTGCAAGAATAAGAGAAGGGTTTTTTCAATACTGGGAAATCAAAGTTGGATTGGACTTTTGGAAGTATATCATATAGGGAATCACTGAGAAAAGAGAATGAAGCAAGATAATGTGCCGGAAGTGACCAAAAGACTAGCAAAGGGACTTGGGACTTGTTAACACTGAAGAATATAATCACAAAGTCCCAAATGAAAACTTTGTTAAAAGGGTTTTTTGTTAATAATTAAAGCTGAGCTGGTATTTTGAGGGAGTTTAAGTCATTCTACTCTTCCCCCACCATCACCCCAGTATCCCCAAGAAGTAAACTATTTGCATATATTTCATTACACATTTAGAAAACTAAAATCTAAGCCTAGAGACTAACATTTAAAAGGCAATGGGAATGCTGAGGACAACAGGAATACTCAGATTTGTTAGGAGAGCAGGATGTGACGTCCAATCTCACTATATTTCTTCATTTTGCTTGATTCACATTTCAAGTTTATGGCCATAAATGTTGCCTGCTGAGTAAGTTAATATTTACTTTGGCATTTGTCTGCCTTTTGGGGTTACCCAGTTGCATTAGAAGTTTTATTAGCTTCCTCCTCCTGGGGCAGCTTGCGGGGGAATGACAAACTGTACCCATGGGAAGTAGGTGTAGGCAGATGTTCATTGTAGCATGCAGTCTCCAGTTTGCTGGAGTCAGCATTTATCGTTGTCTGGCAGGTTTCTTGTTCTTCCCATCATGCCTTTTGTTAACACATAACTATGTCTTGATAAGTGCAATTATTGTGATAGGGATCACAGCCTATGTCTACTTTGAGGGATTATGGGCTAGGTTTCCAGACCTCGGACTCCAATTTTATGGACACAATTTTGCACTTCCAGTTATTTGTAGCAATTTCGTAGTTTTTTTAAGGTAAGAGGGGACCATTATACCCATCTGGTCTAACCTCCTGCATAACACAGGTCACAGAACCTCACAGAGTAATTTCTGCATCAAGCCATACCTTCTGCTTCTTTCTTAGCCCATCTTTCAGAAAGCTCTCTGGTCTTGATTTAAAGATTTCAGATCCTGGAAATCCACTGGGTTCCTAGGTAGGATGTTGCATCAGTCAGCAATCTTTATTTTGCATTATTGCTATTTTCAAATTGTCTAGCTTTGGCTTCTACAGGCTGGATCTTGAAAAAAAAGAGGATCTTTTTTTCCTCTAAATGAGACCTCCATTTTATATGAGAAATCCCTTCCTCCTGTATGCACTTGTAAGCTGTGATCAAGTTATTTCTTAACCTCTTGGATAAATGATAAACTATGCTTTCCAGACCAATTTTGGTCACTTAGATGTCTAATTTTCCGACTTGTGAGCATGTTTGGGGACTTAGCTGCTTAATTTCAGGTTCACAGTCCAACCTCACAAAGTCGAAAAAAAGAGATTGGCTTAAAATTTGGCCCTTCTCTGTGAGCAGGTTGAAAACATACAAATCAACATATGCATACTGATAATGGCTGTATAGAATCTGAGACTGGAACCATCCAGGGCTGCATTTGAATGGGATGGTGCTGATATCGTTTAAAAAATACACTGTTATGTAGAAACTGAAATAATTTTCAAGAGCTGAGATTCTGGGAATAATGGAAATTTATTCCTGTCTAGTACAGTTTTGTTGATGTGATACCTGAAAGCAATGTGGTCATGAATATCTCTGGGAGTATCATAGATTTCTTAAGATTTTCTCCAACAGGTTCTAAGAAAGGAAGCTCCAAGCTGCCAATATTTTTCACCTAATATGGCATGTGGCTGGAGTAACATCTTTGTAAGGCCGGTTCAGTCAGTACTTCTCAAAAGAAAACACACAATTTATGAGCATAACACCACATTACACTCAGTACACAACTGCAAAAGGGTCAATATTAGATAGCTGAAGGGACTGTGTTTGATATCACCTTGCCTACATTTTAAGCCTTTTTAAATGACTGCACAATGTGTAATATTGCTAAACTAAGGTGAGAATGAATCGTTGAGCATGGAGACACATTGCCTTTAGAATGGTTTAACTGCAGTTTAAACCTAAAGCAGGCATGCATGCCTATTACATCAATGTAAAGCCACCTGGAATGGTTGAAAGGTATACTTGGAAAATCAAGTACCATTTTGAAACAGGAAGGCAAGGTTCTTTGGGTAGATGTGATATCTTTTATTAGGCCAACTGGGTAGTTGGAAAAAAGTTCTTTGCAAGCTTTTGGGTGCAATCATCCTTCTTCAGGCATAGGAAGTCTGTGCTGTTCTGAAATTCCAAGGAATGAAAGAAGGTAAAAGTGTGGTCGGATGTCAGTGAGGATGTAAATAGGTAGAAATTAGGAAAACAAAAGATAGAGTAGGGAAGGAAGGGGGAAAACGAGGGAGAAAAAGCCAAAGGTAAGTAAGGAAGACTCTACTGTAGTAATTTTCCAAAGTAGAAAAGAGGCTGTCTGTGAAAAAGTAAATAGCTGGAAATTAGGAAGATGAAAGGTAGAAAAGGAGGGGAGCAGAGGGAGTAGGGGAAAGAAAAATGCAAGGCTATGTGTAGATGAAATAATGGGCATATGTGCACGACATTTTAAAGTGGGCTAAGTGCTTTTGCACTGCTTTAACGGTGTTGGTGTTTGCACACCTTGGCGGCATATTGTGTATTAATTACAGCTGCTGTAACAAATTCAGCGGTGTAATGTGCCTTAAATGACTTGGGGCATAGGTCATTTAAGAGGTCAGGTCTGGCAGGTGTTCAGTGAATCAGATGTCAGGAGGTTTGTAATGTGTCATAAATCCATGATTTTTTGTATCCAGTAGATTTATGAATTGAAGTTCATAAGCTTGTCTATGAAAAGTGTGTTGTTATTTCCCTTTAAGGATTAGAGCTGAGAGATGGGAGAGGGAGTGATTGTCCTGTGAGAAATGCCCCTACAGGAAATTGGGTATTCTTGTCTTTGATAGATTTTCGGTTTGCATTCATTCTCATGCACAGTTGTTGTTCGGTTTCTTCTATGTATTTATTTTGAATCTTGAATATATTTATTTTGAAAGAGTTCACTGTGAACCAGTTTAGCGCTATGTGTATGCTAAGCATTCTGTGACGTGGGTCTAGTCATTCCTCCAGGCATCCCATATTGCATTGCTCCCACTTCCCTTCATTGCTGCAACTGGTTGCTCTGGTACACAAGAGTACTACTCTTTTTTTCCCCTTTACTTGGTACTTTTCATCAATGAGCTCCTCTGCACTCAATACAATATAAAAGAAGTTCAAAACCAACTATCTTTCTAAAAACGCAGCTGAGCCTTCATTTGCTACTCTACTGCAACCCCTCACCATTGGGACCTAATAAAATTGTGATTTTTGCGGACTTTGTGGATTACACAGACGCGGGCAAGGCCTGAAAAATCTGTGAAATCTGCAAAATCTGCAGGGGGGGAAAAAAATTGACAGTTACCTCTGGAATTCCTCCCACCTCTTCCTTTTCCGAAGCTCCTCCTCCCCTTCACCCTGGTCCATCGCTCACCCATGATAGTTGTCACTCTTGTGCTTTGAAGTTCACCCTTTATTCCCTTCCTTACAGGCCTGAGGACTGCCCCCAGGTAGGTCCTAATCCAGTGAGAATCCCCAAATACAAGTCCCACCACTTCATCAATCCCCCCACTTTTACTAGACTTCTTCAGTGATTCCTGCGTCACAACACAAAATGGGCCCTCCGGCCTCAGGGTTCCCCGGACCTTTGTCCTGGTCCGAGACTCTCACCCTCACTTAAGTCCACATGTGGGGGTGGGGGTTGTCCCACCAAGTCCTATGAATAGCCCCCGTACTACCAGGGCTCTGTTAATTCACTCCTCACTCTTTGTATAAAGTAGAGCCTGTCCCTTCCCGGGTCTTTCTGGTGTTGACCCAATATGGCTTGGACTAGCTCACCCCCTCAATTGTACATAATTAAGTCTTTATATAACCTAATCCTATGATCCTCCAGAGACTTGTAACATTAACATCAATGGTCTGATGAGGGTGGAGTGGCTAACATGCCCACTCTCCAGTTCTCCTCTCCCCATCACAGGTTTCCTCCTCTCTTCTTTTCCTGGGACCGGGTCACTCCTTAGCCACTTGAGACAGAGCAGCCATGCTCCTCTAAGAATCTGGGTCATTTTCTCACCCCCAGGACATCTCTGGCAGCTACAGGCAGCACTTCTGGACTTATAGATCTGATCCGCACCTCCGTGCAGGCTTTCCTAGGTCAGTCCCCGGTGTGCTCCCCTTTCCCAGGGGAAACCGGCCAGTCCTTTTTGAAGGGTGGGGTCTGCACTCCTCCCCCAACCTTCTTTCCCGGGATATTGCTCTCCTGCCAGGTTACAGTGGAATTCCTTGCCTTGGCATCCTTCTTAGTGCCGTGGTGGTGACAGCATCTCTTCCGCAGTTTCTTCGGCCTCCGCACCGGTCTCTTGCACTGCTCCATCTTGCCCCTTTCTGAGGATCTTCTCTCTCTTCTGTCCTCCACTGTCTTTTTCTCCCAGCATCCAGGAACTCCCAGGGCCTTCTGGGATTCTGCTTTCCCCTGCCGGGCCAGGAGACAGAAAATTTAATGGGCCCGTGTCTGCAGCGGTGAATCTTTGCCACCGGACTTCTGGATCGTGCTTGCTGGTAAAGGTGAACGTAGTGGGGCCAGTACCCAGCTCCCGGCTATAGTCAGCATCATGTTAGCCATCATGCTTGTAAATAACTGTATTTAGGCACAGTAACATATTATGGTGTATACTAGAGCTGAGAGGCAGAGGGTCCAACATTGTATTTCCATCCTGGACTAAAAAAAAGTCTTCCCCCCCCATGCATTCACAAAGATTTTAAGGGGAAAATGGTGGGATTTAAATGTATTTCCAGCACTTGGAAAACTTCATCTAATCAAGTTTACAGGATAAATAAATAATAATCTAATCTAACCGTTAATTGCATTGATTTTTAAAAGAACCTAATACAGGTTAAACGTGATTTGCTTCGTCAGCAAAAACTAATCAAAAGCAGGTTACATTCTCTTCCTGCCCTTAATTGCCCAGGAAAAAAAAAAACATGGCTTGCTTCAATATACTCTGTTAAAAGTGTGAACAACCTGTACGAGTTCGATCTTTCTTTAGAAAGTGAATTGAATTTAAATGTATTTGATTCAAATATGGGCAGGGCAGAAAGATTTGATTTTAACCTCCAAGCAAACCCCAGTTGTCCAACTGGCTTCAGAGTACTATCTGAAATCCAAAAAATTAGGACTTTGGAAATCTGGGTTTCAGAAAAGCAGAATATGAACAGTACAGACATGCAGCACTCACATGATCGGATTTTATTCATTTTGGGAGGGATCTATCCTGAAACCTGGTTTTCAGCAGAAAAAAGGCACTAGTTCCCATTTTCTTCCATAAAGAAACAAATGTTTTCAGCTTTTTTTGGTTTACTGTAAAACATTTTGTTGAGATTTTGGTAATGATTTTTTGTATGTTTTTATAAACGTGTGTGAGCACAGGTTGGGAAATATGTGAACGTATTTAAGGCACTGTGGGCTTGGCATGCATTTATAGAATATTTTTTAACAGTACATAACTTGCCATTAGTGTCCAGACAAACAAGATTATAAAGCCAGATTCTGGTTTCAGATACATTAGACTAATTCCAGTGGTATCCATATCCAGTTTCTTGGATATCACACTAAAATCACTTGGGTATCTCTAAGAGGAAAATAGCCCCCTTTCTTTTGAAAAAATAGATACTGCACCTTGAATGGTCTAAATGTTCCAGGTTAAAGTACCCTTTTGCTGACATCAAATCCCCATTTTATTTTTTGTTCTTAAGTCTCACTATAAGTCCACTTTATCTTTCTTGTGTCATTGTACCTACCACACTCTCTTCTATGCAGGGGAGAAAAAAATTCTATCCCTGGAAAATATGTTTTTATTTTCAGCAGTTAGCACCTTAAGGGTGTAACAAGTAATTACTGAGCCTGAACTGCTAACGTTTGCAGGACTGATTTGGTGATGCAGATGGATACTAATTCAAAACTTTTCAAATCACATGAAGCATCTGATTAAAGTGTTTTGGATTCAGCTATTTTTTAAAAAGACATGGGTGCTTACTGTGAAAGCCACTGACACCTCTTTCCTTTTCTTTTCACTTTGTTGTCCAGAGGGAATACTGTTTATATGAATTCTTCGGCAATGCTTAAAAAGGTAAAAAAAACCTAACACAATACACTGAACACTTCTATAATGAGATAGCTAGTCCATCACTATAGTGCGTATTGCAAAACAGTACATAGAAAGCTCTGAATACTCTGTGATTAAGATACTCACATATCTGAGTGACTCCCTTGTGTTTTCCCTCTTTTGTTTCAGTGACGTGTATCCTTTATAACTGGAATAAAATTAGAGCAGAAAGCCGAGACTATTGTTAAGCATGAAGATAGATAGGCATGAGTGAGGCATGAAGCAAATTATAGTTAAAGAGGATGCTCTGTCTTGCCTCTTTAGTACTGCAGCTGGATTCATATGTTTAAGTCAGCTGCTTTAATTTGTGGGATTCTGACTGGATTCAGAGGTCTGCATATATTAATTAGCTTGCAATATGGGGTCTCAAATTGATGAGGTTTGTACATACCTGTATTACATTGTCTTTGACCTAAAATAGATAGGGGACACTTTTGGATCATTACTGTTTGCAATTCTAGTTGTTATATTGCTTGTGCAGTTACCTGAATTGCCTGCCAGCTCAGGAAATGTGTGTGCAAATAGATGCGCATCAAACTTATTTTATAGTTAAGTGTCACTGCTATGCTCCAGGGTAAACAGTTAATCTCAATAGGGCAGCCCACCCTTTTTCTCTCTCTTTGTCTTGATGCTCCAAGCTATTACTAGTGTTTTGGATCAGATCTGACATTAGAAACTTAACATTTTGGGGGAAAAAATCTTGTATAGACTCTCCAAGGGAACAATTATATGAATTAGCCAGGATCTGGTCCATGGGCCAGGAGTTGGAGTTTCTGTTTTAAAGCAAGATGAAAACTGAAACTCTTCTCACAGCACTGAATGAGAAGGTCTGCAGGACCTGTCAGCCAATTGTGCAAAATGAATCTTGACTCTTAACACTCTTTGTTATGAATTTTGCATGGAGGCTAAGAAAGATAATGACCTTAGTAAAAGCAGCTTCTAAAATCTCTGCACAAGGCTGCAAGCTTTACTGCTTAGCATGTGGATGAGGTATCCATTACTCTAGAGATTGTTTCCAACCCTGAATTTCTAAGATTAGCAAGGCATCTTCTTTAGTGTATTTTGCATAGGACTCAACAGTATTCATACCACTGTGGGATGATAATTCAAGATATCTGTGAGTTACTGTTCAGTAAAAGGTATATTTTTTGACAAGGACAAAGCTCCATCAGACTTTTTTAAAGCTGTTCTTAAAATAAATACCATGCTGGGAAAAGCTGCTATGATAATAATCCTGAAGAAGAATTATATTCACTGCTCAGGCAGTGGCAGCTCAGTCTTCCTCAGTGCTACGATGCCATGATTTTTCAGTTCTGATTTAGTGAGATCACTGCTTGGACTGACAAATTAGATAAGCCTTCATGTTCTGACACTGCCCTGATAAGACTGATGGTCAATGTGCTGATGAAACCTGATAGTACCAAACTTAGAAACGTGTCTAATCAGAACTTACCTGAGGGCCGTATAAAAGCCCATTGAAATGTTTGTTGGGTTTGGTGGGATGCCCTGAAACCAACTCATTTCACATGAGACCACAGTGAACACAGGGTACTTTAGAATCCAGATTCAACATGCCTCGGAAACCTTTATCATTTGGCAGCTGGCTATCAATTTGGCAGAGTTCCTGCCTTGTGCAGTAGGCTGGACTAGATGACCTTGAGAGGTCCCTTCCAGCACTACTTTCCAATGACCCTAGACTAGAAACATCATCTGATGAACAACAGCATCTGATGAACTGAGCTCAGACTCTTGAAAGCTAGTGCTAAAGCTCTGATTTAGTCTATAGAGTGCAAATCTACCATGCTTTGTGCCTGACTTGAGTAACACAGCTACCTACCTCTCTAAACTAGAAAGCCATGAATGAAATCCTAAATAATTGTCAATATCATCTTTATGCCCTAACCCACTATCCTGTTTGTGAGCTCGTGTTTGGTTGAACTCTTCCTATTTAAGGCTGAATGCTTGCCTCTGGGCATAGAGGAGAAGGGACAATGGGGATTTGTGGCACTGCATGGTTGTATAGGCTCTACCAGGCAGACAGAAAGGGGATGTTAAATATGGAGAGAAATCATTAGTTAGTAATTCTGTACTTTGGATGTGTTGCCTGTGCGTGTGCCTACCTTGTCTGTCTAGAATGGGAGCTCTTCAGTGAAGGCACCATTCTCCAGGTTCGTACTGTACCTGCTAGAACCAGGATCCAATCTTGATAAGGCCTTAGGCAGTCCTGGCTTATAAATAGCACTAAATATACTGCAGGTTTTTTTAAAGGGAAAATCTATAAAGGGATGTGAATAATCAAGTTGCCCAGCTACAGTAGAAAGATCTGGTTATTACTGCTGCCCTGTTGACGAAGGCCTCTCATCAGCTTCTGAATATACCTGTAGCAGTTTCATTACCTTGATAAATATCAAAGGTCACTTTGGTATCCAAAGCTGAGATTGCTTGAATAAAGCTGTTAAATACAGGCTAACATTATGCTTTGCCTTCAAGAGAAGGGATTTTTAGAGGCAGATCTGTACGCCCTGTTTGATTTACAAGGTGAATTTTAAACACTCATGCAGCCTAGCCTCTTGTAGGTCTGTTGGATTTTAATGGCACTAATATTTGCATTTGTAAAGTTTCAGATATAAGAACAATTTTTCCCCAGCTCTTTTGATTTGCTGAGAAGCAGCATTTTCCAGGAAATATTTGCTGATTGTGTTATACTGACATAACTGCTTATCCCCACAAAACTATCACAGTGGTTTAACTTCACTACTTTATTGTCATTCAAATTTTAAAGGTTTCCAGTGAGGGGGCAGGCTAGGACTCAGACAGGTATGACAAAAAGGTGGAGTTTGAGGGATCTGAGGCATGGTGGGGTGGGGTTGACTATGGTGATATGTGGGATAACTGGGAACAGAATGGAATTAGGGGATTCAAGGAGGTAGGTGCAGTGTATAAAGGGTAGGGAGGGGAACCGTGGGGCCATGGTGGAGTTTCTGGGGGATTCGTGTACAGGGATGCCAGGAGCAGTTGTGTTCTTGGCCAGGCTAGTAACAGTTGAAACCTTCCAGCACCAGGTGCCTGCTCCACCATGGAGCTGGCAGTCAGCCCCCCACAGACACATTTAATGTGTTTTGGCTTGGACCCCCAAAACTGAATAATACAGCCCTAGGTCCCTAGCATAGTAGAGCAGTTTCTAGTTTTTTTGTAACTGGAGAAAATATGCATTGTGTTACAGTAGGGGTGGTCAACCTGTGGCATACATACCAGAAGTGGAATGGGCTGCTTCTGTGGGTGACATGAGGCAGACTGGGGAGAGGACAGGCAGCACCATGGCAGATAGAGCAGGGAGCAGAAAGCAGAGCAGCCAATTAGGCTGGGAGAGGACTGCAGTGGCACTTGAGGAGGATGTAAGATTAATTTGTGGCATGCCTGCCAAAAAGGTTGGCTTTCACTGTGTTCTGGGATGATGCACTCCACCACCTGCAACCCCCTCTTCAAAATGCTAGACCCATCCATGGCCAGAATGTGTTGCAATCTTTATTGTAGGATATAGACACTTGAACAACCTATAACATGGCAAAGGCGGTGGGAAGGCACCATGCATCAAATGCTCCATAAAAATAGCTCATGTGCATACTCTTACTTTGTGATAAATGAAAGCTAAATACTAGAAGCTTAGCTACCAAAGTAGCTAACCACAGAGTAAATGTATGCTCATTGGCACTGACCAGCTGGTGTTCTGTAATACTTGGCCCTTTTTATGCCACAGCAAAATGTTTGTCTATCCATACCTATATTTAACCTCATAACATACTTCTATGATGCTTTTATCTCTGTTTTACAGATGGGGAACTAAGGCACAGATTCCCTAGGGAAGGTGCTTGGAGATATTGGGTTACCTTGTCTATGGCTGCTTGTTGATTTGGATTTGTCAGTGACCAGGATTGTTGTCTTTGCCTTTTAGGCCAGGTTCAGAAATTACATTTTTACCAGTATAAGCGACCAGAAACTGCTCTATACCTATAACAGACAGTGCCAGATGATGACATGGTGAGGTCCTAAACAACGTCCATCTTAAGAGGTCCCATACGATAAAAATAAGCCACAAAAGCCACGAAAATGAATTTTCATGAAATTTTAAGATGAATTATTGTTATTTCTGCACAAATGTATTAACTCAATATGAATAATAACTGTGGAGCCATATATATGTATATTTTTGTCATATTAGAATTAAATGTCCTTTTTCCCCTTATTTAGAGGCCCCTCATATTGGGAGGCCCTAAGCTGCAGCTTAAGTAGCTTAAGCTTAAATCCAGCATTGGTAACAGAACAGAAGTTCGGTGCACAGACTGGTTTAAAAATGGCAGAACCTGGTCTAAGATTTACCCTCACCGCCAATAAAGAATGAATGTGAGCTTAATTCACTACCAAGCTAAACTATGCTGCTTACAGAAAACCACGTAACAGACTGATTTTGTCTCAGGCTTTTTTGAATGTCTCTACATGGCCTTAAAGTTGATAACTCAGTTGAAGGCCTTCCAGTCAAGATCTCTGTGTCTGTTCACCGTCCACCTCAGGCACAAGATTTGTTCTGCTGACACTTGATCTTTGCAGAAGCTGAGATTTCCCAGGCTTTGTATATAGGTCTTGATACCCCTTTAGGTATCAGGCACCTAAGCATTAGACAGTGCAGTACTTAAAGCCTTCCTGACATCCAGGGCATGAAGGAAGTTTGTAGCAGAGCAGAGACTTGAACCAGGGTGTGCATCTCAGGCTTAATCCCTAAGTAGTGCATCATCCTTCCTCTCCTGCTCACTGTTTTTCCAGAACCTGTCAAGAGCAGCACCCTTTCCTGCCTAGGCAGGGGGGTCGGACTCGATGACCTGTTGAGGTCCCTCTCTCCCTAGTATCTATGAATCTATGAAAAACAGACCAACCCTACTGACCCAGGAAAAGCACCTTCAGCTAAAGATCTGAAATGCGGCAAATACTCCCAGGTAACTGAAGGAGACATGAAAGCAAGGAAATGTAGTCTGCAGCAAGGACTTGTATGAGATTAAAAAGGATTAAATTCATCCCTATGAAGAGGCCCAATAAAAGGACAATGCAAAGTTAAAGGTCTTAATAGTTCAGAAGCCTTGTGCCAGCACTCAGCAGAGAGTGATTTCCCCTACAATGAGTCACCAGCAGAGCTGAGAACAGTTCAGAGGTCTCTTGCACGCTCTTTCCATGCACTAGACAACACTGCCCATCAATACACTCCTTCTATAGCACCCTGCTGCACTTTGTTCACAGCCACAGATGACGGATCTATGCAGCTGGGTCATTATCTTTAAACCACTTGCAATGAAAAATCCACAACCTGAAGAAAAAAGAAAGCAGACTAGATAGCAACATCTTCTTTCTATCATTGCTGTGCCTGCGTCTTCCCTCAGACCTGATGAAGAATGCATTGCATTCAAAAGTTTAAGTCTATCCCAACTGTGCTGTCCAGTAAAAGATATCACCAACAAAAATCCTTGTCTCTTGCAGGATCTCTTAGACATTTTCAAGAGTGATGGATAAATCCATAACATTTTAGTTTAGGTTCATTGTGTTGAGAGAAGGATAATGAGAAAGGGATAGGGGCTACTGCCTCATTAATTAATGTAATAAAAAAAGCAGCAGTTTAAGGAAGGGGGAAATCTAATATCAAGAAAAGTTATAGCAAAGAGAAAAGCAGGGTCAGGAAGGAATAATCAATAATACATTAAAGTTACACTTAGAGCGAATCTACTTTTCTTGGTGCCACTTTAGGACACTGTATGCTAATGTGGCAGGATATTTATATTGCAATATATTAGTTGACTCTTTAAAAGACAAATTTACATCTGCGTGTTTTGAATATTGGGCTGTATTACAGGAATTTTAAGAAGCTGACAGAGTAATGTACAGAGTGATCTGCATTTCCTGTTTCAAGTCACCTTTACATATTGAGATTTTGTGTCAAAACAATATTATCCCAAGGGAGTTGGTAAAGTCAAAGAAAAGCAGTCAAAGGAACAGTCTATGTTAAATACTGTTACATCCTCCATGCATGAAATAGCTCCATAATCCTAAAGCAACTATGATGCTCTTTAATTTATAAAAGACAGAGCAGCTGGTTAAAAGGCTCAGAAATCCCTGTGTGAAGCAACTAGGACTGGCTCTCTGAGTCTCCTTTAGAATATTTAAGCGACTGAATAAATAGAAAGAAGACTTTCTGGGACTAGAGATAAATTTTCACATCTGAGCCACAGATGAAGGCCGCAGGGAGTCAGCACTGAGGACCCAGGCTCAGTGTACAGAGCTCTCCCTTCACAACACATGGATAGGAAAGTGCTAAGAAGCTGTGGGTATTTGTGCCACCCCAATAGCTGCCCCTTACCTGGAGGGAAAATTATCTCATATGATCTATGACCAGGTTTGAGGTTGCTTCCTCTTAACATGTACTGGTCCACATCTGCTAGGTCTCTAGAGCCTAGGATTCATTTTCTACCTTTTTCCACTATTGTATGCAGGTGCACCTTGTATTGTTTCTGTTTGCTCTTGGTGTCAGTAGGTAAGATGTGGGGAGACCATATGGTACATATGCATGTGCATGAATACATATGTATGTATAGTCTTCCTCCTCCTTGCTTCTCTGCTACTTATGAGCTAAGTGCAGTTGAACCCCACTTCTTTCTCTCAAAAATGAGCTTTCCTTCCTTTTTCTTTCTTTTAAAGAATACCAAAGCCTAGGTATTCTCATATCTAGGCACTCTCTCTTTTAAAGCTCAGTTTCAATACAGTGAGTGCAGAGGACCCAGTTTAATTCATTAAGAAGTACAGGAATTTTAGATGAATGGGTCAAACTCCTGGCCTCCAGCAAGGTAGAGGAAAAGTTTTATACATTTATTTAAGAATGCATAAGAGATTGACCTCCAGCATCTGGGGGAACTATAGAAATTGTATATGGAAATTATCCCTTAAATAAAAAGCGGGCAAAGAATTAGCAGCATTATGGCAGTGTTGTGGCAATGTTACGGCAAAAAAACCCATCATGGAGTATGATAACTAGCAAGGAATATAATAAGATAGTCAGATGTGTTTGTCTATTGTTATAATTGATATAAAGGGACATGAGGTCACTTTGCATTGTAGTGCAAGTTTGATGAAGTTAACATTGTAAATTCAAAGCTTCCCTTGGCAATCACTGTAATTCCAAATGATACTAAATGTCTGTGTCAATTGTTATAATCAGTTTGGATCACTATCAGCATGTATGTAAAGCTAGCAGATGTAGTGTTTCATTGTTAAGATCCTGAGGCTACAACCTGATTTACGTGGCCATACCTGCCTCCAAGTGAAGCACCACTGAATTCACTGGAAAGGCAGATCAGCTCAGGGTCCGCTTGTGCCGATTCAGTGGCAAGATTGGGACCTAACAGTATAGAGGGTGCCTCATCTGAGGACCTGATTCTGCTCTTCTCTATGTCCCTTTATATCAATCTGAATCAAAAGTGTCTGAAATCAATGGTTTCATACACAAATGTGAGCAAGACCAAAAACAGGGTATTCATAGGAAAAATGGCATCTTTGCTGTTTTCTAAAATGACTGTGCTCTCTAAGCCATGACATTCACTTCACATTTTTCTTATGCTGAAACATGGGTTTTGGAAATTATATGGAGCATCACTTGGTAGCAGAAAATCAATGCTGACGTTAGCACTGCGTTACACTTGCTTTCTGCTCTTATGTACATCAGTATCACAAACCAGTATCAGCATCACTCGTGTTCTTGTCACCCATAACAACAATATGCATGGTAAGCAGGGATTTATGTAAGTCTGAAATATTTCAGGCTGGATTTTCAAAATCACTCAATGCTCCGATTGAACTCAATTGCTGTTGCAATCAATGGAAACTTTGCACTGATTTCAGCCAGCGTAGAGTTGTGCCAGGGCTAAGCACCACCGAAAAGATCCAGCACCCACTGAAGTCAATAAAGAAGCTCCCACTCTTTTTCCATGAGCATTATGTCAGGCTCCAAACACCGCAGGACAATGTCAGAGCTGTGTCATTCCAATATTTTTTTTCAGAAAAGCGGATCAGCAATGCTTCTTGAGGTCAGAATTTTTCACGGATCAAGTCCTCTTTTCTAATCTTAAGAAGCTGGAACTGGCAGAAGGAGACAGAAACCTTTGCACCTAAACCACAGAGCGGCAGCCCTGGATGTTTCTCTGCCCTCTGTGTGGGAGACATAATAGCCTGTTCGTTAGAGCAGGGGTGCTCAACTCCCGGCCTGCAGGCCAGATTTGGCCCCTGGAACCGTAAAGATCTCTACAGGTCAGAAGAGTTGTCCATGGGTGGGGGCGGTGGCACCTTTCTTTTGCTGCCAAATATCTGGACCTGTGGGGAGTCCCATGGGCTGGATAGCATGGCCCTGTGTGCTGCTGGGTACTGGGTAGAGGCAACGGGGCCGCAAGGACCAAAATGTGGAGCTCCACTGGGTTTGAGTAATGGTGGATCTACTGAGCCTGCCTCATGGAGCCAGGTTCTGGAAGGTAGGAAGGATGAAAAGCATCAGCCCCAGAATCACTGTCATGAGAACCATGTTCAGTCCAGATAATATCTCTGGATTGCAAAAGAGTGATGTAGGCACTAACATCAAGCCCATCCTGGGGTTCAGGCACCAGCTGGACACAGTCAATCTGCATAACTTTGTGGCTCATAATATCCTGCACCTGAGAACACAACAATCAATCTGATACAAAAAGGGAAGGTTGCACTCCATTACTGATCCCCTTTGCTTTCTTGTTAAATCACATATGCCTTTGGAGACAGCCAGGTCAAGATGGGATCTGGAGGGTCATTCAACCAGGCCTTGGTTTTACATACAAAGTCAGGGTTTCCATCATTAATCAAAATCAGGGCTGTTACCCAGCAGCCGATAAACAGGTCTCCTGGGAAAATGTGTAGGCTGGTGAATTGTTAAGAAACTCTGATGTCAGCAGTAAAAGGTTTTGGAATATGATCACAGCTGTCTATCACAGAGTGTCTCTCCAAAGTTGTACCAGTGCTTCTCCTCTTTCCACAAAACAAACATGCACGCTGATTTGAATGTGAAGATTGTTGCTTTTTAGTTTAAATGTGCTGAAGAAAAAAACAGCTTACCTCCACATTTTAAAATTCAAGACGGATCATCTTTCCCCTAGTATGTAAAGTGGGTAAATAGGTGTCAAATCATGATGATTCAGAAGCAGAAAAGGTGTTTCCCTACAGCTGAATTTCTTCTCAATCAGATGCCAGGAGGGTTAATTAATTCTTCAACCTTCCTCTCCAAGCTCATGGATGAAAATGAATGCAGAGCATGCCAGGTTTTTCATGACTATTCTTTATATGGACTATGCTAAATTGCTTATGTTTATAGGAGTACCTTTAATACTAACTTTGAAGAATACAACATTATGGTGGAGAGAAGTGACAGATAAATATGTCTACCAAACTAAGAATCTCCTGTTTAAAAAAAAATATTGGGCTTTGAAAGGCAGAGAAAATAATTTAATTCATCAAAACGTATCATTATGGAAAGAAAAAAGGAGATTTTAAAGTGTGATTTTAAAGATGCAGTTTCTATGCAAAGGGCAGTTCCAAAAAGTTGCATTTGGAGTACAAGGAAAGCACAGTATTTAGAAACAACAATAGATGGATGATTAGGCACTGACTTTGGTTTTTGCCAGTAGCTGCATTTTTTTTTTGTTGGCATTCAGTGCCAAGCCCTGCACATGCCTAGAAGAGGCAGCATGTTACTTCATCCCAGCTCACCTGATGTAGCTCATGGGTGCTGAGCACCCTGTAATTTTTTTTGGTGGGTGCTTGAGCCCCAGAGCACCCATGGAACTGGTGCCTATGGATGGACGAACTTTGGTAAAGGACAAAGCAAATGATAGGAACAAGCAGGGTAAAAGACAGAGAAAAATATGATGGTACAGCACGAACCAACTGGCCAGAGGATTTTTCCATCTATTGACTCCTCTCAGAAATCCTATGAAATATGAACTTTCATTTCTACCCAGGAGAACTTCTACAATCTTGTCTCAAAGCTTGATGAAGGATGTTTGTGCCCAAAAGATAGCAATTAAAGAATTTTTTTTTGCAAAAATCTTCTTGGTCTAATAAAAGATATCATCTACTACAAGTCCTGATTGCCAATGGTATGGGAAGAGTTTTAAGTTTAATAGCAAGAATAATGAAGCAACAGTAAAGTAGATGCTGACATTTTCCCAGCCAGAAACTTAGTCTCTTTTCACGGGTATTATTATAACAAACCAGAATATCCTCTGCCAGTTACATGTTATTCCACTTACAAAAACCTAGTATTTGTAAAAACCTGCAGGTTGGAACACAAGCTGTAGTGGGGATGTTTGGTAGGGTAGGAAGCCTGTGTGCTTGGAGAGTTTCACAGTAGCTCCAAGCATATGCTATACTACATGGCTGCAAGGAGCAGTACTGAGCACATGGCTCTTGTAATATATATCTAAGTCCTTGCAGTCCAAATGGACTCCCTTTATTATTGTACACAGCTCTGGGCGTGAAGCAGTATTTGGTGCCATGGGTATGTTCAAAAGACCACTGAAGGACTTGAATGGTCTGTGGTACAGTTTGGATCTCATTCCTGCCTGGAAAGTTAATCATTTGTAACTAGAAATGGATAAAATGTGGCATATTTTAGAATGGAGAGTAGAGATTTTACTTAACTTCAGACTTTTGCTCCTACGACCCTAGTTTTTCTGGGTTCTTCATAGACTATTATGAAAACATCAAGATGTGTCCTATATGACTATAGTGAAAGGGACATGGAGCAGCCTGGACTGGGCAGGTCACAAAGCAGGGCTGGGCTGGGTGTGGGTGACACTTACCTGACTTTGGTTGGGGGGGTGTCTGCATCTGCCAGGATATAGCAGTCCCCAGCATTCTTCAATCCCATTATTGTCTGGCTTTACTTGAAGTAGGACATAATAATCTCCCAATTTTTAAGAAAGAAAAACAAATTGCAACATGTGGCATTAATTTCCCCGCTCTCCCCCCAAAAGCCAGATAGAAATGCACACGTATATAACCCCTTAGACTTTTCAATTTCTTGATGTTGGCAGGTATAGCATAAAGGGGTTAATAGGTTCATTTGCAGTATGATTTATTACCATGCAAGATAATGTGTCAGCCTAGGGGCCTAACTAATCCTGAAGCTGGCTGCTAATTGCTGTCATCAAAGCCAAAGCCTGCATCCATTTAATTTTGCCTTTCTGATGGTGTCATTAGCATTAGAGACATATGACTGCCTGTTTTGCCATGGTTCTGCGGAATATATGAGGAATCTGAAGCCTCAGCCCAACCAACAGTTATGTATGTGCTTAACTTTAAGCATGTGAATAGCTCTGCTGACATCAGTGGGAACCACTAGCTTAGAGTGCCTAAAAACTGGCGAGCTACAGAGGCATATTGTTACTAGCATAGCAACCACAACAAATGAAAAAGCAAACTTTTAAGAGCTTCCTTGACTTACAGCATCATACTAATGGATGTACAATTTGAAGTCTGGGCAATTCTGGAAAAGTAGTTTGCAATATTTCTCAAAGTTGTTCCAGGATAAATTATTACTTGCAACTTGTCATTTTTTTGTACTTTTAAGTAGAATAACAGGGCAATCATTTTTAACCCAAATTACATGATTCTTTAGAGCTACATCCATAGGCTCTTGTTTCAATCCAGCTATTAGTCAGCTGAAAGATTTCAGCTATGTCTTAATATATCTAATTCCATTTCCTTAGATTTGCTTTTTAGTATATTACATGCAAAAATCCCTGCATTAATACATTAAGATTATGCAGTGAAGCAATGAAAGATGGAAAATATAGAAGTTCATGCTAGATTTTTCAATTTTAATCTTACCTCTAATGATTTGGATGCATATAATAAGGCGAAGTCCTCAACTGTGCGATCTCATGCAAATTTTCAAATGCCATAACACTTTTTACAACCACAGACTGATGCATCTATCTTGAATAGTGCCCATATATTTTCAGATAGTCTAGAGATACTTTTTCCCCTAAATTTACACCTAAAAGTATAGTCAGGAAGAACATCTGCACTGATGCCTATAGATAAGATTTGCAGGATTTCATATCTGCTCATTTCTGTTCTTATTCAAATGAGCCAGTCAACAAGATGTCTGCATAATAATTAAAGTGTATATTTTAAAAATCTTCTGACATTTTTGAAATATCAAGTAGTCAAAAATTGAGTTCTGGTAGTTTTTCTTACTAAGAAATTACCAAGGTCCATTGGGGATGTTAAATAACCTTTCAGCAGCATACACCAGGCTCTCGAGGTTAGCATATAGCCTTTTGTTTGTAAACTGAGATCTACCCATTCTTTCTGAGTTCAAAAATCAAATTAGTGAATGAAACGCTAGGAAGAAGGAGCAGCTGGTGCCACTGTGCACCTCATTTGGCATCTTCCATTTTTAACAGCTGTCACTAGTGCTACCACTAAGATGACTGTAAAGCAGCCCTGCTTGCTAGGAGGCTGCCCTCACCCTTCCTGTGTATTTAGTGGCACTTAGTTGTGCTCCCTAGAGAGTCAGTGATGTATTAGCAGGGCATGAAAACCTCACACATCAGCCTTCTGCTGTGTCACCTAGCTCAAGACTAACTGCAGAAGAAAGATGTGCTGTATCTGGTGGGTGGGTTACTTTATGTTAGAAACAGTTCTTCAGCCTGGGCAAATGTAGATCGCATGCTAAAGACAATGACTGATGTGGTTAACATGTATGGGGTCCCATCTCATTCCTAACCATACTATCTTGTGCAAAATCTTTTACCCCAGGAAATTATGGATGTAAAGACTTCAATGTTAATAATTACTTAATAAATGTATTACGCCTGGTTTTCTTGAGCTAAGGGGCATGCTAAATTCAACTGGCATGGTTTTGTGTATACATTCTTGCTATAACACCTTGGTTTCATCTTTCTCTTGCTTTCAGATTTAATTTTAACCAATTAAAGTAGAAATCTGGCCTTCTGGCCTTTTAGATGTCCATGGCAGTTACTCAGTTATAACACTTGAACATTATCCAATACCCAGTGGAAATCTTTGGGCCTAACCTTACCATCTGCCCCCATAAAGGAGCAATATGAAATGGCACTATGCTGAGTCCATGGATTGTTCTTCAGTGTCACAGTTCCTTCCCTGCTCACCACTTGTGCTGGGCAGGAATGACACTTTACCCCTTTTACGGAGCAATAATTACCTATGTCAGGCTGGGATGTGCAAGCAGTTAAAGCACCTTATGACGACTCCGGAGGTGTGAATTCAACTTAATCCTAGTCGCTTAAGATGTAAATGGGTATCTGGCTGTTCAGGCAGGGGTGTCACAGACAGCTTGTAATGCTGGCCACATCACTCCTGCATGTGCCAGTGGCTATGGAAACTGATGTGTGTTGATTTATTGTAAGCTGCACTGAGCCTTTTTGGATAAGGCAGGATATAAATCTAATAAATAAATGTGCCATAACCACATTAGTTCAAAGGACTGTTTTGACCACGTGGAGCTTTGACTTGACTTTGTATCTGCTCACCTGGCTGCCTCTTTTAGCAAGTGAGGGGCAAAGGGAGTGGGGGTGTGTGGAGCCAGGGCTCTTCCTGTTTCTTCCCTGGACAAGCCACCAGCGTGTGAATAAGGGGATCCTTAGGGTTTGTCTGTGCTAGAACAACCTCTGACAGGATGGCTGCTCTGCAGGGTCCTCTTGTCCGCTGGCAGAATTTATCTGCTGGGGCAGGGATACTCTTTCCATGAACAACATAACCTAAAGCAACAATATCACCCTACCGGCATAGAGTCATTCACAGCTAGGGCTTGCTAGTATAGTTATAGCATGTGATTTTTGTGTGTGGTTATTTTATGCTGCGTTGGCAAAGCTTTGCTGTGCCTGCCCTGGCTGTGACAATCCAGAGGATAATGAGCAGCAGTTCAGTAATGGTTGCAAAAAGAAAGGTCACCAGTAATTGGAGGGATAAAAATACGACATGGCAAAGAAAGACAAAGGCATTGACACAGACAAGGCGAGAATGGATCATGCCAGTGACCCCGTTTGTTGTGGTGGGTGGTTGAAGTGAGCACCCGAAGTTAAGGAGGAGGGATGGAGGATACCTGCAGGTGTGGATGTGATCACCTGTGGGCTGCACTGATCCCCACAGTGAGCAATTCAAACCAGGTACTCAGCAGCCCCTAGTTACACCTATGCTTCAGCCTTGTAAAGACAAAACAACCCCAAATGGAGGCAGAGCACTTCCCCAAGGACCATCAGCCAGGCTGGCTTAACCCTTCAGTGGACCCCAGGCCAACAAACTCAGTGGAGATCCCCCTCCTCCCCCTGGCGCGGCGCCTGTGGGGCTGCTAGGAAGCAGCTGCTGTGGCGCAGGGGAGGGGAAGGGAAGCAGATGGAGCCATTCGTACCACCGCCCCCACCAGAGCTCAGGTCCCTAAGCACGGGCCTAGTCTGCCTCTGCATTAATCCGGTCCTAAGCATCAGGCTGGGCAGCCGGGGCCAGGGGGTCACCCAGGGTCTAAAGAAGCAACCGAGACCTGAGGCGAGTCCCAGGGCGCAGACCAAGTGCAGGGGAGCGGGGAGATGCAGATCCAGAGCACGGGCCGGGTGTCCTGGAGATCAAGGCGGAGCGGGGTTGGAGCTCCAGCTCCGTGGGCCAGGCAGGCAGCCCAAGGCAAAGCTCCCTCACCGCTTGCCTGGGCCCGAGGCGGAGCCCGGCGCGCGGGAGCCCGCGTTCTAGAACGCAGCGCCGGGGATGACGCGGCCAACGGCGGCGCCGCGGACCGAGCAACCGGCGCCCGCAGGTGCCGC
>NW_017728931.1:132299908-132302030 GCF_001723895.1 Crocodylus porosus | reverse complement strand
GGCGCCAGGCGCGGCCGCAGGATGTCCCGGCTGGCGGCCGGGCTGTGCTGCTGGGCGCTGCTGTGGTGCCAGGCGGCCGCGCCGCCGCCCCAGTGCCGCGAGGTGAGTGCGCTCCCAGCCCCCTGGCAGCGCCTCGGGGGCCAGCCCCAGGGGAGCCACGCCTGGGGGTGCGGGAGGCTCCTGGCCAGCCAGCACAGCTTGTCGGGTCTGTCCCTCTCGCCCCGACTCGGGGTGAACGGGAGGAAAGGGAGGCGCTGTCTTTTGCAGCAATTTGGTACTTGTGTCTGGACGTGCGCGTGGGACGGGAAGGGACAGGGGGCTCGGACGCCCCCGCGACACAGCGGTGAGGCGGGCTTGGATTTCCTCCGGGTAAGGACCGGGCTGAGGCGCTGCCAGGCTGAGCATCGCCTTGGAGGCATCTGGGTCCAAGTCGGGTTGGGGCAGAGGGGGAGGAAAGCGAGGCGCTGCAGCGCGGGTCCTGAGGTGGGGTGCCTATGAAATCCCGCCGCTCTCGGGTGCTTAGGGGATCCCATCCCAGGTAGCTGCTACCTCCGAGTGGGCTTCGCAGCCTCTGAAGAGGGGAACCTGGGGCACTCCTTTCTTTTGAAACATGGGTGCAGAGGAAGGGGCAGGAGTGGGGCTGCTCTTGTGCGGAAAGACTCGGTGGCTATTTCAGTGGGTTGTCAGGCGTGTAGGAAAGCATGCGCTCCATGCCTCCTACCACCCAGAAGACTGTCCTATCTGCTGGGCTACAGGGTGCTTGGAGGTGGGGAAAGGGGCCCCTGCTACGGCTGTGCCAGTTTGCACAGAAGAGCAGACAGCTGAGGAGGGAGCGTGACTGCAGCCTAGTGCTTAGGGCATTTCCCTGGGATGAGGGACCCCAGGATGGGCTCTGTTCCCTGCTCTGAGCATTAATTCAGTATTTTATCCTGTTATGGTTTGATGTTAAATCCATAAGCAGAACCCACGTTTCCCCTCTCTGGGGCAAGTCTTGTTCCCTTTCTCTGGCCTGCTGAATCCTGAATTGTTTTTTTGCCAAGTGACATGACAGCTGGAACACAAACTGTGGCCTGGAGGTTAGTCAGCAAGTCCCACCCACTTCACATACCTAGCCCTATCCTGGAGCTGGGGCCGAAGGGATTTTTCTGTCTTTTAAAGGATGGCAGACACTTTTTTATTTTATTATTTTAATTTCAAGCCTAGCTTGAATGCTTTTTTGGAAAAGAGACTTCCCTCCCTGTGTGTTTAGCAGGCACAGCGGACAGCTGTAACTATGTGTGCGCGCGCGTGCGTGTGTGTGCGTGTGCTTGCGTATGTCTTTGCTGTCATGGATTTCCCATCATATTGTGGGGAATTTAATTGTGAACATCTCTGAAGGGAGTGGAGAGCAGAGGCATCTCACGGGGAAGGTTTGCAGGGAATCCATGTGAGAAATCACTTGATTTGCATCATAGAAGTAGAAAGTGGCTGGTTAATCTATGGTTTGAACTTGCTAATATACCTAATGCATTTTGCTGTAGCTGAGTCTAAGTTTATGGGCCCAATTCCGTTTTATTAACGGCATAATTCCTGTTGTCAGTGACTTGAGTCTGAGCAGGCTGAGGTTTCTGAATAATAAGATTCCAGTTGTTGTTAGAGCTGTAAAACCTTCTTGCTACATGTACTTTCAGATTTAAAGACTTGATAAAGGCATTATCACCTAAAGGCTTGAAATGCACATGTCTTAATGCACAGGCATGCAATTCACTTTGACATCTGTACCAGATATTTCCATTATTAGCTACACTATTAATTTTTCATAGAACCTACCTTTCTGATGCCTAGAAATAGATCCTTGCTTATTTTTGTGAGATTTCTAGTTGTCTCGTACTTAGAGCCAAGGGTCCTAGTCCCTGTAGGAAGGCTCCTATGTGCCCTGGTGATAATGCTGCTATTAATGTGCCTCCTGTTAGGCCAGGCTTCTCTTGGTCTACTGTCTGGTACCACGTAAACCAATACAGCCTGTTCCATGGTTGTGTTGGTGACTAAACCAGCACCCCCACTGGGATTAGTCTGGGTGAGGAGGGTGTGTGGGCACCAGGGCTGTCCCTGGCGGTGTGTGAATCAGGGCGACCGCCCCAGG
>NW_017728931.1:132273307-132299383 GCF_001723895.1 Crocodylus porosus | reverse complement strand
GGTGCACCAATAGAGATTTTTTTGGGCCGATACCGACGGCTGATTTTAAATGAGCCATATCGGCCGATACTGATCTGATTCCGATATGCAGCTGGGCAGCTTGGAGACCAGCATCAGGCTGGTAAGTCTGGTGGGGGGGAAGGAGTGGAGGGAGCAGATCGAAGCCCCCATGGTGAGGGAGGGCGTGGAGCTGGGACAGGCACTACACAGCTGGGGTGGGGCGCAGGATGGAGCTGTGGCTTGTCCAGGGGTTACAGGAGCTGGGGGGTGGCTCCTTGCACTGCACGCACCCTGTGAGGGCATGGGCGGTGTGTACCCTGGATCTGCACATGGGGCAAGGTTGGACTGTTGCTGCACGCTGGGGCCAGTGCTGGGCTCTTCCTGGCTGGGGCTGGGGCAGGTGGCAACAGTGCTGGGAGGGCAGCTATGGGTGGGTGGGGGGCTGCAGCCACCCCAAAATTCTCCATAGCCTTGCTCCCAGCGTCATTGCTGCCTGCCCTGAGTGCAGCCTGGCCCAGCCGCTCCACTGTGCTGCACCAGGCTCTGCCTCAGCTCACAGTGGCAGCCCATCCTTGCCCTGCGCAGATCCAGGGCACATGCCCTCCATGCCCTCCCAGGGTGCATGCAGTGGCGGGATCCTCCTGTGCGTCCTGCTCTGCCCCAGCTGAGCAGTGCCTGCCCCTGTCCCACTCTCTCCCTCACTGCAGAGACCTCTATCTGCCCCCCCATGCTCCTTCCCTTCCCCCACAACAGACTTACCAGCCAGATGCTGCACTCCTGGCTGTGTGCATGCTGCAGCTGGGTGCATGCACGAGGCATTTATCAGCCGCGTTATTGACCACACCAGGCAAAAAAAAGCTGATTGTGGGTGCTGTCAATTTTCTCTATATCAGTGCCGATCTGATATGGGCCCAATGTATCGGTGCACCTCTAGTGTTGATGTATGCATTGTAGCTCAGCACCAGTAAACTGCCTGAATATTTACTTGGGGCCCTTGGCATATTTTTCAGCCTGCACTGGGCTTCTGGTGGCTACTCTGTTTTAATTTCCTGAGTTATCAGGGTGAGCTTGAAACCTGCTATGTCTACATGACCAGCCGTCAGAGCTCTGGATTGTCTGGTTAACATATCCCAATCACCCTGTAAAGTGTATGCTGTACTGATGATGAGTTAGCAATTACACCTATAGTGGTGGAGACTAGGGGCCAAAATCATCCCTGGTCTGGGACAGTCCTGTTAACTCTGGTTCATAGAACGGTGCCCAGGTACAGGAGCAATGAATCAGATACTAGTGGAGCTGATGAGTGGAAATGAGGAGTTATCTTGCCCCTAACCCGTCTTCCTCCAGAGTTGTAGAGTATTTTTAAAATGTGACATTTTCTATTATTCCATGTAGTTTAGTTTATATTTCCCAGGCTCCCACCCTTTCTTTGAGAGACTTTTGTAAGCAAATAGATCTCACTGTCAAACTTTGATTGATGTTTAGCCTGTATTGACCTCTTAATTTCATCCCAGTCCTCCTAGTTTATCTCCTTGGTACCAGCCAAAATGATTCCTTTCCTTCCTTGGTGTTTACACACACTTAAATTTGGAGTATTGTATATGTTGCCTTCCCTTTTCTTTGTCTTTTAACTGAGCTCTATATTTTTAGAGCAGGGTTCTGATCACTACTTGAAAGGGACCATTGACCTCAATAGGAGTGAAAGAGTTCAGCATTTTGGGGGATTTGTTTCTTTAGTTACTTATCCTTCTCTGTAATGCTGCTTGAGCTTTAATCATTTGTTTTTCCTTTCTGAATTGCTCCCAGTTTGTCTTTGTCTTTCTGGTAATATAAGGACACAAAAAAAGCCATGCTGATAAGGCACAATCTGGGAAATATGTGGGCTGCTTATACAATACTTGCCTGAGGTGTGCTCAGTGGTGTTTATTACAACTCTCTAGCAAGAGGCAGAGAAAGCAGTCCTTCAAACAGAACATTGTAAGCATTTAGGAAATTGAAAAGTTTGG
Source organism: Crocodylus porosus (assembly GCF_001723895.1). Taxonomy (NCBI): domain Eukaryota; kingdom Metazoa; phylum Chordata; order Crocodylia; family Crocodylidae; genus Crocodylus; species Crocodylus porosus. The sequence continues at coordinate 132,297,377 of NW_017728931.1, read as the reverse complement.
TGCTCAGTCCTGAAAAGATTTGTGCGCTGAGGTAGAAGAACAAGAGAGAAGACCTGATTTTGAAGGTCTGAGTGGGTTAGAGTCATGGAAAAAATAGGGCTGGAAGACACCCTAAGTGGGTCTCTGGTCCAGTCATCTATTTATGGAAAGATAATCCCTGTCTAAACCATCCCAACAAGTGCTTGTCTAACCTGCACTTTAAAAAGCTTCTAAGGATAGCGATTCCACAACCTAGACTCATAGAAAATGAGGAAGGAACCTCAGGAGATTTAATCCAACCCCCTGCTCAAAGCAGGACCAACCACAACTAGATCATCCCAGCCAAAGCTTTGTCTAGCTCGGTCTTAAAAACCTCCAAGAATGGAGATTTTCCCCACCTCTCTGGGTAACCTGTTCCAGTGTTTTACTACCCTCCTAGTGAGAAAATTCTTCCTGATATGCAACCTAAATGTCCCTTGCTGCAACTAGAGGCTGTTGCTCCTTGTTCTGACATCTGTCACCACTGAAAACAGTCCAGCTCCATCCTCTTTGGACCCATCCTTAGGGTTGGAAGGGACGTCAGGAGGTCATCAGTCCAACCCTTTGCTCAAAGCCGGACCATCCCCAACTAGATCGTTATAGCCAGGGCTTCACTGAGCCAGACCTTAAAAACCTTCCGCTGCCTCTCTAGGTAACCCATTCCAGTGCTTCACCACGCTTCTAGTGAGAGTGTTTTTCCTAATATTCAACCTAAACTTCCCTTGCTGCAACCTCTCTCTGTTATCTGTTCCATTGCTTAACTATGTGCATAGTTAGAAGATGCTTTCTAACATCTGACCTAAATTTCTCTTATTACAGTGTAAGCCTATTTCTTGTCCTCGGAGCCTTTTTTTTGCCCTCCCTGTGAGCACAGAAAACAATTGATTGCCACCCTTTTTATAGCTCTTTCCAGTTTGTCCACCTATTTCCTGAGGCATGATAACCAAAACTGGACTTCAGATGATGCCTCACCAATACAGAATGAAGTGCAAGAATCCCTTCCAGTGACTTGCACTTGACGTTCCTGCTAATAAATCCCAATGCAATATTAGATATTCTTGCAGCAATATTATCTTGTTGATACAAATTAATTTGGCTGTCCACACTGGTACAGCAGCCTAGCTAGTTGGTCCCACTTTATATCTGTGCATTTGATTGTCCCTTCTTCAATATAGCATTCTTCACTTATCTGTCCTGAATTTCACCTTATTTAATTAGGCCATTTTCATCTGTTTAGGAAGCCTAATCCCATCCTCTCAAGTGTCTGCTATGCCATCCTAGCCACTAGGTTATTAGGCTAGAACAGGGGCGGGCATTGATTTTGGGCGGAGGGCCACTTACTGAGTTTTGGCAAGCCATTGAGGGCCACATTATAGGCATCCGGGGCAGATAAATATCAATTTTCTAAATTTTTTAGGGGCCCTGCAGGCTAGATGGAATGGCCTGGCAGGCCGCATCTGGCCCCCAGACCGCATTTTGCCCACCCCTGAGCTAGAAAGTGCAGAAAGGATTGAATCCTCTTCCACATTGCAGCTTTTCTGTGACTAAAGAGACTTGCATGGAATTCATACATGCTTTCTCAGATGGATTCAGCTGATTAACTAACTATACTGGATTGCCCCTAAGCACGCGCAGTTGGCCAAACCTAGTTTTGCAGGGTGGAATCTGATTTAAGTTCTGTGTTAGTGGTTCTTAATGCCGCCTTTGTGTCTCGGAGGCAGGTAGGTTTAGGGCAGGACTTAAAAAACTTATGTACATAGTACACAAAGAAGAATTTTGTTCATGATTTTTGAATGCTGAAAATTGGTAGTATCGTCTCAGGGCAGTATGGAGCCATTAAGGAGACTAGGGACATTATAGACTGGTAAATTAATTAGTTGCATTATTGTTGCCCAGAGAAGATGTTGGAGATGGTCAGACTTACTCTTTTCTGGGACTAAATATGAGACATGTTTGACACTGGTGTAGAAGAGGAGGTGTTGGGACAAATTGTTAATTCAGACATACAGTTTAGTAAAACCTAGATGATTGTGTCCACTGAGCACCCAGATACCATCAGGAATAGGAATCTAAACAGAACAAAGCGTCTAAGCTGCTGACAAAAATGCACCGTTTCTCATTAAAGTCAGCCACCCTGCTGAAGGGTAGCAAAACCCATTATACCTCTCTGTAAAATAGATGCTAAGTGTGATTCCAGGAATTACAGAATTGCTGGCCAAATTGGAATACCAGGGAAGCTGATTAAAATGATAATTAAATATAGTATTATAAAGTGTCTAAATGAACATGATACAAGAGAGAAAGCAATATAGTTCCTGTAAGGAAAATGTGATTCTCTAGTCTAGAAAGCTTTTGAATATATCAATAAAAATAACACATGGAAGAGACTTGACAGATATTATGTAGGTGGACTTAGTTTATTTTGCTCACATAAGAAACTTTTATGAAAGGTTTTTTTTCAGCCATGAGATTAAGAAATAAAGCCTCTACCATGAACTAGAAACAGGATAAAAAAGAAAATAAAAAAAGATTAAAAAAGGGCTGCTTTCATTACAACACAAGGTTAATAATAGGGTGCCTCAGGGCTGCATTAAGTGATTTGGGGAACTTGGGGCATGGGGAAGTGAACAAGATAGCGCAAGATAAAAAGGGGACAAAACTTTACAGTGTGTGTTAGTACCTGCCGGTGTGCACATGGTTATCCCATAGCACAGGGGATAAATGCTGGTCTCTGGGAGGTCCCTGCAGATCACCCTTTTCAGCACAGGTAAGCAATTACCAGTTAGCTTTTGTTTCCCATGGGGTAAAACATACAGGTGAGGGCCAGCCGACACATTCTGATGCCACAACCTCCTCTTACCTTGCAGTAGCTTCTTTTTGTGCCCATACTGTGAGTGGACAGGTGACATTTGCAGGTGATATGCAGTCATTTAGGATGCCAAGAGGGAAATCTAAAGGAAAATGTAGGTGGTCTGGAAGAGCCTACCGAAGCCAGATGAAGGGGCAGCATGACCTCTGTTGACAAACATACATCTTAAAGAATAATTATAGTGCCTGCTGTCAGGGATTAGCTGAATCAATTCTATACATTTCTGGGATTTCATTCAACCAGGATCACTCAGGAAAAAGATCTGGACAGATCCAGGAAGATGTCTGCTTATTGCGTAGAAATGTAAAAAAAAAAATTAAGATGAATTAAGAGCAAAATAAAAATCCACAAAGATTTTTAGTGCCAAGTCAACAGTATCCCTGTCACCTTGAATGCACCTTGAGTTGGGTTCTAGCAAAGCCTTGTCAATAAATATACTATAATTACAGTAAAGAAAAACTGAAAAGCATGGGACTATTTAGACCAGAGACAAGCAACATAATATGTATCCCTTTCTTATGCCCTTTATTAATTTAAGCAATTGAAAGTTAAAACATTGTAAGCTGATAAAAGGAAACGTGTGTGCACAATGCACGATTGACGTATGGAGCTCTGCTACCAAATTCATTGAGACCATATGTCCTTAAAATCCATGAAAGGGATAAACCAATAGCGAGGGATTAAGAAGACATTTCCATTTGAGTAGGTCCCATTCTTTGTCATTGGTGCTCTTGCCCTTTCTCTGAAGCATCTATCACTGGTTACAGGGTAAGGGCTGTCTGACCTGCTGGTGTGATCCAGTGTTTTATTTTCTGTGTTCCCAAGACCTAGATCTAAAGGACTTTTTAATTTATGAACCACTTATGGTCAGCAGTTGAAGCTGTAGAAATGAAAATTTCTAGATGGGCCTTTGAGCCTGGTTATCTTTTCCTGTTATACAGAATTGTGTCTTTGAGATGAAACTACAAGTACAATTTCCATTTGCCTCAGTGATAGAAAGGCATAAAGTCAAGGGAAGAAGAGCAATAACCATGCTGTAAAATTGCTGACAATAAAGTCGGTGAAGTGGAAATAGGTGTACAAAGGGTGAGGAGACAGCTGGCAAGACACAGATACTGCAGAAGAAAGCATAACCAAGGTAGCACGTAGGCAGACAAAGGCAGTAGGTGGGCTGCAATGCAGACAGTGTTGAGATGCCAGCGCTGAAAGTCTGATGAAGATGGTGGATGGTGGTTTGAAAAATATAGAAAGAACAGAGGTTGTAATAACTCAAGAATAAGAAAATTAGTCACAGTGAGCATTGGTAGAATAGGCCACAAACTTGAAAGGCTTGTATACATTAAACCAACAAAGGATTAAAATTCTCCTATTAATCAGGACTTGATCTTTAAGGATGAATCTCCCTCATGTGTATGAACGCCCAGGCTTTTCTTGGTTTTTCCTTTTTAGCTCCTGAGCTTTTCTAGATTTTGGTGAGCTGGTAAATGGACATGTAAACCCCATCAAGAGTCCAGCCTGGCACTACACAGAAGTGCATGATGGTGTAAGGGAGCAAGGTGTTGTGAATGTTGCCTGCGTGTCTGCACTGGCCTTGGTTCTCCGTTACACCTTGAAAGGCCAGACACAGCTGGTATCAGTATAACTTCACTGAAGACAGTGGAGCTGCACATGGAGGGTCTGGTCCAACACCACTGGAATCATGTAATAGAGAAGCTGCAAATACAGCCTCCATTTACTGAGGTTAGCAGCAGAAATCCTGCTGATTTCAATGGCTGCAGAATAGAGCCTTCAATATTAGTACTTGATTGATGTCCTCTATGAACAAACACTGGAGAAAGCTTTCCTTATCCAAGAGAAGTGGTAAAAAAAAACCACACGAGTGCTATGACAATGAGAACAGATTGAGGTACAGGCATGATCACAGGACCAGAGGAGTGGCAAAGTACTGGTTAAATAGAAAGTCAGCCATTGGAAAAGGTCTGGCAACAAGAAAGATATCTCTTAAGCATGTTTGAGAAGGGGAAAGAAACTCATTAGAAAGAATATGGTCAGTGGCTACATGATCTCATGACAAGTCCCACAGACATTTCTAAAGCTAATGCCTGATTCTGAAAAGAGTACAGTGTAACTTTCATAATTGCTTGATCTGGCTGGAAACTCCCCCCCACCCTTACCCCCAAAACCTAGCTTCAAGGATTCAAGAATTCTGAAGACTGTGTCAGTTGTCATTTGATTTTAATTGTATTTTGACTTGGTAATTTAAGGCACAAATGTAATAGCAGGGAAGCCTATCAAGTAGGAAAAAAATCAGTGTGTGCAAACTGATTATATACGCACACAAAAAAGATGAAATCAGCTAACATAGCAATAGTTAGTGAGGATCTTGAAGGGTAAGGTGATGAATTAGTCTGATAAGGTATTTTTTTAAATAATTGTACAATTTTAAATGACAATTTTCATCTCATTTGCTAGACTATAAAAGTCCTCTGTGGTTTTCTTTTTTACACTGCTGATATGCGTCTCAGGTGATGATCGCATAGACCTGCCCTACTTTATAAGAGGGTAATAAGACTGCTACATCTCACAAGAAGCTTGCGTCAGGAGTGGATGGCTTGTGCTTTTCTCGGGCCTTTACACTCAAGGCTTTCTGCTTCTGGCAGGTCAGCAGTGCTGATCAAATGCTGTTCCTTTCTGGTTAGTTGATTCTATCTCTAGCTCTGCATTCCCTTAAAGCAAACGAAGAAAAAAGAATATAGCATTCCCGAGGCAGCTCCATTCTTCTTCTTCTCCTCTCTTACTCATCATATTTTGTCCTTTTCTTTTAGGATAAACAAACCTTTCAGTCCGAATTCCTTTCTATTGGGATGGATGCTTTGCATGTGCTGTATGGGTCTGCTCAAGGCCTGGTGAAACAAGCTGAAAGGCTACTCTTTTACACAATGAATGTAATGGGGTTACACCGTCATGTAGTAGAGTGAGGACTCGGCCCTTAAAACTTTACCTTTCTTAGCATGCTTCCAATTTGCAAATTGTGCTGCTAGATAAGCATGTCATCCTGCCAACTGACTCATTTTGAAGTACTGATGTTAGAAGGAAATGGCTAAGTCTGCCCCAGCTGCTGAAATATTAGCAGTCTTCAGGTCATGTAACAATTCTTAATGAATAGAGAGAGGTAGTTAGCTATGCCAATTAGGCAGAAGGTAAGACAAGGTGGCATCTTATAGACTAACTTGTTCAGAGAAGTGTGAGCTTTTGTAGGCCACAGATTGTGCCTTTGGCCTATGAAATCTCATGCCCCTATGTACCAGTTAGTCTATACTCCCCTGCCCTACATTCTGCCAATTATTAATGAACGTAGATAGATAAACCAATCTTGGGAAGTTTCTGTACTGCTGCCCACCCCTGGTTGTTTACCAAAGGTCTGCTGAGTTGAGGAAACATAGGGAAAATGAGGATTTTAGTCACCATCTCTTACTGAATTCCCCATGATTGGATGGAAGCCTAATTTGTTTCAACTTAGTCTGTAAAAGAAAGGCGATGTGCACCTTTCCTGATTTTCTGCAGCAGGTGGTTACAGCCAAAATTCAATCTTTCACCAAGCTGTGCTTCCTCATTAGTTTTATGGATGGCTTTTAGAGTTGTACAGATCAGCTGCAAGGTACAGCTGAATGCTTAACCCTCTAATCCTGCTGAAATGTCATCCTTCAGGGGTCTGATACCGATTTACATCAGCCAGACTAACCTGCATAGCGGTCTTAGTGTATGTGAGAATCGGCATCCATGCCTGTACCCTCTGCGACAGAGGCACTTAGTTAATGTCGTCTCAACTTAACTAAATGCCAACCTCTATAAAGAGTTGATGCCTATGGGCTCAAACTAGACAGCAGCACCATCCACGTAATGTAAACTTGCCAAGCTGCTGATTAAGGGGTGGGGGCGGAAATCTTTCTGTTTTTCTTATGTTAATCCTCGGCTCTTGGAGTCACATGATTGTGTAGGAATCTCTGCTTTCATTAAAAAGAAATAGTAGTAGCTTTCGAGTACCCATATTTGCAAGAAGAAGTTGCAGGGAAAATGCAAAACCAACCTTCAAAATGCAGAATGCAAGTATCAATAATTCAATTGTTATTGTATTTTAAAATGTCATGATTTTTAAGTCAATCATATGATTTGTAGGGGTGGGGCTCACTCTCTATTTTGGAATACTTTAATCACATTTACTGAAGATACAGGCTGAATAGCAAATTTGCTGTAAATCTTTAGTGTTTACCCTGAAAATAGAAGAGTTTGGAAGTACAGTGCCTTGAATTTGATTTGCTGTGACACTTGTCTGTCCATAATATTTCACTATAAGTGTAAGCTAAAGCACTGTATAACTTCAGACCTGATTTGTTCATGTTTAAGGTTATAAACCTTTAGCTCCACTATACCGGTATAGGAAGAAACGGATGAAACCATTACATCGGTTCAGCTGACGTGCTCCCAAGTTACGGGTGTTTCTCTGCTTCTTTTAAAACTTGTTACATCTCTCATCAGTCCGCCGGTAAATGGTAACTTGCCAAGAGACGGGCTTGTATGAAATTGCAAAATGCCACTGGCTTTGATGGCACCAAAATTGTTCCGTGTCTTGCAAGGCTCTGTCAACACTAATTCCTATCACGTTGAGTAGCCAGAAACACCCCAATAGTGCTTTAACTCATTAAAAACTTCCTTCTTGCAGTGTGTACTAGACAGAAATGTGTTTTAACCTTGTTTGTGACCTGTGGCCCATGCAGATGTTCAGTGGTGAAATCCTGACTCCTTTGACCTCAGTAAGAGTTTTGCTGTTGAATTCAGTGGAGCTGGCGTTTCACTTGAAGTGTCATATTCACCTTAACATTAAGAACAGTAGAGCTACACAAATATAACATCGGCTCTAAAGCTATTCCACAGAACTACCTGGGTGATAATATCAAGTTGTGTTTCAGCAGTGCTGGCAGACTACAGCTCTGCAACAGTTAGAGGTAGGTCCTTCTGGGATAATCAATGAGATCTAAATACTAGCTTCTAAACTCCTGAAATTCAAATCTGACCCAACTAGGTTATCTTAATCCTTCAGCTGGAAGTGCTAATGACTAAGTAAATGGTTTTCCTGCTTTGTTTAGTGGCAGCTGACTAGCAAAGGCACAGTATGGCGCTGCACAGTCCCTTCATTCCTGAGAAATAATTTGTGGCTTCCTGCCAGAGTAAATTTTTACCTGGAGTATGTGTAGGAACACATTGGGTAGGTACATTCACATGTCATAATCTGTTTCTAGGTTGTTTGACACATTTATCACACCGAAGTAGATTTTTGATCTTTAACCTTGTATGAAATTATGAAGGGTGAATACTGCTAAGATACTGGTAAAGGGTGAAAATTGAATTTTGATGACTTTCCTTCCACAAGGTTTTGGTGGATTGTATCTCTGGGACACAGCTGTAATGAAGGGAAAGTAGGTTGTTGTGCTCCTCCCTTCCTGGATCCACCCCTTAATCAATCTGTGGTGGGATCTTTTTTGTTGGTTTATATTAATAGCAAGTGCTGCATTGGTATTTGCTTATCTCTTTTGGGGACATAATAATTGGATACTTGGCACAATATCTGACTACTCCTTGTGCACAAGATCTGGCTGTCGTGGGCAGAAATGTGAGTGGGATTTCTCATTCCCCTTCCAGAAACTCGTGGTCCAAATCAGTCTAACTGGCTGTTAGTACCATTAGTAGATTTGCACATGCTACAATCCAATAGCTGAACTTACTGTATGGGTAGTGCTACACTTAAAAAAAACAGTGTTCTTCTGTGAGATGCTAAGCCATGTTAGCTAATGAAGTCTATAGGGGAACTTAGGTTTGAAACTGAGCTGTTACTGTGAATTAAATAAAAATTGCCTTGTTTTTAGTGCTATTTTAGCCCAGGATGCCTGCTGTTGATATAACCTTTTTTTTGCAAGGAAGATATTTTCTATAGCAGTGATACTCACACCACAGCTCTGCCTCATAATACTTGGGGTCTTTGCGGGAAACTATCTTATTTTTTTACTGCTTTTTTACAATTGTGAATAATACAACATATGCATTACTACACTGTGCACATGTTAACGAACATCCTGTAGGTTTTTGAACTAGGGTGTATTTGCCACAATTCATCTTGGGCTGTAAATGCCTTGTGACTCTTGGATTAACAGTGACTGGTTATGTGGCTTCTGAACCAGACAGTGCTGAGTATCAATGCTGTAGGGTTTTATGGCAATATTAAGTCTTAGGTGATAGCTCCTGACATACCATCCACCAGCCTTCCTTGCTAAGCTGCAGATTATTTTTACAAGATGGTACAATTTTTATTTGGACTTTTGGATGGCTAATATCAGACATGTAATTATTCTGCATTCACAATGGGTTCAGTCCTATCATCAGGTACATGGGCACAATTCCAATTGAAATATTAGATAAATTAAGTTCCCACTGCTTCTGGGAAGTGGATGGAGAATATAAAACTGGATTTGCCAACATCTGACAAGGCATTCACTTCTTTGTTTCCTTAATTCATGGTTTACAGTGAAAATGAGATGCTCATGGGAACATCCACGAATCCCTGACATTTTTTCCAGACTTTAGCATTTAGGAATAATCATTTGCCATTGGTGAGAAGCTAATTATGTGCCGTGCATCATCTGTTAATTTCCTGTTTGGAAATAGGCAGTCATCCAGTCAGGAAGCAGACAAAACATCATGTGACACTAGCAGCCCATCTCATCCCAAAAATAAAAATTAGCAGATAGGATAAATGAAAAGTTCACAAACAATCCATGGCTTGGCTCTTTTTTTTTTTTAAACATAAAATATTGGTCAATATTTATGAAGGAAATATCTGCGTGTAGAAATCAGAACCAGGTCGTAACTCAGTTTTATTAACTTAGGCATTTACAACATCAAAAGCTCATAGAAGCCATTCTTTTTCCTTTTCTTTTTAAAATTTGAAGGGAAAGACCAGGCAGCAACCCAGCTAGGGAGATGGTTGTTCTGTTTTATGTTGCATCCTACACTTTGTAGCAATGCACCTGTGTTTCTGGGATCTGGTTACACACCAGTTTTGTACCAATGTAACTAGGTCAGTTTGCGGTGTAACTTTACTGAAAAAATTATACTAGTATAAACCATAGTATAGATGTTGTCATATTATACCAGTGGTTTCCAAACTTGGAATGTGGGTGTTTTGCCAAGGGGCATATGCCTCAATTTTAATAATGGTAGAAGAGCTTCTGATTAGTCACCTCCATCCCCGTACAGCAGCAACTGCACCCCGCGTGGCTGATGCTTCTCTGTTCTCCCTGCTGCAGGAGCCAGACCTGGAATCGGGATGGTACAAGGTATGGTAGTTGGCAATACTGCCTAGGGTGCAGTGCTGTCAACAACAGAGATGTGTTGGTTGTAGGGGGTGTGAGCAGGTAAAGGGATATGTGGCCAAAAAAGTTTGAAAATCAGTATATTATGCCATTATAAAGGTGCATCTTATTCCTCTTGCTGCATGGGTGTAATCTATAGCCATACAGGCACTTTTATATCTGTATACATGCAGTCACATTAGGGGGTTTAGCTAAACCAGTGTATCTAGAACAGTACAACGTTTCGAAGGGTAAGAGTGAAATGGAGAGTGTGTTTCTGTTCTTTGAGCTGAGGGCTAAACCAATAGTAAGTAAAACCGTGACGAGGAAGCTAGGTGACTAGCTGACTGGTGACAAGGACAAGGTTATTGGCTGATGGAAACTGGTGCAGTGCTATCAAGACTGAGTATATGGCCTGTGGCTTTTTTGCTTGCTGGCATTCCTCAAAGGAGCAGAGGAAGTGTGAAGAGCTTTCCTTTGAGAGCAAGTCTAAATGGTGTAAAAATGGCATTGTATCAGACAGGTGAATAATATCCAGACTTACGCTCCAATAAAAAAAAAATTCTATCCCCTGTATGAGAAACCCATGAAAGCAGTGAGAAATGGACTGATTGAAAAGGAAGGGAAACAATGCACCCAGCATTTTGCAAAGCAATGAAGCTTGTGCTTAACTTTAAACTCAGGAGCAGTTCCACTGAAATCTGTAGGTCCAGGAATTATTTAAAGCAAAGTCCGTGTATAAATACTTTGCAAGATTGGGGTCAAAATGCCTGAAGTAAATACACTGGACTAGTAAGAGGGATTTTTTTCTTTAAATCCCTTAATTCCAGTAATCTTAAATTTCTTGTAGATATTCAAAGTAAAAAAAAATACAGACAAAAATGTGATATTAGGTTGGTGATGTTCCCTTAAATCTTAAATTACCTTTTATTAATTTCATAAACAATTTCTGGTCAATATTGGGTTTTTTTCTTTAAAGGACTTTTTTGCTTTTACATATGATGCAGCTAAAGCTAACTGACAAATGTTGTTTTATGTGGGTTTTTTTTTTTTAATTTAATTTGTGTAGCAGATTGGACAGGATGTTTCTCTGGGACTCTGTTACAAGAGAGGAAGTGCAGTGAATAGGGGTTGCATTGATTCCTCAAATGATTAAAGTTGGCGTGGGTTCAGGCTCTTGCTAGATTAAAGAGGACAACTTGTTAAATTATATTACTTTTATACTCCTCCAGATAAATATCCTGCAAGCCTAATCACTGCAGAATGAGACACAAGGTTTGTCTGGCAATATTTTGTGTATGGAATCCTTGAAGATTTATTTTCCCCACAGATACTGCAACTGTAGGAATTTAACTTCATTCTCAGCATTGGCTGAATCATTGTTTTAACAAACATATGGATAGAAATGCATATTTTTTAAGCTATACACACAGAAGCCAGAAAGTTGTTCATGTTGCCATAAATAGTTCATTCAAATGGAAGAGGCCTCATAAATAAAGGAGATAATATTTATTTTAAAAATTTGCCTTAGTGTTTCTCTCTTTCTGTATGGTGATATTACTCCCACTGAAGTCATCAGCCCAGATCCTCCAATGGTATAAACTGCTTCACCCTGTTAAAGACGACTCGTCTATTCTGATTTGCAAAGCTGAGGATCTGGACCTAATGCTGAGGTTTCTTTAAACAGCCTGTTCAGTTTTTTGCTCTGTTATAAAATGAACTGATGGGTGTGGGTAGTGCTAAAGCTGCTCTACTGTCCTCACCTCCTCAGTATTCACTCCTCCCCTGTTTAGTTGCATCCTAAATTCATCAGAATCATTGATCCCTACCAATGTCCCCAACACACTGAATCCTTTCTGAAAGGTAGCACTCAACAGCATTTGTGTTACACTGCTGGGGTGGGGGGTGGGGAAATCTCTCTGGATTTTCTTTTTAAGATAACATCATCACTTTTTCCTGAATAACAGGGACAGAGGATCAGGCTTGAAAGGAAAGGAGGAGTGAATAGAGTGCAGCGTCTAGTGTTATAATTAGAACTATGATCACATTCAGTATTATCAAGCCTTTTAGATGGTAATAATTATGTAGCTGTGAATCAGGAGCCAAACCGTGTCTGCGGACGAACTTGAACATTGTGCTTGTGTAAGTGCACACTGCCTGGGGTGTCGGCATGATGTACCCACTTTTTGGGACTTCCCGCTAGCCTCCTGGTTCCCTCTGACTGTTCCCTATCTGTGGTCCTGCCTGCCAGGAGTTGGTGGAACCACTGGATGGGGGAAGGCCTCTCGCAGGTGAGGAGATGCTTGGACATCAAGTCTGTGTCTGGGCCTTGGACCTGTTTAACTCCAGATGTACCTACTGGCTCAGGGCCCGCTATTCAGGGCTACAAGCTTTAGGTGCAGCAGGCATGTCGCAGGCTTGAGGGCTTGCTGCCACATCCCATGCCATCGCTTTTCATTCCCAGCTGGCTTTCCCCTGCTGAAGCTAACCTCCAAGTCTCTGTCCTCTGCCATCCCAATCGCATTTGAGGTCTGGAGTACCTCATAAGCATCCCTTTTCTGTAGTCTCTTTTTCCCTTATAGGTGCAGTCTGAACTATTGGGTCCAGGATCACCCACAATCCTGGGTGTCGACTCAAAACAAAAATGATCTGCCTCGGGTTCATCTCACCCCAGGGCAACACTCTCCAAGTCAAAAACTGAAAGAATAAACAAGTTCCAGCACTTTTCTGGTTTTCAATGCAATATTGCTGGTCTTCTCTGCCCAGCTGCTGTCTGGAGCCACTTTTCCCCAGTTCTGAGTTCAGTTCCTTTGCTCTCTGCAAGGAGCTCCTTTCCTTGGGTCTCCTACACCCAGACTGCCTATCTGGCCTAAGGCTTGAGTTTATAAAGGGTGATGCAGGTCATCTCAACCCTACTTCTGCCCTGGGGTGGTCAGGGGCTGACTGCATCTGGACCTGGTGGCTGTCTTATTTCAAACTCCTCAGCTAGGTAGTGGGCTGTGGTAGCACCTGTGGCAGGACAGTAGTGGGCGTTCCTGTGTTGTGCCACCTGCCTCACTGCTAGTGATCAAAACCAAGCTTTGAATGCCTTCTCTGGGTGCCCATGTCTGGGCCAGCCTCCTCCCCGGAGCACACCTGCAGGTCTGGGGTAACCACTGCCACCACCCGGGGTCTGGTCTTTGTCATGGTGCTGTGCCCCTGGGGTACACAGATCTCATAGACCTTGGGGGTGCTTAACCCACTGTGGGATTCTGGGGTGCTTATAGCCTGGAGCATTAACAGTAGCCTCCCTTAGCCGAGCAAATAGAGCAAGAAGGCTTGCCCAATCCATCTCAAGCATGTACAACAAGACTGGCTATAACAGACAGTTTTATTGGGTAGAGGGGGTAGGCATGGGGAGGGGTATCAAAAGAATAACCCTGAGCAAACAGAAGTGGCTTGGTAGCCTTTTGATATACTTCTAAGTCACTTCATCCTAAGATACTAGTTAAAATTCAGGTAAGTACTCACATTTACATCCAGAGTCTGATTGAGCTTGCCCTGGAGGCTGCATGACTTGCTGGCTGTGTTCCAAAACGTGTCTGCCCCCTCTCCTCATGGAGGGAACTTAAATATACCTGTCGTGACCTCATCCCTAAGTTCCTACCAGAAGCAGCCCCACTGGCTGCTGACCGGCGCTTTCAAATGACCTCAGCCCCTACCAGGTGAGATGGCCAATCAAATTACCTGCAGTGGCAGGAAGTCTAACAATAGGCCAGTCCACAGGGAGAGGGAACTTCCTCCTCCCTAGGGGGATCCTAGCAACTTGGTTGATAGACACATGGGCAGAGAGAAGGAGAAGAGGAAGACAGACAATCCAAAAAGAGGGCCAAAAGAGGGGGCTGGAATGGAGTTCTTTCACAGCATCCAGCAAATGTGGGTAACAACGACCAAATAATGCGGGAGAGGGAGGAGGTGTAAGGGGAGAGAGTCAGAGGGCAAATGAGGAGGACTACGCCCAAGGTAGCCAGGGGGGTTCTGTGAAGGGGTAGGATGACCTGGTAGGCCCTAGAGGAGGGTCAGGGAGGTAGTGAAAGGGAAGAAGGTGGCAGGGAAGCCCAAGTACCTTTGTTTTTCTAGTAACGGGGGGTAGGAGCCCCATTACGGTAGGAAATCAAGGTGTTTTTCCATTGGTATTGGCAAGTGTCATTTTTTGTATGCTGGATTGAGATCTTGTGTGAGGCTACATTGGCTGCACACAAGTGTTACATTTCTACAGGAAGAATCGCTGTTTTTCTGGTAAAAATGACGTGTAAGAGCATTGGTTCAGTTTTTCCTGGGGGAAACATGCCCCTTCTGGTTTCTCTCACAGAAACAAACTCCTGCATGCTCCCTTCCTGGTCTGCTGCAAGAGGGGAACAGCAGGGATTGCCTGGGGTTGGGATCTTCATCCCCTGCTTTGGGTCTGGGAGGTGAGGGGAGCAGGGAACAATGCTCCCTGCCTCTTCTCCAGACCAGGGAGTGTCTGTCTGGAGAACAGGTTGGGGGATTTTGTTCCCTCCACTTTTGGGTGATCTGTGGGCACTGTCTTTGCAGGTTGAATGTTTGTACTGCTCCCTGTCCTGGAACAATTTCTAGCGGTTGAAATTTCTCAAAAAATTTCAGCTCTAGAAATGAACACCTGTTTTCCTCCTTTGTCTGCACCCCACGTAGTTTGTAGTTAACTTATGGTATCGAGCTCTGTGAAATGCAGGCACTGAAATGACTTCCCTCTCTACAAAAGTGTTCTTCTGGTGAACGGATAATGAGTCCTTGCTACTCCATGCTTAATACTAATCCTTGCCCAGTTCTGTTCTTTGTCAGTTTTGCTTGCACACTTTTCTTTGTAAGGATGCTTGATTGCTGTGCTTTGTCACTACTGAACATTCACATCACTTCTCTGGCTCGTTCAGGCTAGGATCAAGGGTAGGATGTGGCAGGTGTGGAGAATTGATCCTATGTGGACAGGAAGAAGGACAATTGAACAAGTGAATATGGGACAATTGAAATCAGTAACAGATTTAGAGAATCTGTCTTAATCATTAAACAGCAGTAAGCCCAGTTCTTCTCATGGGGTTTTGCATGGGTGTAACTGAAATTGGCTTTGATTCCAGTGTCATTTATTTAAATCCAAATGACTCCTTAAGAGTTTGAGTGATTAGGCACGTGCGTGAGTAGTCAGCCCTTTCCTGCCCCTCTCCCTCTGGCATCCGGAGGGAAATCCATGATGATCCTGATGCAGGCTTACATCACTTGCTGAATCATGGGACTCAGGGTCCAGCTATGGAGCTGCACTGTGATTTTTTTGGGTAACACTTTTGGCATTATTTTTTCAGTAGAACAGTAGTGCTCAGCCTTTTTTGGTTAGTGAGCTGGATGGGTGGTGCCTTGTTTGTCTGCAGGCTGGGTCCAGTCTGTGGTCCCGATGCAGCACATGGGGCAGGCACGGTAAGGCCCCATCCAGTTGTGTGTGGGGGGGGCGCCCCAGCCCCAGCCCGGCCTCACGGGGAGGAAAAGGGACATGACCTGGGCCCAGTCCAGCTGCAAGATTTGGGAGAGGGTGGCAGTAGCAATTGCCACTATTTCTTCACTGCCAAATTTCCTGACTTCTGTAGAGCCTGGTGGGCCCGATACTATGGCTCTATGGGCCGCATGTGGAGGTTGAGCACCCCTGAAATAAAATAAAAAAGCAAGCATGGGCTGATGTTTCTCTACCAGGAGGCATCCCAAATTGGGACAGTGTGAAGAATTTGCAAGAAATATTGAAGAAAAAAAAATCTGCCACAAGATCTTACATTTTAGGTAACATTTGTAAAACTTGCTTGTTTTTTGCACTGTCACACTGTTGAACTTCAAAAAAAATGTTCTGATAAAAGAATTTGCCTTTTATTGCTATGATGTATTTTAAGGTCAAAATACAGCAATTGTCTGTTTTAAAAAAGACTCTTTTAGACAGAAAATAAGCTCATCATCACTCAAGCCCTGCTTTAAGTAAAAAATGTGATCTGTTTTGTAAATTTGTTTCAGATTTTGCAGAAGTACAATCAAATGTGAAGATATAAAAATGTAATATTTCATCATTATCTAAGCATAGCCATTGTGAATATTTCACACACCCCCACTAAACCTATCAAAAGTATACACACAGTGCAATTAAAAATATATTTTCATTATTAACATTGCTGAATTTTCCATCCCAGTCTTAAAATATTTTACTCGATTTTATAATGGTAACCTTTCAAAAAACATTTAAATTTACCTTTTAGCTGTATATGTCTGTTCAGATCCCCAGCATGGTAACCATATGCAGTCTGAAGGGAACAATTTTTGTTGCTACTTTAGGAAACGTATTCTGTTTAGCTGTATATTTTACAACCAGGATCTGACCTAAAGACCAAAGAAATGAATAGAAAGATATCTACTTCAGTGGATTTCGGATCAAACCCACCTGATCACCAGTGGATAATTAAAGAATATTGGATGGATGCCTAAATGAAATTAGGACTAGGAAGAACAAATAAAAAGTAAAACTTCTTTACTACTCTATTTTGAAGTTCACAATAATTTCGGCTGCAGAATGGTCCTTGCATTAACCCAAATCTGATAGGAGACTTAATTTAAAAGTCTCATCAGAAAATGACAGGGGAGAACATGTAGCTTTTATGAAATAAAGATTTGCTCGAATATTTGCTTGGCTGAGGGATTTGGACAACACAAATGTACTTAAAAAAATGACATTTGATTGTCCCTAGCTAAGGCTCTTTGGTTAGACTATGGTGGCACGTGTGTGACAGAAGCATTACTCAAATTGCATCCAAACTTTCGTACTGAAGGTCCTTTGACCTATTGTCTTATGCATTCCCTTAAATTCTTGTTTGGTTTCATTGCGATTTATTCTCAATTTTTATTTGTGATCCGGGTGGGGTCAGGGAAGAAAATTGGTTGACGTGCACATAAAGAGAAGCTAGAAAATAGTTGTGGGGAGTGATTTCAACGCATGATATCTAGGTTTGTCCCTGTTCTTGCTGAAGTCACTAAGAAGGATGATAGTCCAGCAATTAGCATAGTAGATTGGGACTTTGGAGACCTGTGTTTAGTTTCTATTCTGTAACAAACTTCCTGGACAACCTTGGGCCAGTCACTTAGGCCACAGCATCAAACCCACATCTCCTTCCTCCCAGAAGATTGTCTGAAACCCCACACTAGAGGAAAAAGTGGGACAAGACACCCATCACTCCTCTGGTATGTAAGATGCATGGGACCAAGAAAAAGGGTACAGAAGGAACCTAACTTTGTAGCCCAGTGGTGAGGGTTCTCAACTGGGTGGTTGAGCGGTAGCTCTCTGAGTTCTGGTTCCTGCCCCGATGCTGTTCATGCATTTCATTCAGGCTAAGGACAGGCATTATACATAAACCAGCTTAAGTGATCAGAAACTGGTTTAAACCTGTAACAGAACAGACATTCAGTGCACATAAACCAGTTTAAATTGGCTGAAACTGGTTTGAGATAAACGTGGTTGAATGTAGTATCAGACTTAATGGATTTGGCTCAAACTGGTTTATGCAATATCTGTCTCAGACCCCTTCCTAGTTTAACTTAAACCAGAGTCCCCCAGCATCCTGGCATGCTCTCTGGGCTGGGCTCTCTGCTCCAGCCCAGCCAGGCTGGCCCCGCCACTCTGCTTCCCAGCCAGAGCAGGGACAGGCAGGAGTGGGGGTCTGTCTAGAGAGGGGCTTAATTCCCCCCTCCTGTCTCACCGCCAGGGACCCAATCCCAGTCTGCTGCGTGCTCCCCTAACTGCTGCAGCGGTGGGTCACCATGGTCCCTGAGGCAGAGGGGCTTATTCCCCCCTCTACCTTGGGAGACCACAGCCAGGTCTGCCCACCCTGGCCACCACCACCGCTTACTACCTTCTTGGGGGAAGCAGTGGAATAAGCTTAGGGGGCACAGGACTGCGGGGCAGGAGGAGCTGTGGTGGACTGTTATGCTCCCTTCTGCCCCCCACCGGGTCTGCCCACCGCTGCCACTTGCTGTATGCCTGGGGCGAGCGGTGGAATAAGCCCTCTTTTGCCCCTCTCCCTCCGATGTCCGGTGGGGACTTGTTCCACTGCTTACCCCAGGCACAGAGCGAGCAGTGGCAGTGGCAGTGGCAGCCAGCTGGGCAGATCCCGCAGTGGTGTCCCAGGGGAGAAGGTTGTATAAATCTCAGGAGGCACGTTTATTGCAACCCCAGCTGCTGCTGTTGTGACCCCTTTTGGGGTTGTGAAGCATAGTTTGGGAACCGCTGAGTTACATACTTCAGCATGGGATCCAAAACTGTCAGTTGAGTGGGGAGCCACTGAAAAAATCAACATGCAGCTGTTGAGAGCTGGCCAACAGGGAAACCAGAAAGGGATGGAGCCAGTCTTAAATACTTTTTTTGGGGACCTTATTCTGGCTGCAGGGAGGATTCAGAGGCCTGTGTCATCTCTGGAAGGTAGGCTCCAATGTTGTCTTGTGCAGACAACTGACCCGAGCTCACTCTTTCACCTCTAAGCTAGTAGAGAACAGGCCTCTCTCATGATCACTACCCTGCCATTCGTCTGTACACAGAGGGACTCGTTAGGTGCAGAAGGTTTGGTACAAAAGAATCCTAGTCTCACAGAGATACCTAGCATGGGGCTGCAGGTGGGGACATAAATCCAGAAGAGAAGCGAGGATTTGACATGCCTGTCTTGCTGGGCTTCCTATTGACTGGCTTAGGCATCCCTCCACACAGTGTACTGGCTGTTGGGAATCCCATTTCTACATGCCTAACTCCCTATACACTGTATCAGCCCTCTCTGTGCCAGGTGCCTAAAAGTTAGGTGTGGCGATGCTCCGTGCCACTATAACCGAGTCCCTCTGTGGGCCATTAGTTTCACTGTGCCTCGTTTTCCATTTAGAATAGCAATTTCTTCCCTCTTGGTGTTGCTGCAAAGCTCAATGAATTACTGATTACATGGGGCTCAGATACTATGGTAACTGGGGCCGTAACAGTACTTAAGATGAATCTAAATCCCATTGAAGTCAGATTTCAATGGATGTAGGGTCTTAAACTGTAGGTTCTTCAGGGCAAGACCTGTGCCTTTCTCACTTTTTGTGAATTGTGGTATTTATTTACTTTAATGCTGCCCCTGTAAGTGATATTCAATTAGTGGTGTTCAATACGAGTCTTCAGGCGCATAGGCACATCCTGCTCTGAACAGCTTACACACTTGCTATATATACATCGAACTTGCCCTTGCCTTGAGTCTGTCTTTGGCAAAACAACAGCACGAGAACCTTAGCCTACCCAAGTCTGTTTCTAGCATTTCCTTGCAGGGCTCTGTTCAATCCTCAAGTTCCCCGTGCCTGAGAGGGATGTTCCACCCCCTCACACTTTTGAATAGTGCCAAGAAGACTCATTTGCCAGCCTGAGTCATTAATAATGACTGTGCAACTTTAGGTAGGGTTAGGGTGACTCATTGGAATAGCCCTTTGTTTCTCTACGGGGTCCTCACTAATTAAATTGCCATCTGCAGCCCTTAAAGCCCCAAATTGTAGAATAAAAATGTTATAGGTACCTCTGAAACATCTGAAGAATGACAGAGTGCTGTCCAAAGTCCAGCTTTCTGTTTTGGGTCTTC
Organism: Crocodylus porosus; assembly: GCF_001723895.1. Lineage (NCBI taxonomy): Eukaryota > Metazoa > Chordata > Crocodylia > Crocodylidae > Crocodylus > Crocodylus porosus. The sequence goes on along the minus strand of NW_017728931.1, from coordinate 132,277,422 downwards.
TTAGATCATTTTAATTTTGTGAGCATAATCTTGATTTCTTTGTGAAAATGCCTTGACATGCTACAGGATGAAGGAGACCCAAATATCGAAGAAGCAGAATTGCATGTTGAAATTTAGGCGAATTGGCAGAATCGTATGAAGCAGCTCCAAAGAGTCCTTCACTTTCATTTGTTCAAAATTTAATTAAAAAAATAATGTTCCTCTTCCATCAAAGAACCTAAATTAGCATTAGATATGTACAGCATAATTCCAAAGGAAGAACAAAAAAGTCATTGTTAAAGGGCAGAAGTGGTGAGGTCTGATAGGTAAGGACCCAATCATCACTACTTACAACTCCCATTTGGAGGTGCAGACGTCGAACCCATTGCATGTGGTACCCAGCATTTTTCAGAACCTATAAATTTGAGCTCAGGTTAGGCTGACACATAAGACTGACTTCCAAAAAAAAAGAATGGTTTAACATATGTAAGCATTGTGTTATTTGCACTGGGACCTCAGAGGCCAAATTTTCCTCATTTCGGAGAGCAGGGGCACCAAACTCAGCCAGTGCCCTAGGCTGCAGCATTCCTTATGGGCTGGATCTGACTTGGGGACAGGAGCAGTGGATTTGAGCCGGAGCAGGACACTGGGTTGCAGAGCCAATAGTTGTGTTAATGGGCCAAGCAAACCACAGGGTGAGTGGGGTTGTGCAGCTCTTGCTTGTCCTCCTGCTGCTCACGGGAATTTCCACTGGGACCTTGGGTTCTGCAGCAAGCCGTGCCTCCACCCATGAGACTTCTGTCATAAAGAAGAGCATAGAAGTAGAGGTGGGACAGAAATGGGCAGGAGGAATGAAGAATGAACCGATTGGGGATGTGTGCTTCAGACCAATGGAGGAGTTATGCGGTATGCGTAATCGTACGTGACTTGGAGAAGGAACATCTGTTTGGTTGGTGTCAAGATACAATACAACACGTTGCATGTACTAGCAGATATTCACTGAGGCAAAGGTAGCAAATTCTCATTGACAAAAGAAAATACTTTTTCACACAACCCATAATTAGCCTCTGGAGCTTACCAGAGGATATCATAGAAACCAAAAGCTTAACAAGGTTCATAAATGTCTAACTCTTTTCTACGGATGACAAGAACATCTATGGATACATTAGTATATATTAAAAGAACAAATGAGTTTTGAATGGCTATAAACCTTCATTCTTGTGGGCGTAACCCAATTATTGGGAATTAGGAAGAAACTTTCCTTGGGACAAGTTATCCTTGCTTGCTTCAAGGTTTCTTACTTTAGTCTTAAGTACCAGGCACAGTCAGTCCTGAAACCCTGGACTAGATAGACCAGTGGTTTTCAACCTTTTTTTCATGTGTGGACCCCGTACATTTTTTCAGTGGAGGTGCTGGACCCCTTTGGAAATTTCAAAAGGTGTGGACCCCTTTGAATTGTAAGTGTGGGTATACATACTTTTGCTTGATGTTAGTCATCTTTTGTGGATACCTTTCACGTAATATGTGGACCGTAGGAGTCTGTGGACCACAGGTTGAAAACCACAGGGAGAAACCATGGGTCTCAACCCTACATTTTTGATCTCTTGTGCTAATTCTCTAGCTTGCACTGGAGTTACACCAGGGACAATTTTAATCCATAAATGTTTTCTCCATTACTGTACTTTTCTCTGGCAATGGAGCTTCCACTTTTTATTTCAAACTTCATGACCCCAGGCTCTACCCCCCCCCCACCCCTTCATCCTGCAAGGCTAAAATCAGAGCTTTGTAAAGTTGTTGCAACCCTGTAGAAACTGATTTAGAGTTGTACCATTTGTGAATTTAAACTCTTGGGTTTGAGCCTAGAATTGGAAACAGCTTGTTTTCCAGGCTTTGAGTCTCTAGGTGAACAGCGTTCAGGCGTGCTAATTAGGAGTTGTTACACTTACTCTTTGCATCTGTTCTCCCCAATGAGAAACTGTGAAAGCAAATATGAAGCTCACATGCCTTTGTGATGATGGCTATAGTTGACTAGGTTGCACATTCCAAAGATTTGATGAGCTTGGATGGGGTAGGGCATGTGAGTATTATATATATATATATATGTAAAATATGAATAAATATGTTTATTCCAAATGTTATGTGGAATTTAAAACAATTTGGATAAAGCAGCTTTTGTAGGTTCACATTTATCTGGATAATTTTTGTTGCCCTCCACTGGACTCTCTCCAATTTGTCCACATCCTTTCTGTAGTGAGGGTCCAAAACTGGACACAGTACTCCAGATGTGGCCTCACCAGTGCAGAATAGAGGAGAAGAGTCACTTCCCCTAACGTGCTGGCAACTTTTCTACTAATACACCCAGTACGCCATTAGCTGCCTTCGCAACCTGGCAGGGGAGATGAGGTGGTTTTAAGCCCAGGTGGTTTTCCTGATCGGGTAGGGGAGTTACCTTTCTTTTTAGCCTTGAATGACTTGGTGTAGTTAGAGGGTGAAGTACAACTTATCCCTTGTACTGAAGGCAAGCTGGTCTCTGTGAGAATCTACAAATGCCTCCAAATGTGAGCATCTTGGCTACACAATTTATGGTGATAGGGGATTGCTCCCAGGCTTTCTCTTGAGCTTGTTTTGTTGGCCCTTTTGGCTAAGGGCAAGTGAGACCAGGGAGCAGCTGAACTCCAGTGCTTCTGGGCTTGCTGCTTGCATATAGGATGCCTGGCATGGATTTGGGAGCATCTGAGGCTGAAGAGTCTGGGCGGTAGGATACTTGCTGGTGGTAGTGCCACACAGACTTAAATGTTTTAGCTTGGCTCAATTAATTTGGCTGATTGGAGCTGATTTGGCCTGAGACAGGAAATTAAAAAAAAAAAAAAAGGTTCCTATTGTGCTATTGGGCCATGAGTTTTATAGTTATGCTCAGTGCTAGCTGCATTTAATCAACTTTATAGTTGGTTTCCATTACTGAGGATATGCTGCTTTGGGGAGCAGTTTAATGATGGACAGTATATTTAGTGAGGTTTCTTTGTATGCAGTTGCAAGGCTTTTCCCTCCATGCTGATTGGGGAAAAAAAAAGTTATCTTGTATTTGAGTAAATACAGTATGATAGCCATAAACAATCTCCCCACAAATGATGAGTTATGTGGTTAGTTCCCCCCTTGCGTCATCTACTTGCTTCTGTCTTTTATAAGACTTCTCAATATTAATCTGTTTAATCTTATCGGACTTCAAGGCATTACTGTCAGTTTACTAACTCTTCTAAAGGACAGCGAGGTCTTATCTATGAACAAGCAGACTGGAATTCTCATTGCTAAATGTAAAAAGGTTTTGCTACTTTGCAACCCAAGGTCCTTGAATGATTTGTGAACTATTTGAGACCCGCACCTCTCACCCACCTATCTGTGGTACTTATATAGCCTCCTTTACTGGGGAACCCAAGTGCCTCATAACCTTTCATATATTTATTATTGCAAATCCTCCTGTGTGGTAGGGTTGCTATTCCTATTCCTCTGTGTTAATGGGCCAAGCAAACCACAGGGTGAGTGGGAAATTAAGGCCCAAGGACTCTGTGGTAGATCCAATAAAGGATTTATGTGGCTAAGGTAGGATTTAGGTGGAAATCAGATGCTTGTGTTTGAAATTGGATGCTGTAAACCCTCACTTAGCTGCTGTCTAACCTGGAGGCATTTGCTGTGTCTGACTTTAACATTTTCCAAACGCCTGCAATGCTTCTGCGCAGGCCTAGATTTTCTTCTTTCTTGACAGGATGAAGTGGCTCAGCAACTTTTTCATGCCATAGCATAATCAGGATCCAGAAACTATATGTCTTCTATGTACATCCTCCAAGGGACTTGATTTAGTAGGAATGTTGACCATGCTTAGTGTTCCACATTTTCAGTTTTTTATTTAAAAAAAAAAATCTGGGAATTTATCTTCATAACATAAAAACTGGGATGAAATTGGGATAAAAGGAAGAAAGGCAAAAAAACCCGGTTTAAATCAGGAAAAATCGGTGGTGAGGGAGGGAAGTAAGGCTGGGGCTAGGGAAGGGGTGGGGGGAGGGGCACAGTGCAGCCTCGGCCGCTCCCAGGGCTGCAGCAGGGAGCGAAGTGGGGGGAACTGTCAGTGGGTGCAGGGCATG
>NW_017728931.1:132265572-132272802 GCF_001723895.1 Crocodylus porosus | reverse complement strand
GGCACAGCTGCACTTTAGCTTACCAGCACCACTGCTTTTTCAGCTCAAATCCCTGTTAACTGCCACAAGTAGGTAATATGCCATTCCCCACACGTGCTGCTTAACAGGGATTTGAACTGAAAAACGGATGTAAATCAGTAAAAAACGAATGACTTTAAAAAAATCAAGGAATTTGTTAGTGAAAATCGGTAAAAACTGAGAATGTGGAAAACTAACTATGCTTAATGCTCCACAACAGGAATGGGCTTCTTGTACAATTTAGCGTCAGCTACTATGTTCTTTTAAAACACAGAAGAGGATGGTGGGTATACCCCCTTTAACTACCTCTTCCAAAAGTCTAAGGGGTAAAACATTTGCCTAGGTTCAATTTCCTCTACTGCCCAAGAGGATTCAAACCTACAATCTCTATCTCTTGGGAGTCTATCATGACTACTAGACTATAGGCAATGGTAGGTGGGTGAGTGGAAGAGGTCTTCTCGACTGTTATGGTTGCAGCTATTGAAAAAAAAAGTTGAAGAGTCATAGGAAAGGAAATGAGTGAGTGACTTGGTTACTTACTAGTTAAGGCACTCACCTGAAAGGTGGAAGACCTGCCTTCCAAACTCTGCTCCAAAGACTGTTTTTAGTGCAAGATCTTATATTATTTTCTGCACAGTAGCATTGCCTCCCCAATCCGAATAGTTGATTGACCGTCCTGAGTGTTTTGGGAAACCTTATCATTAATTTTACACTCCATTGCTATTACATGTATTTATAAGGTCCTCAGAACCCTAGCGTAAGCCAGTGTGGGTCAGGATCTCAGCCAAGTATCTAGGTTTAGTCTACATAACTTGGTTTACACCAAGACACACTTCTCTGATGGTACAGAGACTGAAGTCTGTATTTCCTCTTTCATTTGACATACCTACCTTCAATAACAGGATGTTAGCTAAGAGACTAACTCATGGAGCTGGTCAACATTTTGAGAAGGATTTTTTTAAAATATCAAATGTGACCTTTTTCTTAAACAACTTTTTATGGAAATGCTGTTCATTTAAAAAAATGCTTTATACCATATCTTTCTCATAAAACTTTTATCAGAATAATAATGGATGCTTTTCATAACAGAATGGATTTTTGTCATTTTATCATCTTTATCAAAAGGATGCAACTGTTTTATACCCTTCAAAGCAGAAAACCACTCAGTTTTTTCACTTTTCCCCTGTAATTGATTTTTCCATTATCAGTTATGCCTTGTAATTGAGAAGAGAATTCTGATGTATCACTAGAGAAGTCCTGAATAAGAAGTGGTTGGATAGCACATGTTGAAGGGAATTGAGTTTGGGATCAGCCAGCTTTCCAGTTGTTCTTGGATTTGCATTGTAAAGCTTTGATCTTGTAAACATTTATGTGCATATTTACTTTCACTCCGGTGGGTTTAGGAGGAGCAGTAGTAATATTTACATGCTTAAATAAGTAATTAAATAAATATCTATGTTTTATCCTAAAGTCATTCCAGACATTTGCACCTGAGTTAATATAATATCATTTACTTAAGCTAAAGTTTTTAGCCGGAGCTGTGGGGCCGCAAAATAGAAGAGAGAGATTTCCAGAAATGAATAACAGACAGTATGGTAGAAGAAAGCATAATTTGAATAGTGGAACATCAAGACCATTAAGAAGGAGAAAGGTCGTTAACACTTGTGGAGTGGAGACAGATTAGCAGGAATCAGGTAGGTGACAATGCGCCACAAAGTCAATTGACTCCATCATAACTGCCTAATAGAAATGCTGCTGCACCTTCCAGGCAGGTAGTTTTAGAGTTTGGGCGGAGCATGAAATAGGATGGTTCAACTGCACCCCCTGGGACCCACCCCTGATTCTAGACATCTTGAGTAAAAATACCACAATACTTCATCAAGGCCTTTTGGCCTTGATCAAGTGGAGTATCTGATTTTATCTTTTCCAATTTTGAAATTTGATGGCAAGTTTGCCCAGCTTTGTTATTTCTCTTACAAATCCTATTGCCTATGGTTATTGCTATAAAATATTCTTTCAATAAAATGAACCAGTTTACTATTTGGTATTCCCTTGCTCAAGGGAATTAATGTGAATGCACTTTTAAGAGGGTGTTTTTGGTTTAATTAGTCTCTCTCACTCTAATGGTTTAATTAGTCTCTCTCACTCTAACTCCTGTTTTATCTCAAACATTTTACTTCTAAATTTGTCAGAATTTTCTTGCCTTATGGAAAATACTGTCACATTTTTCCACTTGTTGCAAGTCTGATCTCATTTCCGTTTTGGATTATAAAAGATGGGAAACAGGGCATCTTTCTTTAGTAAAGTTTTCCTAACTTGTATACTGGGGTGCATTAGTTGTCTTCCCTCTTCAATAACATAGTTAAAGAGCTGTGATTAAATCTATTATGTTAATTCTCTGTTGGGGAGAGAAGCTGTAATCAGGAAAATGGAAGCATCAAGTAGAAATTGCTTCTTTAAAGAAGTGGCTTTAATGAAGGAGAAGTGAGGTGCTTTTGGATTGGAGACTTTACAAAAAGCACCAAAAGACCCCAAGGATGGTCCTCAGTACATCATTCCCCAGTACCTTCAGAGTAATTTTTTGATGCAGTACCTCTTGTAAAGGCTGAGCGGTTCCTTTTTAAGGTAACTGTGTCGAGGATTATTGAAATATAAATTTATTGCTGAGCATGATTATACATAAAGTGCAATTTTAACTCTAGCACAACATATGAAGAAACAATACATTTCACTGAGTCTGAGATAAATGTAGACTCTCTATAACAAAGCCAAATAAAGGCCAGAAGTATCTGGTAGACTGATGAACTCCAAATCTATGGCTCAAGTGAGCACTCTCAGTTGTAAATGCTTTTGAATAACTGAAGAAACTCTGGGGGAAAGCTTCAACTCTATCGTTTTGTAAAGTCAAAGTTACTTCAATTTTTACTTGCTTCCTTAACAGATTTTCTATTTAAATTACATGGTATTAACTTAAAAAAAATCATGTGTTAAGAGTTTTATTTTAAATTTAAATTTTGTTACAAGTAAGGCTAATGTGCTTTAAACTGCCATTAAAAATATATAGTGGTATCTTTCTGGGGTTTAATCTAACTCCCACTGAAGCCGATAGGACGATTCCTATTAGCTTCAATGGAAACTGAAGTAGTGACTTTCTTCTAAGGTTTCTAAAGCAGTTTTTAAATAGTTGCTAAGGCCTCAGCCCTGTGAGCCCTACCCTTGGGAACATCAGAGGGAATTGGTTTTCATATAGCATTTGCAGTAGCATGACTTAAGCCTCCCAAAACTCCTTTGAAGTAGATAATGCTATTATAGTAAAGTTAGGTGCGAATAAACAGGAGCACGGAGGTGCTCACTAGTTCCCCTTAGGTCGCACAATATATCTGCCAGTGGTGGAATAAGAAACAGGAGCTAAGGATCCCTATTCCCAAACTCTGTACTAAGCAACAGTCCTTTTTCCACAGAAAACACAACGCTCTGATACTTATTGTTGTGAAAATCTTAACAAGCATGTAAATCAAATATTTATGATCCAGTTATTTTCAGGTGTTTCACTGAGCATTTTAGCACTATGATTTACTATGGAACCATATGCTCGGCTCCATTTTCTATATATCTTTGACTAACCAAGGCAGTAAAATGATGTAAATATTTTTAAGATTTAGTTACAGCAGTATCTTAGCTACAAAGTATAGACCGAATGCTAATATGTAGTTGCATATATATTTATTTATTATTTATATGTTGCCTTTCCCAGGGTGGCTTACAATAAGGGCACTTACATGAGTGACTTTTTTTTCCCGCAGTTGGGCCCCTGAAAGTGCTCTGCAGTTGTGACTTAACACATGCACAGCTGAAGAGTGCATTTAAAATGGTTGAATGCACAAAAAAACAAAAATAACCCTGGTAAAATGAAATATTAGAATAAGGCAGATCAGAGCAAGTAGGGAACTTGTATTCCCTCCAGGGTTAATTTTTCAGGTGGGGACGGGGCTGCGTTGGTTTGTGCTCTGGCAGCACCAACCTAGCTCTGTCCTTGGGGCTGCCTGAGGGCTGGGGTGGAGGGGGTGGAACGGAGCTCCTTCACCTCTTGGGCCCCTCCCAGTTACCCTGGCTGAGGTATTAGGGGCAGCCAGGCTGGGCCTGCGAGGCATTCCACCCTGCCCCCCTCCCCCAGTTCTGGCCATTCAAAACCGGCTGCTCCCTCCTCTGCTGACAGCCCCGGAGCTGGTGGTGGTGGTGGGGTGGTGTGGGGTGGTCTGGTCTGGGGGAAGGGGCAGCCAGAGTGTTCCCGCACCCCTCTTGCCTGACTCAGCTGGTGAATTTCTATCAGCCTGGGGGGAGGGGGAGCGCTAACTCATGGTACTTGATGTAAAGTGCCATGAGGTAGAGCAGGGCCCTGCATGTCTGTAGGCACTCTAAAAGACCAAATAACTTATTAAAAAACAGACCCAACAGGTATAGTATAGACTGACTGTAGCATAAGGTTAATTTAAAATGGTTCAGGTATAATTATTTATTGACTCTTGTGAAAAAGAAAGAAAATATTGAACTGATTAGATGAAGTACTGTAGAACAGAGTCAATGAATCCTTGCTTCTTACAACGCTTAGATACACGTGCTGTGGACTGAGAGTTTAATTTTTTTGCATAGGCACAAATGATGATTTCCCTTCTGCCATACAAGAGAGCATCTGATATCACATGCATTATTTATCTATGAGCAGTGCTTTTTACTTAATTATAAATGTCAAGGTAAAATGATCTTTTCTGGCAATCAAGATTGAGGTGGCTGTTGTCTTTTTAAGGAGTAAGGTGTGCCCAGTAAATGCTAATGCATTTTAATTAGCAAATCTCATTTATGGAACAAAACTTTATAGAAGCGTTATTGGAGGGGAGTCTTGGAAAGGTATGACAAACATTTTTACTTGATCAAAACTGAAAATTAGAATACAGAATTTCATTCTTAGGCATTAAAATGAGCTTCTTTTCAACCCCTTTACTGCATATGTATGCCATGAGGCTGAACAACCTTCCCACCCTGTCTGATTGCATCTGCCTGTGGAAAACAACATGGGTCAGGGTGGCAGACTCATTGTCCTGGGCATCCAGGGGAAGATCCTGGGGGTGTGTGGCAGTGCGGCTGCATCTCCTTCCTGTGTGTTGCATGTGCAGTGAGCTTTATGAGTTCACTGGCATGTCAGCGCGATCTTGCTGGCAGCTCTGCACCAGTTAGCTGATGCCATTGCTTTCGCACACCTCCAGAGCCCAGTGGGAGAGTGCTGTTGCTCTTTGCCCTTTCCTTCCTTCCCCTCCCCCTTGCTCTGCTGCCCCTGAATTCAGTGGCCAGGGAAGAGATGTGATGAGTGATACAGTCACAGGGCTGCAGAGCTGTGTGACAGCAGGGGCTGAGAGCTGCTGCTGCTCAGCCCCCTTTTCCCTCTGCTGTTGAATTTAGGGATTGGGAGCATGGAAAGAAGGAAGAGCAAACGGCAAAGGTTCATCATCTGGGCTCCAGAGCTGTGCAAAAGCAAGGGCTCCAGCTAGACGTCTTGATTACCAGCTGGTGAGCTCAGAGCTCACAGCACATGCAGAGCTCCATCTGGAGCTGTGCAGACATGTCGTTGAGCTCAGGGAGCTCACTGGCATCCAGGATTGTGCCAAGGGGGTTTGGCTGCATGGCACATACGCTGTGAGCTCATCCTGTTGCAAAAAGCGGTTCGTTTCTTTGGAGGCCCGCAAAGATCACAGACACACAAACATCAGCCGGTACAAAAGGATGTATTTGTTTGCAAACAAGGTCAGAGTGGGGCATTGATGCCCAAATCAGCTTCTGACAAACTAATTGTGTTTGCAAGCGGAATTTATCTTCTCTCTCCTGAGCACGTGTGCAGACACCGGAACTCTTACAGCTACTTCCGTTTCATATAAGCATACATGTAGTTACATCATTACATACATCGCATGTATAGTATAATAGCTACTTAAGTATGTGGGGCGGAGAGATGAATATGCAACAGTTCATTAAGCATGCCCAGAAACTACAACAGTTCGCCAAAAGTTCATACCCCAAGGCCACAGTCAATTGAATTCCAGCTTCTGTAATCAGTATGAGAAAGGCTAAGGCGGGACCGGGGGAGAAAGGAGCCTTGGGCAGTATTTCTTTCTTATCAGGTGCAAGATGCAAGCTGCGCATTTCTAACAATCCCATCACTGCAATCCTGGATCCACCTATGTGGACACTGTTGCTCTTCTGGGAGGGATCTGGGGGAACATTCAGGGTTTAGGTTTCTTGGTCACAGGTACAGGGAAGGACACCCTGAGCTACATGGAGGGAGTAGCCTCCTTGTAGCTGCTCTACCCATTTTCTCTGAGAGCTTGTCTCTAGCAGGTGCCCATATTGCCATTGGCTTTGTCTCTCTGTGGCTAGCCAATGGAAACAGTGGGAGAGACACTACAAAAATGAATGCCACTAAGCATTTGTGGGTGAAAAGGATATAACATGTCCCAGGATAAGTCCTGTGCAGAGATTCAACAGCATAGGCAAGGCTTGCACCTCTGCTATCCATCCTGTTTTGTGCTCAGACAGGATTTGTCAGCCTCCAAGGTCATCAGGCCTTGACTAGAATAGAAGTTGCACCTTTGCTAAATGACTTTTGCATCTGTAAAACAGAAAAAGCAGAAGCTGCCACAGCAACAAAAATGGTAGAATGGAGTCTTTTCCTGCAGCAGTGACTCACCTGTCATCCTGTTAAGGTCAACAGTATGACTCACCTGAAAAAAGGAGAATTGCTCTATACTTTTTTCTATAGTTAGAGTGAAAACTAAGAGCTGGCATTTTCTGAAGGGTCTATTGAGGGGTGTTTTGAATTTGTCAAAGGGTGCCTTGAGTCTGATGTAGTTGAGAACTACTGCTCTAAAGTAAGCATGGAGTAAAAGGCATCCTGGAGATATGATTTTAGATGTTGTTCAATTTTTCTCAGATAGCTGCATACTCAGTTCCCTTTCTCATTCTTCATGTTGCAATTTACTTCTAAAAGTGACTTGTATGGTTGAATAATTAGGATCATAATGGATAAACCATTCCTTTGAACAACAGAGCTTTCCACAGTTCTGTGGGTCTTCTGCTTTAGTTGCCATGTTTTGATTTACTAATTATTTTTTTCCTTTTAGGGTTTAGTTCAGCAGACTTAATCTTCTCAGTGGACAGTGCTGC
>NW_017728931.1:132262194-132264477 GCF_001723895.1 Crocodylus porosus | reverse complement strand
TCATTTTGATTAACAGTTCACTTCAAGGTTACATAAATGTGAGAGTGCCGCGCGGCAGTTACACACACAAAAAAAAGAGAAAATAATATAAAGTCTTTGCTAAAAACTATAAGACAGTTACATGGACTTAAGATTGGCTATCTATTGGGAGTGGGCAAGCCTTCTGGGCTCTGAGTCAGGGTATCACTTCTGTGCATACTTAGCTTCAGCCTCCTTCATGTTTTTACTGAGAATTCAAGCATGTTCTTAAGTGTGTTGCTGAACTGACATGCTTTCCTGATTTAGAAACTTAGGCTAGGGTCAAAAATTATACATAAACTGGTATAAGTGATTGGAAACCAGTTCAAATTTGTAACACAACAGAAGTTCAGTGCTTTTAAAATGGTGGAAACTGGTTTAAGATAAACCTGGGTAGATGTAGTATCAATCTTAACTGGTTTAGGTTACATCGGTTTATTGAACTTCTGTCCCAGATCTCCTCCAGATTCAAATTAACTCACAGTCCCCCAGCATCCTAGGATGCTTTGCACCTCTGCTGCAACCCCCCACTTGCAGGGTGGGCGAGCTAGCCTTGGCCCAAACTATCTGCTCTAGCGCCTCCCCAGCTTCTGGCCTGGGCTGCTGTAGCTATGTGGCTGCATTTCTGGAATCAAAAGTGAATGTCTGTTCACATGCTTCTTGGTTCAATCTGTGCAGTTTAGACTAACCCGTGAAGATTAAATCAATACAGACAGTCAAAGCCCGAAGCCATAGTGAGTAAAGGGTAATCAGAGGGATGGCTTGCAAAACCCCAGTGTAGAGGAAGCATGGAAAGGCTTAAGAATTATTATTATTAACCAAGAGTATAACAGTTCTTTGAAAAAGAGACTAGAAATTGCAACCGTGGCTTTGGAGAAAACGACAATGCTGGAAACAGACATTGCTTGATGTCTCATTGGTACTGCCTTAATGTTTTATGGTGGCACAAATGCTGAGCAAATGGGTATTGATACCCTTTGTTGTGCCACATGGAAGAAAAATCAGTGATGCAACAAAAAATGGTAACAGCCCCTCCTGCTTTATTGTGCTGGACACCTATTATCCTGTAGTGCTTTCCCTGCTGAGCCAGACCTGCTCAGCCAGACCTGTGGCTGCAGAGGTGCTGAGTATGTGGGGACCTAAGGGCCCTGGCCCCCCTTGGGAAGAGGGCTGTTACCTGCAATGGATTAAACTTTCCACATGTCCATCATCTTAGCCCCTTCCTCCTTCCCCAGCAAAAGTAAAAGTTGGCCCTTATACATGGCTGAATATAAATTTCTATATTGGAAAAGAAAATCAACTAGGCAAGTTTTCAAGGGTCATTCCTGGCTAATAGGAAGACATAATAGCAACAGGAAAGTGGAATTTCTTATAATTTAAATAAAAGGTGATGCTGGCCAAAATGGAGTAGTGAGATAGGGATAACTTTTACAATTTTAAGGCAGAAGAGAAATACTGGTGGAAAATAAGGTAGGCCTTTTAACTAATGAATTGTGGAGGAAATGGATTATTCTAAAATGGCTAGCTAATTAGCCTTTAAATATCTGTCTTCAAATGGAAGAAAAAGATAATAAACACCTTGTAAAATAGATACTGACAAACAGCAGATAAAGGGTTTGTGTGTGTGTGTATATATGCGTGTGTGCGCGTGCATGTGTGTATGAGGAGCAGTTGTAGGTGGTTGCTGGATGTTATAGGGTATAATAAATTGACTGATGAAAGAATCAGTCAAAATTATAGACAGCTAGAGAAAAACAAACACAATAACCTTTTACACAATAACAGTAATCCTGCCAATTATAGCCCCATGAATCTGACAAAAGTAGTGGAACAAATGCTTACAAAACGAGAAAAAGTACTAAACATTGAAGGATTAATGGAACAAGGAGTGTCAAACATCATGCACTTATACAGAACAAATCATGCTAGACACTTTTGATTGCTTTTTTGATAGCTTTACAAAATTGGTGCAAGAAACAAATATAGTGGATATAATGTATTTGGATTTTGGGAAAACATTTAAACACAGCATCTCATGAAATATTGCTTGTAAAATTAATTCAGATAGGCTTGGAAAGAAACCCTGCCACATGAACTGAAAATTAGCTGAAGGATGGAAAAGAGTAATGGCAAGTATCAAGGCATGGATAAATGTCTGTGTATTGAGTGGAGAGGAAAGTTCTATAATCTAGGCGGTAACCCTAGACTTCAAGAGGGCCACCTTCAACAAGTTGAGGAGATTAGTGGGAGAGGCGCTGGGGTCCT
>NW_017728931.1:132188978-132259810 GCF_001723895.1 Crocodylus porosus | reverse complement strand
AAAAAATAATTGGTTGTGTATGTGTATGTATATGTACGTACGTGTGTGTGTGTGTGTGTGTGTGTGTGTGTGAATATATATATGTATATGTATATATGTATATGTATATATGTATATATATATATATAGTGTGTGTGTGTGTATATGTATATATATATATAAATTTGATGTCCTTGCCCTTTAATAGTTTTGTTGTGATAATAAATCTGTATATAGTTAAGAAATTGATTGTCTGGGCCTGACTCTATAGGGGATGGAGGCAGCTGCTGGGCTGTTCTGTCCCTCCACAGCATACTGCCCTGCCAATAATTTCCTCAATTGGAGAGGGGAGTACAGTCCCCTGTACTCCCAGGCTACTTTTATATATTACTTGAATTTGTTTACAAAGGAATCATAAAAGAAATGAGTTGCATTAATCACATTCCTTAATCGCAGCAATTAATTTAATCATCTCTAGTAAAAATAATCCAAAAGAAATGTTTTTTGAAAAGGGAAAAACTTGGAAGTAAGACATATCAAAAAGTGGCTTTGACAGCAAATTAAATGGAAGTTGTTAGGCAGTACAGTATAATGCTGTCTCTAGAGATGGGAAGTATTAATCCTTGTCTTGACCGCCATCATGCCTGGTTTTATACTGCTTCACACTTTGCATGGGTGTAAATTAGTATACACAGGGTGCATCTACATGTACACTTTACTGAGGAATCAACTAATTAGCTCCTCAGTAAAGGATTGCAGTTTTACATGTGTGTCGGTATTAGGATGCAGTAAACTAATTAACTCCACTATTTTATGGTGGAGTAATTAACTGCACTGAAATGCATGTGTAGATGCTGACTCTGGGCATACATTGTGCCTGCTAAGCCCAGCCAGCTGGGGGCCTGCTCCTCCCTGGCTCAAATTGCTGTTGTCCTGGGCATATGTATATATGCTGCCCCCGTGAGTAGCTTACTCTGGCTCAAATTGCTCCAGAGTTTATTGCATCACATTAATTGCACATGTAGATGCACCCACAGTGTAGAGGTAGTTTTATCCCCATCCTGCGCGCATTTTAAGTGATGCTGGAAATGTAAGATCTAGAGAATTAAGTCTATGGTTTTCAGCACTTCTGGCCGAAAACCAGAAAACATAAAAAATAATTGAAGGGCTAGAATCTTCCATTCTTAAGAATCTTTCTTACAGGGCAATGACTCATTAACAGGAATAGAAACCCCAACCAACAGTTATTTCAGACAGTCCTGCTGGTTTATATTCCAATACATACCAGAAAAGCAGACTGGATGTAATTTTGGATGTGTGGTCTGAGAGCAATCCTCTCCTGGCAGGGAGAGGTACTAGGTGACCTAAAAGGTTTGTTCCATTTCTCACTTGATTGATTCTCAGACCTCCGAGTCTGCCTATATAAATCTTGTGAGGAAAAGGCAGTTTAGTTCTCATTGAGCAGTTTCTCAGATAGAGTTCCTTTTTCCGTTGGGAGCAAAGGTGCAACTTGTAAATATTTTCCTAGGAGGCTAAAATGAATTTTTGCTTTCTAATCTAAAGTAAGTGTCCCTCTGGGAAGTTGTGGATGGATCCACTTTCTTTTAATTCTGTGCAAACAACCTTTTTCAGATGTTCTGAGCACAGCTTTGCAGCTTTTCATGTTATTTTGACAAAACTTTTTCTTAATGTGCCACTGTTCTTTGGATTGAAGGTCTGGTGAACCTGAAGCTAAATCTTACTCTACCTTAACTGTACCCAGCTGTCATTTTGATAAGGAAGGACAGTAGTTGTAAGCTCTGTCCTTGTCAACCTAACATACATATATGGTCCCCTTTACAGTAGTGTTGGAGCTGACACAGTCTTTGGTATAATTGTCCTCACAGAACTCCTGTGTTGTAGAGAAAGGGGTATTATTCTTATTTTACAGACGAGAAACTGTAGCAAAGGCCCTGGGTACAGTATGCCTCAGTCTGCCTTGGGAGGAAAATCTCCATCCCTTGCTTCCACGTGTGCGCACCGTACCCAGAAATGAGGCAGCAGAACCATGTGGGGGGACGAGGGAAATCTTTCTGGAGCCACGTCAGAGCTTGGTTGCCAAAATGCCTGAGAGCACCCTCTGGGCCACTCCTGGAGCCCCTTCACCACATTTCTGGGTTTGGCATGTGTAAGCAGGAATGAAGCGATGAGCTCTGTTTGGTAATTTATGTATGTGCCCATTGAGGCCCAGATCTACAAGGGTATTTAGGTACCTACCAGCTAGTTTAGCACTGAACTCGTATTAATTTCAGTAGGATTGAGAAGCCAAAATACCTTTTAGTACTCTCAAGAATACTGCTGAGTTGCACTCATCTGCCCATCCACTTCTACTCCACGTGTGCCAAACCCAGAAATGCACTGGAGCTTGGCCCTGGCTGCTGCCTTCAGGCACGCTAGAGGCGAAGCGCTTGAGAGCACTGCTGGGCTTGGCTGCCTCATTTCTGGGTGTCTGGAACATGTGGGCAGGGATATGCTTTTCAGTGCCCCTTTTGAGAGTGCTGTCGGTGCATGTACATGAGACATTTACTGTGGAGTTGCCTAATTAGCTCCACAGTAAGTGTCTCAGCGTCTACACATGCGGTATTATTAGGATGGAGTAAACTGATTAATTCCGTCACAGGTAAGCGCTTGTAAATACAAGTACTATGCTACAGCAGAGTTTTTTTAGTCTGCAGCAGTGTACATGTTGATGCTGACAGGGCTGGCTGGAGCACAAGGGTGCTTCATTGTGGGAGCTGCCTGCTGGCTAGCACCTTTGTGCCCCAGCCAGCCCCTCTGCAGCATGTTGAGTTGGGAGCCCTGGGCAGCCCCACTGCCAGCCAGCTTGACGTGTTGTGGTCCCGAGCGCACATGTAAATACGGCGCCCGGGAGCAATAAACTCTAATACGATATGCATTGGGGTTTATTGTTGTGCATTAATAGCATATGTAGATGGACCCCGTGGGAAAAGGAAGGCCATATCCTAAGGGTGCCTGTACACAAGCATGGAGGCTGCTCCCACGTGCTGTAATTACACTGCATCGGAACTGGAGTGTGGTAATTACCACACTCCAGCAGCATCCTGCGTCTTGTGTATCAGCGTTCCCACGCTTAAAAATGGCGGCAGGGGTACTAGAACTAAAGGTCGTCAAATGAGCATTCAAGCTCCACCGCTATCGTTTTTAAGCATGGGGCTGCTAATACATGAGACTCCGTGGCACTTTAACTAGAGCTGCTTTAATTAGAACCACTCTTGGAGCCACTCTAATTAAAGTGCCATCCCTCCCTCGCCCCATCCCCGGAGCTCGTGTAAAAGTGTCTTAAGTGACTTGTCCACGGATGTGTGGTAAAGCAGGGAATTAAATCTATGTTTTCTCTGTTGCTGGTTAACGACCTAATCACAGGAGCATCCTCTCTCTGGTAGCAGGTGTTTTCACTGTGTTTTTACAGCAAAATAAATAAGGTGAGTTAGGATTTTACAGCGAGATAGCTACCAGAGGAAAGGCACAGTCAGATTAAATTGCAGTGTTGCTACGGAAGGTCAAACACAGATGGATCCTGTTTAGCTATATTGCAGTAAAAACCACCCGTGTCTTGTCTTTGCTCAGATTTTACAGTGAGATAGTTAATGCGTAGTTATCTTGCTGTTAAAAAAGCCAGCATTGTTGTCAGAGAAGATGCAGCCTCAGACTTCTGTTCGTCCTGCCTAGAGCTCCATCCTCATTTCCTTCCTCTCCCTGTTGCCTGGACCCCTGTCAAGCCTCCTTCACACACAACCCTTTTTCACTACTTTCCTTTTCTAGCTTTGTGCTTTCTCCTTTGCCGATCTATACCTGGCTGCAGATACTTTTCTGAATCTTTTGTAAACCAACCGTTACTTAGGCTTTCCAGATATAAAGACTCAAATGCTGTCTGTCCTTTAGATTTGGAACACCAATTGATTTGTAGGATCAGGCTTGAAATAGGTTTAGTAGAAGACTATATAGACTATAGAATATCCTATATGCTTTTGATGCATGTAGTTTCATGTTGGGTTTTATTGCATTTGGTTATTTCTTTCCTCTTTTAACATGCATTGCTGGGATCAATTTTACTTGATTACACTGCTGTAATACTGGAATGACTCAACTGGCCTCCCTGAAATGGGCTGTGATCCTTTGACTTTAGTAGATGTTAGCATTGGGAGCGTTTGTGAACTGCACATGTGGTAGGAACACAGGACTGTGGCAAATGTTATAGCAGGATGACATTGCAGAAAAGGAGTCTCTTTGATCAAGAGATTTCTTGAAATCGTCTCAGGTTTTCATTTTTCACTGCTTGCTCTCTGGGTTTACAATCTAGTTTTGTGAAACCAGTTTGAGGTACAGCGTGCCCCATATACAGAGAGTTATAGGAACTATCAAAGCAGAGTTAGCCATCTGCTCAAAAGACAGGAAACGTGTATTTAAAACAATAGAGGGGTCAAATAGAGGATTCATAGTTGCATAGAAGTAAATTGAAGAGCATTACTAGTGACTTGTTTTTAAATTGCATTTCTGCCAGATTTGGGATCATGGTGCAGAGGTGTATATAAAAGCATCTAATGCCCACATAAAAAAATGATTTGCAGTGTTTAATATAAAACCATAATACATGCGAAGGAATTGAGTTTTGAGAAAATTTTCTTGCTTTAAAGAACAATTTTGCAAATATTAACAAAACATTTAAAATGTAAAACCCTACAAACCTGGAAGTATTGCTGAATTTATATATATTTTTTTCTCTATTGCTTGTATTTAAATCCTGTAAAGTTAAACAGGAATTCATAGAGGGGCCAAAACAATCTCTTTATATGGGGTCATACTTTGGAATTAAATAGAAAGTCTCAGGAGAGAAACAAGAGGAAGGAAACTGTTGCGCTAAAAGGAAACTGATAAAACGAGCAAAGGTAGAGCCAAGTGAGACTGGGAATTCCCAGAAACTGGAATGTAATTGCTTGCTGTTCACTGTGTGTTTTGAAGGTTGTGTCCTGCAATGGTTCAAGTCGTTCTCAAAATCTCCTTATATTCAGTGAAAGTGAAGGAGTTTCAGAATTGGGCCCCAAGAGAGATTGCAGTTGAAGAATAATAGTTTTAGGATGGTTTTATTTATTCAAATGGCAACTGATCCAAAGCTCAATCAAGTCAATGGAAGTTTTTTCACGGGCTTCAGCTGACTACAGAGCAGGCCTGTGTTTCTTTTCACACCCTTACCTCTTTCACTTACAGCAATCATCCGTG
Organism: Crocodylus porosus; assembly: GCF_001723895.1. Lineage (NCBI taxonomy): Eukaryota > Metazoa > Chordata > Crocodylia > Crocodylidae > Crocodylus > Crocodylus porosus. Next base: position 132,254,554 of record NW_017728931.1, on the reverse strand, counting down.
CCATTTTCTGTACCTTTGTAGATTCTTGATCACATTACACATACCACGTTTCTCCTTCTACAGCTATCTTTGCAATGTTGTCACAGGGTTTTTGCAACTAAACATGTTATCAGCATGTCAGGCCAGTTCAACAAGACAGTAAACTTCTTCTGCAGTCTTTTCTGAAATGACAGCAGAAGATAGATTGTACATCTCGAACTGGAGTACGTAGGGTATTCCATGGCTGGAGTATGAGGGAGCAGACCATCCTTATCCTATTGAAGTTAAAGGCACACCTCCTATTGGCTCTAGTTGTACATTATCGAGCTCATCAATTGTAAAAAGGGAGCACTGTCATCTGGGCTAGGGACAGACATTACACATAAACTGGTTTAAGTGATCAGAAACTAGTTTAAACTTGTAACAGAACATATGTTTAGTGCACATAAACCAGTTTGGAAATGGCTGAACCCAGTTTGAGATGAACCTGATTGAATGTAGTTGATTGATTGATGAACCTGATCGAATCAAAGTTAACTGATTTGGCTCAAACTGGTTTATGCAATGTCTGTCCCAGACCCCTTGTTGGTTTAAGATGAACCAGACTCCCCCAGCATCCAAGCATGCTCTCTGGGCTTAGTGGGGCTCTCTGCTCCACATCAGGGCTGGCCCCTCCCCTCTGCGTCTGCCTGGCTTCGTCCTCCTAAACAGGGATTATTCCCCCATCCCCTTTGCTTTAGCAAACGCCTCCAGATTAGCTAGCAGACCACATGCTGGCAATAGTCTGTGCTGTGGGAGAGACAAAGGCAGACAGGCTTTTTGGAGCTAATCAGCAGCTTAATGTCTTTCCTTGGAAACATTTGAGAAGAGCTGTTTGCACCCCACCCTCCCCCCACCACTCTCTGCTAAGCACAAATTCCCCCCCTCCTCTCTGCCCTTGCTGAGGTGCCTGTTTATTAGCCAGCAGACCACATGCTGGGTCTGTGTTGAATCAACAGATTGCTGGTAATGTCTCTCTGTTGTTTTCTTAATGGTGCAATCAACACTGAGCTAAGGGTGATAAACACTATTTTCAGCTCCCCCACTCTCCCCAGCTTCCTTGCCTGTCAGTTTGCTGCAGACAGTATGATGCAGCAGGGAGGGAGAATGAAAAGCTCTGTATCATCAACAGATGCATGCACTGCACCCCCCCAACCCTTGCCAGAGAGTGCTAGCCAGGGGCGGCAGGCTGGCAACACACCTGACCCTTGAGCAGTGAGCAGGGAAAAGCCTGGGACTGCATGCAGGGTAGGGGTTCATACCCCTCCCTAATCAGAGCCCTGCTGGGGCCTGGCCATGCCCCCCTCAGTTAGCTCCGTGGAACAGCAGGGAAGGCTGCTCTAGTGCCCTCCTAACTTCCAACCTGAGCCACTGCAGGCATGTGCCTGAGTTTCCTCAGTCCAGAGGGATTGTCTGTATGGTTGGAAACTGGTTGGGGCTAGCCAAATTAGACTCACTTGCAAAGGTTGAATTAATTCAGGCTGAGCCTTTTTGAATGTCTGTCCATAGCCCTGTAGTTACCTCTGTATTGAGTCCAGTGACCTCTATTTAAGTATTTCTTTTCCAGAAAGGCTGAATCTGCCCTTGATCTGATGATTTCAAAAGGGAGTCTACTACCTCTCATGTAATTTGTACCAATGGAAAATCACCCTGGTAACAGATTTAGCCCTTGCTTCTGAATTTAATTTGTATCAGTGCAGTGGCATCCAGTCATAGGCTGTTCAGAACTGGGCACTAAAGCAAACCAAGGGCATGAGTTGTCAAGAATCTTAGTGCTCATATAAAGTACTAAGAGCCCTGGATAATCACTGGTGTCCATTTTCATTGAAGTCATGGACCACCATTATGCTTTGGGCCTTATATTACCTACCGATTCTGAACACAGGAAAATAATGGTCCCACCTTGTTAAACCCTAAACCATTTCCAAATGCTCTCTAACCTGTACCCTGTTGTCACATATTGTTATTTGTATAATGGCAGTAGATGGAGGCAGGCCTCAAGCTGAGTGGCTCGGGGCACTTACATTTGGTGTTGGTCTACAAGGGGACAAGACTGAAGACCTGCAGCTCTCTTCCTTGTGCATCCCTGCAGAATTATCTACAGACCCTCAGGTTTCCTTATGGCTTGTGGAACGATCTGGTCTGACGATTCCAACTGAGAGTTGCTTTCCCTGTTGCTAGTGTTAGGTAATCTTTGCAGTACTCTCAGTTGATGTCTCATGTTCCTGGGGGTGGGGGGTATATTGTGCTCTCCATGGCCAGGTACAGATATTACACTTCTACCAGTATAAGTGATCAGGGACTGGTCTATACTTGTAACAGAATACAAGTTCAGCACACAAAACCGGTCTATGCTATAACAGAACAGAAGTTTGGTGTACATAAAGTGGTTTAAAAATGGTGGAACCCAGTCTAGGATTTATGCCCCCTCCTCCACCAAAGGGCAAATGTGTGTTCTGTTTGCTACTGATCTAAACTACACCGCTTACAGAAAACTGCGTAATTTCGATCAGTTCTGCCTCGGGCTTTTTGAATGTCTGTACCTAGCCCATATGCTTACAAAACTCACATTTACATTAAATACTAGTTATAAACGCACATCAAGAGGATCCTAAGAGGTTATATCATAACCTGATATGTGGGTGCTTTAAGCACTCTCCACTCTTTGTTAGTGTGATTTTGTAACTTGGACCTATATTTCAGGGCACTGGGATAGAGCACAACTGAAGTGATAACTTCATGAGAATATTAATTACTGATTTTTCTGTCAGCAAATTAGAACTGCAGAGTACCACCACACTTCATTGCATTTGAGGCTGTGGCAGTAGTTCTACCCCAGGTCCCTTATATCAGGGGTTGTGACTCAGCCATAAATATTGACTTTGAGTGAAGAATGTCCTCTTTGGGTTTATTTTTTGATCCAACTGAGAATTTTGAAAAATATCATTTTCTGTTGCTTGCAATTTTTCCTCAATTTTTTTTAAGATTCTCAGTTTGCTATACATTTCTTTGCTGAGGTATTCATAGTAGGTTATATAAATCAAGAAGCCAGGACAGTGCTGTCAGCCCTGTTCTGCTCACTGTGGGTTGCTCCTGCAAATTTGGAAAACGCCAATGTGGCAAGAGCAGTCATAAGGAAAATTGGAAGTGAAGTATGGATTGGTGTGTAGCAGGCAATGGTAACCTTCCAGCTACTTGAGATGCAGCATGCACAAGTTTTAGGAGTTCTCTTTTCTTCTGGTACCACTGATGAGATCCTGTTGGACTTTTCCTTGCCCATTAAAGGAGTGCTTAATCTTCATTTGCAGTAAGATCGGTCGGCCTGGTACTGGGTGCCTTTATCAGGGATTGATCCTGCCAGGGCCAGAGCTCTGTGAGAGTTTGATATATAGCTCAGCATCTTTCAGGACTGAGTTGAAAGCCCACTGAAATCAATTGGAAGATTCGTCTTCATTTCAGTGGACTTTTGAATGTGGTTTTAAAATCTTTACTATTGAAAAATGCCCATTGGCACAATTCTCACTGGATTTTGCACGTGCATACAGTCCTTCTGTGCCCCCCGCCTCCCCACACATACAGCCCTCCCCCCCTACACATGTATGAAAGTTCATGAAGCCTATCCAAACTGAGATAAAAAAATAGATCTTTTTTAGTGAACTGATGTTTTCACCAAAAAAAAAAAAATCCTAACCAGCTGCAGTGATCAACCCAGAGCTTCAGTTTTACCAGTGCTGTATACAGCACAACTGAATGCATACTTGGAGTCATAGATACTCCAAGGCCCCACAGTACCTCAATACTCTTGTTGGTACCGTAACATCTTATAATTAGCCATAGGACTAATTTAACTTGGCTCAGATTTTCAGGGAAAGAGTTGTTCCAGCAGCTGCTGATCACTGGAATGTGCCAGTGCTGCAGCTTTGTCTTTTATTTCCTATATTTCAGTCATGCAACTTTTGGTTACAGAGTAATGCTGCCCTGACCCAGATTACATTTTTAAGCACTAAAACCATTCTCTGAGGGATTAATCATGGCCAATAACAACTACTTAATCTTCTTGCCAAAGTTTAAATGCAGGGTCCTGCTATCCCCATAGTGTCTTGGCTTCCTCCCACTGCAAGAGAAGTTAATTTTCTTTTATATGTTTTACATGGAGCCTCTCAGAATTAAGTTTACTAATGTACGGTCCTCATGCTGAATATCGTTAAAAGAATAGGTTGGCCCAAGGTTACAGATCTCAGGCAAGCCTTAGGCAGACCTAATTCAATGCTGGCCCAAAGAAGCCATTTTTCTTCTGTTGGCTGCCTTAATCCTCAAGAATCCTTAGTCATGCAATAAATCTTCTTTGGCCTGAGGAGTTGATCCTTCTTTTGACTAGTCTGTCTCGTGTGTGGTATGAAAACATGGTCTCCGTCCATAATAGTTTAGGACCAAAGAAATTCCTTGTAGCCAGTAATAGAAATGACCATTTTTATTTTTTTTGGACAAGTGGTAAATTCACCAGAAAATGTTGTGTTGGGGCAGAGGGGGAACTGAAACTATTTGTCAAGAGGCAAGGATTGTCTTTTGAATGATATGCTTTACTGGACCAGTTCCGTGGTTGGGATAAAGTTAGACAAGGTTTTGTGCTAGAGCCCACCTCCCTGCTCTGAATCTGAAGGGGATCTGGGATAGAAGTTCAGTAAACCGAGTCAACCTAAATCGGTTAAGTGTGATTCTATATCCATCTTGGTTTATCTTAAACCAGTTTTGGCCATTTTGAAAGCTGTTTATGTGCACTAACTCCTGTTGTGTTATTAGATTTGGATCAGTTTCCAACCACTTATACTGGTTTATGTAAATTTATTTCCCTACCCTTAAGATGTTTGATCAATTTCCAAAATGCTGAAAATGTCAAGACATTTAATGTTTACGTTTTCAAAGTGATTTTTGGCATTTTCAAAATATTTTAAAAACCTTTGCTTCAAAATAACGTTTGTTATTTAAAAATTGAGCTACATTTTAAGCAAAATGTTGGGTTGGCCAAAAATGAAACCTCACAAATTTAGTTTAATTTTGATCTCAGTCAGTTTTTCTCTCCAGTTTTTCAGTCCAGTCACTGAACTGGAGAAATCTAACATTGACTCAGTTTTAATATAGGTACTACTTGTCACATAGTTAGGGTGTTTGGGTGTTTAGTACCTCATAGTCCTCTTTTAGACTCAGTTTTCAAATTAGTTAATATTTTAAATTGACTTTAATGCTCTTATGCAATGCCAGCCACTCTGTTACAGGGCAGCTTCTCTTTTGTGTAGAACAAGTCCAGGTTAATCAGCACTTAGGAGGTGAGTCTCAATATGAGTTCATTCTTTGGCTTCCTTGTCTGCAAGAGTGATTAGAAAAACTGGCTAGTTCAGAGTTACACTTGTTGCCAGCATCAGGAGTTCAATGGTTAGGATTCAAACAACAACAACAATATCATAAGATAGGTTCAACAATTAGAAAATGTAACCATTAGGTTTTCAGTTTTTCTTGTTTTTATCATCTGGGTTTCCAGCCTTCAGTGTTCACATTTTTCATCTTTCCTCTGCAACCTTGAGGGTTAGAGACATTTTGTAAGATGGCCACTGAAATTGTCTCATAATGACAGGACTTCAGGAAAACTGAGTTTAAGAGAAATCACTGCTAAAACCTTGAAATTGTTGGCAAAACTGGATTTAAATGAGAGTATTCAGATTTTTCTGAGCTCTTTCTGTGCCTTGAAGTTTGGAAAAGTTCAGTGTTCTAATAAATCTGATCTCTGTCTTTCTTAGGCTGCTGACATGCGTTCAAATAGTGGTGTGATGGAATTGGATCCCAGATCCCAGAATTGCACATCTTGCCATGATACGCATATATGGGAGGAAGCATAATTTTCAGGATCAGAGACTGATTCCAATCCACTGTTATTTAAACAGGAATCTTGTAACCCAAATGCAGCTTGCAAGGTTCCCACTGTGGGGGGAGCTGAGGGGTCCCCCCCCCCGGAGTTTAATTGTGAAATCCAGCCTGGCACAGACCAGCCCAGCGTATTGAATGCCATGCCTTCAGGAGCTGCAGGGCAAGGGTTTTTAAAAAGCTGAATCTGGAATATGGTTAGAGACTGCCCAGTCCTGATATCAGCTGGCATCAGTACTGGCATTGGCATTGGGACCAGGGGTAGCACCAATCCTGATGGCAACAATGGGGTGCTGGGTTACAAAGGAGCCACCTGCTGGGAACCTTGCAACCCATGCAATCAGCACTTTAAGAGCAGCTCTTTAAAGCACTCAGTCTGATGCTGACAATCAGTTGATTGTTGCCATTGAGATGGAGCATCCCTGCATCGGGGATGTACCATTTGTTCAGTTTATGGCACCCTACCAGCCAGCCATAAAGATGTTATATGTTATAATGTGGAACATCTTTGGGGCTGGTTCTTCATTTTAGGTCTTCACATGTTGAATATGTGGCATGCTGCTATTCACCCTTTCCTTTGAGAAAGCCTTGTATGTGGGGATTTCTCTCTCTGAAGAGGTCTTTATCTTGTATTTCTTGCCCAGTCAAATGAAGGATTAGCCTGCTGAGCTGGTTGTTCCAATGTGGAGAGTAAGAGGGATGTATTTGAGGAGCTTTGGAAGTTATCTTTTTGCCAGTGCCCTCTGCCCCCAGGTCTGACATGCAAGATCTTTGACTACGGATCCTGAAGTTTGCAATCTGTTTGGATGGTTTGGTTTGCTAGAGCTGTTGGAAGGACTCCCCAGGAGAGGACAAAGAGCAATGGCCATAAACTGTTAGAAGATAGTTTCAGGTTGGATGCAAGAAATAACTTCTTTATGGTAAGAGTGACCAGAATCTGGGCTAGAGTTCCTAGGGAGGTGGTACAGTCCTCAACCTTGGAAGTCATCAAGAGGAGACTGTACAGACACCTTGCCGGGATCATTTGATCTCAGCAGTATTCCTGCCCAGAGCAGAGGCATTGGACTCAATGATCCTTTGAGGTCCCTTTCTGCCCTTCATTTCTATGATTCTGTTTATGGTGCAATTAACACATAAATTGTGCCATAAATGTAACACCTCAAAGGGGCCCCAGTACCCTATATTTTATTCTAAGACCAAGCCCAAAGGTGAGATTTCATCCAGTTGGGTTCATGTTGACTTCCATTTCTTGATAGTGGTTTGCTGATTCACTGATGCTGGAAGTGAGATTAGTTTAGTGTAGCAGAATTCAGATCCCAGGGATCTTTCTTTTCACAGTGCTTCATAATTATGTGAACAAACATACAGGACAACAAGACCCTTCTTAGCAACTGAAGACACTATTAGTAAGAGATTCCTAGGTCCAGGGATAAATTCAGTCCTGTCCCCATCCCTACTGGAGCCCAATCCCCATGCATCCCAGCTGCAAAGGGAAAAAACAGCTCTGGACCTTTCTCCTTGCCCTGGGACAGCAGAGAAGGCAGCAGCAGCAGGTGGGAGAGGGTGGAAGAGGAAGGGAAGGGAGTGGGGATTTTCACATGCTTTGGGAACTTCTTAAAATCCCTGAAGGCTCCTATGCGTCCTCACATGAGTCGGGGGGAGGAGCTGGGAGCATTGGGGTGTAGCCACCCCTGCAGTGCAGACTGCTGCTCCCACATCCCACTCTGAGAAATCCTGGATCTGCCCCTGGGTTTTCATTTTTACAGGGTACACAGTGAACAAGTTTTTGGCTGGGCCTCAACCAATCTGGGATGCAGGAGAAATATTATGCAACTAAACCAGGATCAATCTACATGTGGCTATATAAATGGAACCCGTATCTTGCAGCTCCACAACATGAGCCACTGCCAGCTGACCTGAATGTGGTCTTGCCTTGTGTTCAGTATGTTCTTTATTATCTCTTAAGTCAGTATACCTAAAACCTCTTTCATCTGCATTCCAAGAACAACATGACTTTCACTACTTGGGAAGCAAAACCCCTAAAACAAGGACATACATTTGTAAAATATAGAACTTAATTTTTGTTCTTGATTTCATGATTTGAATTATTAATTAAAAAATATGACATACTGGTATGCCAGGGTTCTTTGGAGAAATCTGGTATCTTTTATTACACCAACTCAAATTTTTGGAGAAAAACACTTCTTGGCAAGCTTTCTGTCCCAAACACCCTTTGTCAGGCTGAGGAAGCAAGGTTTTACCCAAAGAACCTTGTCTGCCTATGTCCTTAGATCAACACGCTACAACCTACACCCTTGAAACTTATTGGTATGAAAATTCAGTGACATTGTAATATTAACTATTAATTCCTAGAAGAATTTTAAAATATGTAGACCTGTCCCTCGCAGAAGTTTGGGAGAATTACATTTAATATTCCATTTAAACTTGTCTCTCCCAATAGATGCTTACTCTTGAGCCTGTGTGCATGCATGAGGGTGCGCGCGCCCCCTTGGAATATAATTACTGCAACTGTTGAAAGCATCGAGCAACTCATTCCTTGGAATCAAAGGGTTTGAACCTGGATTACAGACTGATAACAGGATTAAGCTGTTATCAGTTACATATTGCTTTGGAGAAAGCGATTATGATGTGAGAAATGGGCTATTACTGGCAAAAACATCTATTCCCCATTTCTTTGTCAGGTTCGGTAAACTGTGGTCAAACCCTCTAGGTGCTAGGCTGTGCTGCAGATGTGTAATGAAAGAAACCAGAGTGGGGTTTACAGCCAATGTGCAGTCCTTCCCCTTCCCATTTACATTGTACACCTGTGCTGTATGCACTGTGGTCCTTAGGCAATTCACACTCCCTCTCGCTGCCTCTTGGATGACACAAGGACGATAGTACCTCACATTCCTTGTCTATGGAGACTAAGGTGCTCACAGGAGGCTTTCTCTTTCTACCCATGTGTAACCATGCCTAGCCAATTAGGCAATTAATTTTTGTGTGGGACCTTGACATACTCTTGTTATACAACTAATGATAATAATACAGTCCTAGTTTCCTTGTCAAAGGCAGTCCCTAGAACATAATCCCTCCAGTTCCTTTTAATCCCCGTTTGCCATCACCCTTGTACTTTATTTGAGTTGCTAGGGCCATATTTGCTTATTCGCCTGCCGAACACCATGCATGTCAGTGGCACTGCCCACTTGGTAATGAACTTGAAAGGCTCCCCAACAATATTTTTTCCAGCGATGCAGGAAGGATGCGGCTGTTAATCCAGGCAAGACCAAACAGAGAGTCTCCCCCAAGTGCGCGCTCCTCTTCTACCTCCTTTGGGATTCACTGACTCACTCCAGCCTCATTTCCCCGAGAGCCGAGTTCCCTAGTAATTTCTTCCTTGAGCATGAACAGCTGCATTGTTTTCTGTGCTCATAGCATTAACCCTCTCCTTGCTGCTCACAGCCTGGCTTCTACCTCTCCCAGCAGAGCTTATGTCTGTGGTTGTCTGATGTTTTTGCCACTACTCACGTAAGGACCAATTAAATTGCTAATGCCATCTGTCTGCAATATGACATTTCCAAAGCTCCTGTCACAATGGTATATAATAATGCACAGCAGCTCGCATCTCTGAGGCTGCCTCAGTGAATCATCGTAAAAATTTGCGTAACAGAGAGAACCAAAGTTAACGCTGCAGCTTAAATCAGGGCAATTGATTGAACTCTCCTGTCTGTGTTACGCTGTTTACACGTTGAACAGGCTCGGTTTTTGGTGGCATATTTCACATCTTGCTGAATCATCACCCATAAATCACAAAGTGAATTTACATTTTGAAACCCATGCGCTATGCGTGATGGCAGTTCTCACAGTATGGAAATGGATAGGTCGCTTTTGGGTTTAATTTCACAGTGATTTGCTGCTGCATCATACAGTAAAACACCCTCCTCTCCCCCCAGCCAGATGGCCTGTGCTTGTAATCCTTCATCCTAATGGCTCCTGCTGGGGTTGCTGAAGTTCAGGATTGTTCTGTTTTTTTCCACGTAGAGACAATGATTTTTCCAGGGTTTGTAACCTGACTTTCTCATTTTGCTTCCCAGACAGCCCTTCACAGGGCTGGGCATTATTGTTTTAGAAATTAAGTGTAACAGGAATTCATTTCCCTCACCTTAAATGTTCTCTAGCATTGGCTGCTTTTGTGGTTCTCTGTCTGGTTTTTTTCTATTTTTAATATGTCCTCACCTTTTCTGTAGGGTGTCAACATTTTCTTGTAGGCTAGGGATAAAGTCCTAGAGTAGAGCAAGTTAAATTTAGCTCAGGGGAGCGGGGCATACAACTTGCTAGGGACCAGCTATGGAGCTTGCGATGGGCACTGTTGATGTCAAAGGGTCTGTCCAGGAGATGAAGAAATTATTTAGTACTCAGCCTTCCTCATCCTCTCCTGTTGTAGCTCCTGTGGCCATAAAACTGTTCTTCAGTGAAATCGTAAAGGAGAACAGGAGGCATAGCCTTTTCGGAGGCTGAATTCCCTGCTCCTGCATGACTATGTGCGTGTGGATATGTCCTGCTTGTGGTGAAGGGGTTCATATTTTATTACCGTGTCCACTGGTGCATAGTTGTATATTGATTTGCTGGAATGGAGACGAGCAGTCATAATTATGACATTTCATTGTGAACATTAAATTATAGAAAGGCCCCTGAAGCATGGAATGGACGATTGCTTTATATTTGACAAATTAAAAATAAATTGCTTAGAATATTACTTACGCACATGCAGTGCATGGAAAGGCTGGGCATTTCTGTGACTGGATGCACAATGCCAAAGCTGTGAGCACTTCATCTGCAGCAGTCTCCCTGGATGCTGCAGAAAGCCTCTAAATCATGTTGAATGGAGTTATATATCTATTATATATTAGGTTGGCTTAGCCAAAATTGTATTGATTATATCTCCATTGTACATGCTAGTGCTTTGGCTAGCATCGCTGTAGCTAGGCTGATAATTGGGCCAGCATTACATTTTGTTCCCAGTCCTTAGTTTAAACCATCTGGTCTCATTTTGAGCTTTAAAATGAAGTTGGAAAAGCATGGTGTTTGACAACTATGGACACAGTCAACACTTCCCCAGGGGAAAAAACGGTGTTGTCTAAATTAAATTTGCCACATGAAAATGTTGATTTTGGCTGAATCGGCAATTCGTTTTGATTAGGAGAAATGAAAAAAGAAAAAAACCCTCCTTGTTTTGCACTGGCACTTTAAAATGAAACAATTTTTCATTTTAAAATGAAAAGTGTTCTTCCCTCTCCTTTTCTTCCTACAGAACTAGGTCTTTGAGCCTTTAGTTCAGTGCTACTCTGCAGGACGCTAGGTCATATAAATAATTATATACAACTATCAAGTCTATTTAGAATAGTCTGAACCTTACATGGGAAAACTTGATATCGTTAAACTAGTTATTGCTCCCAGGATTAACCAGGGCATAATTATACTACAGCTACAGCTTCTCATTTCCAAAGGTGATGAGCATGCCTAGAAATCACCACTTGGGGACTCAAAAATGAGGAACCTAAACTTTAATAGACAATTGAAAACACTGGCCTGACCCTCTGTCTAATGCTGTAAAGTATTACTTATCTACAAGGTAGGTAGGTAGGCAGGCCTGTTGAAAACCTCTGGGTAAAGATCAGAGGGGAGATGTCTTGGTGGGAGTCTGCTGTAGGCCTCCAAACCAAAAGGAGTACATGGATGAAAACTTCTTTAGACAACTGATAGATGCTTAGAAATTGCAGGACGTGGCTGTCATTGGGGGACTTTGGTTATTAGGACATATGCTGGGAAGGAAATGCAGCAGTGCACAATCAGTCCAGCAAATTCCTAGAGTGTTTTGGGGATAACTTTTTGATTCAGATGGTAGAGAGGCCAACAAGCAGGGAAACTCTTCTTGATTTACTGCTCACAAACAGGGGGGAATTGGTTGAAAATATGAAGGTGTCACCCAAGACAACTTGGGTGGCAATGACCACAAAATGATAAGAGTTCAAGATTCTAAGGTCAGGAAGGAAGGAAAGCACCAGAATAAGGACGCTGAACTTCGGAAAAGTAGGTTTCTACAAACTCAGGGGCATGGTGGGCAGGATCCCTTGGGACGCAAGTCTGAGGGGAAACGGAGTCTAGGAGAACAGGCAATACTTTAAGGAAGCCCTTTTAAGGGTGCAGAAACAAGCTATCCTAAAGGGGTAGAAGAATGGGAAGTGCAACAGGAGACCAACCTGGCTAGACAGCGATCTCTTCAAGGGGCTGAAACTCAAAAAAGCGTCCTATACAAAGTGGAGACTTGGTTATAGTACTAGGAATGACTATTAGAGCATCGTGTGGGCATGCAGGGGGAAAATCAGGAAGGCCAAGGCACAATTTGAGAAGCAAGTGGCAAGGGATATAAAAGGCAATAAAAAGGGATTCTACAAGTATGTCAATAGCAAGAGGAAGACCAGCGATTCCATAGGTCCCTGATAGAATGTGGAAGGCAGTCTAGTCACAGATGGTGCAGAGAAGGCTGAAGTATTTATTGCTTTTTTTTTACTTAATATTTCACAAATAGGGGTAGCTACCAGATGACGAGCATGTTGGCAGCAGAGATAAGGAAGAGCCTGGAGTAACGGCAGAAGAGGTTAGGGGCTAGATGCTTTCAAGTCAGCAGGGCTGGATGGCATGTACCTAAGCGTATTGAAGGAATTGGCTGAGGTATTTTTGGAGTCATTAGGTATCCTTATTTAAAACTCATGGAAGTTGGGTAAAGTTTCGGATGACTGGAAAAGGCCAAATATAGTGCCCCTCTTTAGGAAGGGGAAGAAGGAAGATGTAGGAAACTACAGACCAATCAGCCTGACCTCCTATACCTGGAAAGATCATGGAGCTGGTTCTCAAGGAATCATGGATTCACCGAGGGCACGTCATGCCTGGCCAATCTGATTTCTTTCTATGAACAAGTGACAGGCTCCATGCATGAGGGGAGGGCAGTGGGCATGTTCTACCTTGACATTGTCTCCCATGACATCCTCATTAACAAGCTAAGGAAATACAGACTAGATGAAAGTACTAGTCAGGTGGATACGTAACTGCTTGGATCATAGTCCTCAGCAAGGTGTCCTCAATGGCTCAGTGTCTAGTTGGGAGGAGGCACCAAATGAGGTTCCTGAATTTCTTGGGTCTGGTATTGTTCAACATTTTCATTAATGATTTGGATGATAGGATTGAGTGCATGCTTAGCAAATTTATGGATGACACCAAGTTGGGTGGAATTGCAGATGCTCCAGAGGTTTGGGCTAGGTCCCAGAATGACCTGGATAGATTGGAGAAATGGTCTGCAATCAGTGAGATGAGATTCAAGGAGGACAAGTGTGAAGTCCTGCATTTGGGATGGAATAACTGCACGTTCAACAAGTATAGACTGGGGAATGACTGGCTAGGTTGCAGTACTTCAGAGAAAGACCTGGGGGTTATGGTTGACCATAAGCTGAATATGAGCCATCAGTATGCTCTTGTTGCTTAAAAAAAAATAAAAAGGAAAAAGAAAAAAGTCATGTGGGTTGTATAACAAAAGCATCACTTGCAAATCACCTGGAGTACTCTGTCCAGTTTTAGGTCTCACACTTCTAACAAGAACATGGGCAGCTTGGAAAGAGTTCATCTCAGGGCAAGAAAAATTATTAGGGGTCTTGGAGGCAAGACTTATGAGGAAAGGATGAAAGAGCTAGGGTTATTTAGCTTGGAGAAGACTGGAGGGGGATTGTAGGAAGGATGGAGATGGGCTTTTCTCTGTGGCTCCAGGGGACAGGACTAGGAGCAATGGCTTCACGTTGCAGCAGGGGAAATTTAGGCTGGAGGTCAGAAGGAACTTTTTGACTGTGAGAGTGGTCAGGCATTGGGACAGGCTAGCTTGAGAAGTTGTGGAATCTGTTTTTTGGAAGCTTTCAGAAGCAGGTTAGACAGACCCTTCGCTGGGATGGTTTAGGCAGGGATGCTCCTGCCTTGAGCAGGGGGCTGGACTAGATGACCTTGTGAGGTCCCTTCCAGTCCTACTTTCCTTTGATCCTAGGAACTCATGGTGAGATGAGTTTCGTTTATAGTTTGTAAAGCATGCTGAGGTTTGTAGCTGAATAATGCTGTATAAGCACACAGTGGTAATCCTCTATGAGGCAAAGTTACCCGCATTTAAAAACTGGGTATTTTATATGCATGCTAACTCTCATCACCATATTATTATTATAATTTTACATATCTAGACTACATTAACCTTGTGCTGGCTCCATCAGGCAAACTGACATAAGATAAATGGTGAACTGCTGCTGACAAGTGTATTGCAGTCTGTAGTCCAAGGGCCTTCAGAGTGCCTGTTGACTTTAGGGGGTGAAGTTGTGTTTGCACAATGAAGCAAAGCCCAGAAGCAATGCCTGCATAACTGAGGAGAGAAGTGCACATCCCTGCTTTTACTTGATGAGTGTTTCTTGGTTGGAAGCCAGATTTGCACTTCATCAGGCTTTGCAGAACTACAGAAAGGGGGCGAGATTAGTTTATGGTGTCACTTTATTGAGAACCTTCTCTATATGCATAACTTGCTAAAGGGCAAATTAAGGTGCCTGCAGTGGGACATCCACTTAAACATGAGGATGGGAGGATGGACAGCAAGGCCCCCAAAGCTATTATAATAGGTGATTGTACTTCCAGCTCACCTTTGCGACCAGGGATAGAGCGCACTCTGAGCCACTGTATCTCCAGAGCTGTTATGACGTGGTATACCCCTCCTTTGCTCTGCCACATTCCCTTCAGGGAAATGTGAATTGTCAGCAGTGGTTTCTGACCTCCTGCTCTTAATCCCCACAGTCTTTGACTAGAGAAAGGATTAAGTGATGATTGACCTGTGGTGTAGGGATTAGAGTGTAGTGATGGAGAGAGACCCGGGTTCAAACTCCCTTTTAGGGGAGCCCAGAATCCAGGTCCTTTGGCTTCTTAAGTAAGTCTTGTAGCCGTTCAGCAATTTAGGGGAATAGATAGGAGATGTCTCATGTTTTCTTATCAGTCTGTGTGATTACAAAGCCACGGGACTATTTGTCTAGAGAGAATTCCTCTGGGTGCTTAAGTGCCAGGTGGCCAAAAAATGTCCACTTAGATGACCAGGAAAGAACAGTGACAACCGTCGGTCACGACTGTAGATGTGGCATGTCCTGGTTTCTTCTTTTTTTTTTTTTTCTATTCCTTTCCAGTTGACCCTCATAGGGAGATGTGTTGAAATAAAAGCTGTGTTGCCTTCAGGAAATGTGCTGCTTAGAGTTATCTTACTTTTCTGACTTCCAGGATTAATGGTGCAGGCAACTTCATTTCAGATCTCCAAAGAATGTTATTGAGAGCGGGTCAGATTCGAGTCCCAGTACAACAAAGAATGAATGATGTGCTTGAGTCCATTCCTATTCAGCAAAGCATAGGCTTAGTTTTGAGCATACGCTTAAATGCTGTCAAAGCACTGCCTAAAGTTAAGCATGTTTTTAAGTGCCTTGGTACATAGGAATGGACAGCTGAATTGGGGCCTCAAGATATTTTTCTCTTGATGTCAATTCTGAATTGATCACAAAGAATCAGCAAATCTTTCAAGCCAAGATCTTTGTTCCCTGGGCAGGAATGCTTCACTGTTGGCAATTCATTGTCAGGCTGGTCAGAAGCATAGGCCAGAGGTAACTGGAGTCTAACAAGCTCATGTTTCCTTTTGTAAAATGTGCATATTTGTCTGAGCACCACAGAGATAGACAGGGCAGAGAGGATGAATGTCTCTGAGCACACAGAGAAGAGGCTGCAGAATGGAGAGAAGTACAAGGTGAAGTTCGGAAGGGCAGAAAGAAGCACGGTTGTTCACAAAAAAGGAAAAGATTGTCTTTTTTGTAATGCCGGTAGTTGTATTTGATATGAATAATTTACCGCTTCCTTTGGGATGGGGAATCCTGGGGTTGAATCAGAGCCGTGAAAACTCTGTAAGCAGCATGAGTTAGCCTGATGTTCCTCTGCTGAATGACGTGTGCTAGCGAGAAAGTAGGGACCAGGGCATCACAGTCAAACGCCCTGGAAATGCACTAGGCCACCATATCTCTGTTGACAAGTCTCCTGTTGTGCCGCCTGTAGAACTGACAGTTCTGTGAGCCCTTAAGTGATAGCAAGTATGAAAATTTAGCCTCCTGTCCTGTGGGTCAGGGAGCTGGGAACTCGTGACTGGCACGGGAAGGCCTCTCTGATGCTGTTCTAGGAGAACGTTTCCCACCCTAGGCTGGCTATCTTTGTGCCCATCTTTCTCTCTGCTTCTCCAGTGTTTCTTCAGGACAGGGAAGGTTTCCATGTGTATGCTGGATTGTCGTTTCCACTGTGGCTAACGTATTAAATGGAAATGTTGGTCAGCAGGAGCCTTTTCTTTTTTGGTTTCCTTAGCATTCTCTTCATGCTAGGACACGGTGGGATTTGCTACCATACTCAGAATTTCTTACGGTCATTTCTGTGAACACAGCCTGGCTCATGTGAATGTGAGAGAGCTAAAACTTTAACACCTGCTCAGGTGTTACCCATCCTTAGTAAAGGGTGCTGCAGGAAGAGACTAGGAGCTACTGGTGTCTGTTCCTATGACATTGTATAAGTCAGTGAAGTGCCTCCAAATTCCACTGGAGGAGAGGGTGTTGGACCTGGCAATGAAATGCAAAGACGTATATTGTGTTTTTTCATAAGCATGTGTATGTGGCGCGCACACACACACACACGCAGTGTCAGAGAGGCCTATCTATTTATTCATTTCTGTTTGCTGCACATGGCTCTCTACCTAAATACAGCCTATAAATTACATATCCATGGAACATGGAGGTCTCCCTGTGTAGTCACAAAAATGATCCTATTATTATTAAAAAGATGAGTCACAGCCTCACCGAGTAGTATACCTAGCCTAATACATGAACGTATAGTCGGAATCCATCTAGGTTAAAATGCACAGCAAAAATGATCTATAGCAGGTTACAGTGCTCTTTATTACAGTGAATTAATTGATTGTGTCTAGCCGCTGTTCCTCCCAATGGAAGCTCTAAGTATTGAATGTCTCTGTCATTCTGTCTCTCCGTCTCTCATTCTGCCTGTTAATAATGATTCAAATATATGATTCTATAATTCAAATATATTTTTGACCTGAGAAGGCTGTCTCACACTTGAGAAGTTCAGCTAACTTGCTGCTAAGCACTTCATTGCTTCAGCAATGTTGCTGTGATATTGCAGAGTATATAAAACCTTTTTTTTATATGAAAATCATGCTCTACAGTCTAGTCCAGGTCAGTAGTTACCATATGATGTCTGTTTTGCTGGTCTTCATGACTTAGGTTTTGTTCTCACTTGAGCTTTCACTTGGCTGGTGTTCTGTTAGAGAGCCAGCTTCTCATGTGGCAATGACGTACACCTTGGCTCAGTTACAGCAGAGACCAAAAGTGAATGGATATGAGTGAATGAACAGCTCCCGTGATCCTAAGGGTTGTTTATCACCTTCTCTCGATCATGACTTGAAGCATGGTGGTAGAGCAGCATGAAAAGCTGTTATTCTTTTGCGTTCTGCTTTAGGCCCAGTTGATGGCTTAGTCTCAAATTCAAACAGAATTAAGAAAGCAATCAATACACAGACTTGTAGGTCTGAAATAGAAACTTCTCCTAGAGAGCTCTTTCCTAACACAGACCGTCTAAATGGTGGTGCTGGTGGCAGTGGCCAGGTCATTGTGTCAGCCCACGTCAGGTCTGAGCTGGGTTATTCTGGCCAGCCATTCTCCTAAACCTATTAGCACAGTGGCTCTTTTAATGTTTCCAATATAAAATGTTCTAAACCTTCCATTGATTTGATACTCTGATATCTATGGCTTAAACCCTGTATCCTTAGATGATATCATTTACAGTGGTACAGGTTGTAGCCATGTTGTCTAAGGACATGGGCAGACAAGGTTCTTTGGGTAAATCTGATATCTTTATTGGACCAACAGATCTCTTTTATTACACCAACTCAAACACTTGGAAAAATTTTTCTTAGCAAGCTTTTGGGTATAAATACCCTTCGTCAGGCTAAGGAAGCATCTGCAGCTGGTGTGTGCTCTTCTTGGATGGACTGGTTGTTATTTAATTTATAATTTTTAAATGTATAATTACATGTTTACCATTATTTAATTTATAATTTCATTTTTTTTACTCATAAGATTAGGCAGTTTGGTCTTTGATTGGAGGGTAGGGGCTTCACAGTTCTATCCATGATTTTTCTCATAGTTTGATTTAGGGTAAGTCACTTCAAATGCAGTTATAATCTTGAAATCAAATAACCTCAAAAGTGCCTTTGTTATGGAGTTTATCTGTAGCCCTTACGTACTTGGTGAGGTTGTAAGTCTTAAGCAGTTATATAAGTCTAGATTGAGTTTTTGTTGTGAGCCATATCCGATGAAAATACCACTTGGCTCTTTCCGTCTGTAGGTCCTGGAGCACGTTAGTAGAGCTGGTCAGAGAAATTATGAGGGAAGGGTTTTCCTTTTGAAAAGGCTGTTTTGTTGGAGTCGACACCTTTTAGATAACAACATGATTTTGCTGATGTTTGTGTTGGAAGAGAAAAGGGAAATAGAATCATATGATTATACCCTATTTAGACATTTTTAGAAAGAAACATTTAAATGTTTCCTTTCTAGTTTTGTTCATTATAAATGATAACATCTTATATCAAAATTGCAAAGAAACAGTTTGACATTATTGAAACAAAAAATGTTTCCACTCATCCAAAAAGAACCACTGATCTTTAGTTGGGAATTTTGAAATTTTGGGGCCTTCTTATTTACCATAACCAGTTTTTGAACTCTCAAAATCCTCTACAAAATTGAATTTCTGTCCTCAGCACACAACACACCGATCACAAAAGTGACAGGATGAGGAAGAATGAGGTACAGAAAATGAAGGATCTTGGACAAGATGCCGGAAGAGGGAATATAAAGAGCCAAGTGTTATTCTGCCAACTAAGTATAAAAAAGTGAATGTCTGTCCCTGCTCCTTGCTTCCAGTAGGAGATTAAACTTTGCTACCATGTTTTCAACATATAGGTTTCTTAGTCTACACCAGATCTTTTAATTGTTGTGATGCATACTGTGCACGTAGTTCCTGCCTCCCCAACCAACACCTGGAGATGTGAGGAGGCCATGCAGGGTGTTGTGGGAAGACCCCTGTCCATCCTTCTCCCCTACATGCATCAGTTAGGATGTAGGGGAGGAAGGCATCATGCAAGCGTGCATTTTAATTACATATTTCCTTGCTGATGGGCTTCCTGGCAATTGCTGAATATAAACTGGGATAATAAGGAAACAGGATCAGTGTCTCACCAAACACACAGTCTAATTATTGCTAGTTAAATATTTTACTCCTTAATTTTATTTCTATATCCTGATTGACATAAAAAATGCCTTTTAGCCGTAGGTTTGGGAGGTAGTGTTGCTATGGAGTGGAATGTGCATTTAGGACGTCAGCTGAGTAGACTTTGGATGCTGTTTTAGTCTTCCTGTTCTTTAGGGTCACATGCATTTGGGGTACGTGAGGTTGAAGGAGGTCAAAAACAAGAGTAGTTATAAACTCAAATGAATGTCTGAATTTTAATTCCCACAACTGGATTCACGAATGACTTTCTTTCCTGGTCTAGGAATTTGGTCCTGATGCATGGCTATGATCAAGAAGAAGAGGGCCGGTGTTAACAACAGTGAGAAAACTCGTCTTCTTGACATATTTGCAGCCCCATACAGCTGTTTTCCCACTACGTACAAGAGGCAGTGTAGCAGGGGTCACAGCTGGTGGCCTGTAGATTAGTTAATCCAACCTTTGCTGTTCTGTGAAATGACTGTTCTTCCTCCTCTTCTTTCCTTTTCCTACTGCTTTTCCTTTTCTCACCTCTGTCCCTAGTTAACAATAAAGAAGTCCATTCCCTCTTACTTATCCCCTTACTTACCTGGTATTTCTTTGTCCAACCTTATTTGCATCGAAATGGTCAGTCCTTCAGTTTAGGGTTTGTCTGTTTATTCAGCACAAGGAGGGCCTGATCCTGACTGGGACGTTTGGGCTATATAGTGATATTTTTATTATTATCTATACTAGTAAGAGGAAAATCCCTGTGGTGACACTTTGAATATCCAGAATCCATTCAGGGACCTATTCTGGAAGACCTATTCCTATCAGGTCTTCTATGTGCAGGGGACCTATTCCTATCAACTGCCGCCAGGAGTCTCATTGCTCACAAGTCCTCAGCCATGCCGTAGTGCTTTAGTGCTATTTTAAAAAATTTGGCCCCTGAAATGAAAAATCAGAAAAAAATACGGTGTTAAAAAAATAAAAGCTAAGAGGATTTCAGGTCAAACAAAATAGTTCAGCTGGCCCCAAAAGAAATATTTTACTTGGCTTTTGGATTTTCAACGATTATTTTATTTTTTTGCTAAAATTCAAAGTAAACATCTTTTTCCATTGAAAAATCAGATTGTTTTGATTTTACTGAATTTTTCCCTGTATTCTTTTTCCAGCTGAAACTGGTCATGAAATTGGGCCTAATCTTGCAAGTAATTGTGGTTGTCCTGAAGGTGCGTTTTTCCAGGAAACAAAATTATTTGTCCAAAAAGTTTCACCCCGTACTAGAGCTCAGCACCTGGCAGGTTCAGGTCCCAGGTGAGCACAGGGATTTTATGCAGACATAATTACTGCCCTCAGGGAAACAAAATCAGGCGGTGGGGGTAAGTTGGAGTCCCTGTGTTACAGCCAGAGATGGAAATAATGCTGGAATGCTCTAAGGATCTCATTCACTGACATTTGCCTATCTCCATGTACAAGTGTATGCACATGCGTGTGCACGCATACACACAATCTGATTCTTTTCTCACACATGCAGATGTAAATTGAGAATCACTCTAGTAAAATTCTTGGGGTTAAAGTAAAAAAAAAAGAGGCTGAAGTGTCACATTGGCAAGCAGCACCATCTCCACCTAAGAAAACTTTGATTTAGGGCCTGATCCAATGCTCAGTGAAGTTAGTGGAAAAATTCTGTGACAGGGGAACAGAACAAACGAATGGGCCGTGGGTGGGATGGGAGGATGATGATAAAACAGTAAAATGTACATTATGAAGCAGAAAAGTAGAAGTCACAGCTTTTCACTAGCCTAATCAGTGCCAGACAGTAGTGAAATGGGGAATCGCAGGTGAGGTAGGTTTTAAGGAGGAGTTGAAAAGATAATAAGGCGGTATGGTGAAAGTCCTTGTTTGAGCAGATAAATTGGCAGGTTTCTCTTTTGGCTTCTTCACTGGACCCAGTTCTCCAAGTTAGGCTGTCTTTTGACCTAGTTGGGATGAAAACTCATGAATAATCGAGCTCGTTCCATTTATTGTGTGTCAAACTATCCTTCCCAATGTTTTTTCTTTTTTTATCAACTGGTTATTTCTAAACATTGATAAAGATTGTTTCTGCCCTTGTCCCTGCTTCTGAAGTGATTCAGGGTTCCTTGAATTTACCCATTCACTCTGCAAGGGAAAGATTTTCAGTATAAATCATCCTAGGATGCCCACTTGCCTGCTTGGACTACCCACTTATTTGAATACTGGGAAGCTACCAAAAATGCTGCTTACCCCACTGGTAGTAAGAGGAGATATGAGGTGGGTAAAAAATGACTTTGAAAGGCAAGTCTGTATCTGTTACTCATGTATTCTGACTCTCCTACAACAAGGGATGAAAGAACTGATGCAGCAAAACACATTAACACTGGGTTTTCAAACTCATCTAACCCTGTGGACCAGGTCAGTGGTTTGTGACTCATCCACGGGTTAGATGACACCTGCTTTAGTACATCCTCAACTCTACATCTGTGAAACTGCAATAAAACGCATGAAAAAGTACCATGCCAGCAGGAGTGAATGATACACTCCAGAAATAACTTACTGTGACAAGTTAGAGAGTGAACACGGAGCACGCCAGCTATTCTGAAATAGCTGCCTGCATTGCACTCTCTGCAGGAAATCCAACATAGCTTTCCCCTCAGTGAAAGTTTCCTTTGGGATAACAGCATACACGTGGACAGTTAATACAGTGTATGGCTAACACACTGTAAGTTCACGCAAGGGCTTACTTTACAGTGGTTTAGGAATAGAGGACTGGAAGGAGTCTTTTGCATGATTGAGAGTGTTCATAGGCAACTTTTCATCCAAAGATTCCTTAAGTACTGGTCATTTCAAAGCCTCATGTACCCCCAACTACATGAGCTCAAATCACAGACACCAAGAACACCTTACTACATGCCACATGACAAATAAATTGGTGGGGCAGGAGTGAGGGCACTGCCAATGACTGTCTACTACAAGGGCAGGGAAGTAACTGATTCACATATGTGCAGAGGATCCTAGGAAGAGGACCACATTCTGTGATGCAGAGGAAGGTAAAACCCCAAAAGACCTTGACACTGTGATTTGGGGTAAACATGCCTTCCTGAATCAAGATGTAGTGATTGGTTTTACCCTTTTTTGTGTTACTGCAACCTGAGTGCTCCAAAATGGTGATGGACTTAAGAGAACAGTAGGTCTACCTGACACCTACAGCTAGGCTATAAATAAAGGTGACCTGATTTTCAGGAAGTCTGGCCATCTCAAATGTCCCTTTGCATTGCTTGCAATACTGCATTTGGTTCTGGGTATCTTAGTAGCTCCGAGTTGTGAACCAGAGCCAGTTCAGAGAATCACAGCATAAGGAAACAGCTGGACTCACTTTAGGGTAAACATAGAAATAATGAAGGGCTCAGTTCAGTTCTCAACTGAACAGGACTCTCATAGTAGCACTCTTCCACTGACTTCCACAGAGATGTTTGTGTGTCCAAATACAAACTTACATGACAAAAAGCTCCAGGATTGGGCCCTGCGTGGGAGTGGTTTGGTGAAGCAGTGATTAAGCATGAACACGATGACCACCCATATTCATAAGAAGGACCACTGAAAGGGCAGAGGAAATATTTATTGGTACAAGAAGTTATAACTAGGCACAACAGGGTAAAATAAAACAAAGTGAAGGCTTGATTCTGAGAAGAACACTTGCATTTCATTTTTAAAACGAAATTGTAAGAAAAATGTGGCAGTGAGACTGTGGAATAGTCTCCACGTGAGAACTGTTGGAAACCACATGTCTGGAGGTAGTAAAACTAGTCTGGACTGAGCCCCATGATTTACAATTGTAGGAAGCAATTCTGACCTAGTCTGCAGATAGTGGATTGATTGACAGTAAGAGGTGCCCTCCTCTCTGATTTCTAGGGATCTTTGTAGTATCATATCTTTGAGTGCAAAGGAAGTGAATGCATTTTCTTTCAGTTTGATTAGTCTAGAGAGAACTAGAGCATGTGATGAAATTGGACTCTCTTCTAATTGAGCCTTAGTTCTTTCCTCAACAAAGCTTTTATTTCTGTTTTATGCACAGCTAATCCTTATTTCACATATAAATATAGAAAGTACACAAGTTGCCAAAGATTATGGATGCCCCTTTTGGCAAACAGTATCTTTTAATAGCATTGTGCAGTTAGTTAATTGGGTTAAACCAAGTGAGAGTGTCTCTAAATCAAGTAACACAATTTCAGGTGCCTTGCAAAGGGAAGAAAGAAGCAGTCTATTCATGGTGTATTGTACAACAGTATTACAGGTGGAAGCCCTAAATTCGACTCCATGACATCTGTGATAGGAAGTTAACAAGAGCAGAACAGTAAATTGAGAGTGGAGAGGCTCTTATCATTATACATCTAGGCAACCCCTGCTTAATGCTGTTTCACCTAGCGCTATTTCGCTATAACGCTCATTTGAAATTGATACCTGATTTCACTTAGCACTCAGCAAGTTTCATTATAACGCTCACGGTCGCCTTCTTGGGTCATTAAAAACAATCGCAGTCACCATCTTGGGTTGTCAAATACTTTCAGTTTGCTTAATGCTCATTTTGCTTAACACTCGGATTTTCAGGAACCAGTTCAGAGCACTAAGTGGGGGTTGCCTGTACTTCCAGATTTTGTAGTACTTATGGTTTCCAGCCTTTGATTCACCCTCTCCTTCCAGATCAAAGGTGATGACCTCAAGCCCTTCCAGCTAGAACAGTGATTTTTCAACCAGAGTGGCATAAGATCATTATAAGGGTACCGTGGGGTGCTAATCAATATTAGCACTATTCGGTGTGCAAATATCAGTCACAGGATAAACCCAGAGATTTCCAATAGGAATCCATACTGTCAAAAATATTCTGATGTGTTAAGATCTTTTAGAGTTCCTTGCAACAGAATTGCTCCATTATTTTTCCATAGTCAAAAGAAATAAGTGAAACCTAAGAGGTGGGATTTTCAGAGAGGTGCCCTGAGTCTCATAAAGGTGCCTTGTGTTGAGAACTATTAAAGTAAGTGGAAAAAGGATTCCAGGGGATCTTGGTGTGGGACAATGTGAGTGAGTGATCTTGGTATTTACATGGGTCTTTTCCGTGCAGTATCTGAAGCTCTGTACCAGAAGTAATTTGCCAGTAGGGAAAAGCACCTCTGCCTTCACAGGTGGTTCTACCTGGTGGAGCCAATGTGGAAGTAACTATATAGGTGAAAAGCTGCATGTGGTTTATGTTGAATTCATGCATTTTCTAGGTCAGTGGTGGTCAACCTTTTGCACTTTCAGGCCAGATGACTGGGGTGGGGCTGGCCTACAGGCAGAATCGAACCTTGTGTGCCAGGATTGAGCCCAGGGGCCCAGCACCACTCTTTCTACCCTAGTGTGCTGGACTGAGTCCTGGGGGCCAGGCATAGGATCATAGAAAGTTAGGGTTGGAAGAGACCTCAGGAGGTCATCTAGTCTAACTCCCTGTTCAAAACAGGACCATCCCCCAACTAGATCATTCCAGCCAAAGCTTGGTCTAACTGGGTCTTGAAAACCTGCAAGGATGGAGATTCTACCACCTCTCTGGGTAACCTGTTTTACTACCCTCCTCATGAGAAAATTCTTCCTAATATCTAACCTAAAAATCCCTTGCTGCAACTTGAGACCTTTGCTTCTTGTTCCGTCATCTGCCACCACTGAGACCAGTCTAGCCTCATCCTCTTTTGAACCTCCCTTCAGGTAGTTGAAAACCGCTATTAAATTCCCTCTCAGTCTTCTCTTCTCCAAACTAAATAAGCCCAGTTATGTCAGCCTTTCCTCATAAGTCATGTGCCTAAGCCCCCTAACCATGTTTGTTGCCCTCCGCTGGACAGTCTCCAGTTTGTCCACATCCTTTCTGTAGTGGGGGGCCCAAAACTGGACACAGTACTCTAGATGTGGCCTTACCAGTGCTGAATAGAGGGGAATAATCGTTTCCCTTGACTTACTGGCAGCCCCGCAGGCCAGATGACATAGGGCCGCAGGCTTGATCTGGCCTATGGTGTGGGGGTTGAGCACCTCTGTTCTAGGTGATCTGGCAATATCCACACTCCCTGAACAAAGTTTTGTGTGGCATTAACTGCTCCCACTGGAGAAGGGGCAGTGGTTGCAGTGTTTCCAGTATGACCTGCTTCCAGACAGTTTTTCTACCATTGGGTTATATGCTAATGGACCCCTGAGTCCACAGATATCTTATAACTAACTCTCAGTATAGCACAAGCTGGGGAGCATCAGTATTATGGACATCATGCTACTTTACAGTTAGGGTGTCAGGCTCTGGAATGGGCTCCCAAGGGAGGTTGTGCTCTCCCCTACCTTGGGGGGTCTTCAAGAGGAGGTTGGATAGATAACTGGCTGGGGTATTATGATCCCAGCACTCATTCCTGCCCAGGGCAGGGGGTTGGACTTGATGGTCTGTTCAGATCCCTTCTGACCCTAGAAACTGTGAAACTATCAGTGCTGGCCCTTGCATACTCCACAGCCAA
Organism: Crocodylus porosus; assembly: GCF_001723895.1. Lineage (NCBI taxonomy): Eukaryota > Metazoa > Chordata > Crocodylia > Crocodylidae > Crocodylus > Crocodylus porosus. The sequence continues at coordinate 132,228,674 of NW_017728931.1, read as the reverse complement.
GTACTGTGCACCAGTATGGACCATAAGCAGTCACACTTGGCTTCTTGATATTCAACTGAACTCTGTAATGCAGTGCACCACTGGAACCCTTGAGTTGGCCCCAAGCTCTTGGCTGCCCATGCTGTTGCACATCGCTCCTCCACCTATTTGTTGTGAAGCAGCAACTCTACAGGAAGTCCCGCGAATGAAAGAAAAGAAACGTCTCCCCATCCACCAAAACATCTTGTGATAGATCCAGTGCAAAAGGTCCTTGGCTTTGATCGCCCATGACACTCATGGGTAACTCTAAACCATATCTGTACAAACCATGGGAAATGCTGATATTTGATGCACAAATGGAAAATTGAAAACACTCCAGTGTGCAACTGTGGTCACCCAGAACAGACCATGGAAAATATAACAACTCCTAGGCATGGGGGGGGCATACGCTCCCTCCTGAGATTGGCTTCTGCCGAAGTCACCGCTGGCTTCTGCAGGTGGTTGCTGCATGCGTGTGCCTCCCTTGCCATCGACATGGCCGGCAGCATCTGCAGGTGGTTGCCGCTTGCCCCCTCTCCCCCATCACCAGCACCACCACCAGTGGCTGTGGGCAGTCCCTGTTCACCGCCATGGTGCCCCTCTAGTCTCTGGAGGCACCAGTCATTCATGTAATGATTCAATGCCCGATTGACAATTATGAAGGAGGTATCACAGTGATGCACTCTGTTGCTCCTGATGTAATTGTCTGGCTCAACCACCTAAATGTAAAATTATAGTTGGTGTTCTGTATCTGCATCAGCTGTATGAAAGAAGAGTACAGCACAAGGTAAAATTCAGTATGGAGTGTAAGAAATATACACAACTATTTGCAGATGCATATTCTGAGTTCATATTAATCTTTCATTTGAAATGTAGTGTTCAAGACGTCTCTTATTGATTCTGGCTGGCTTCTTGGAACAGCATCAACATTTTCCATTAAGAAAATTATATTTTAAATTCTACAATAGGTTATTGGTAGGCATTAAAACTTTTCTTGTGAAACCCAAGCTGAAGACCTGAGAAACTCCAGGATCTATTTGAGTAGTAAGAAGACATGATGGAAATTACAGCTGAATTGGACGAGGAATTGGTTTACATTCTAGAAGAGTAAGAAATCATCAAGCTAAGGAATAAAATGAATGCAGACACGTGGCCAGATTAAATGTGAGAATTTTCAACCCCCTCCCCAATATAGCTTAATGTCTGGCACTGGGGAGGACACTTTGCTGTAGCAGGCATTACTGAAAAACAATGGAATGGCAAAAAAAGAGAGATGAAATGCTGTAATACCTGCATATAAACTATACAGAAAAGACATATTAGATTACAAAGGTGGGTAAAATAGCAATAGCCTTTGGCTAACAATTTCTAGAAAATCTAGTGATTTAAAAAAACCAAACAGACAGGTCCTTAGAGTATATGGGTATGCTCTCAGGCAGAGGAATGCAGTTACACAAAATGGGATTACTCTATGGGCCTTCTGACTAGGATACAGTTAGGGGTCTAAAATAACAGAGGAAGTCAAAGAGAAAAATGTGTGAGAGGAAGGAAGGTCCCTCTAAGCCTGTTAGGCTGGCACGTTATAGGCACACCAATTTCTTAGCCAACAACACACAAGAGATGTGGCTGGCATCACATCTGGCTGCCTTTGACACCCTAGTTTGAATGACCAGTTCCTCTGTTTACTACCGGGTCAACAGAGGATAGACTTTAGCATGAGTCAAGAGTAGAGCCTGGGCTGTAGCAAGCCGTAGTGAGACAACTTAACTGCTCTGCCACCACATCCCATCAACTGAGTATAAAGCAGTAGTAGTGGATAACTTCTATCATCTGCCTTTGCCACTTAGGTTATAGCTACATTTGCAGTCCAGGTGTGACTGCAACTGGTATAGATAGATATAGCTTTAAAATGCTACAGCTTGGCTGTGGAAGTGGTCTTGCTATGGCAGCATTGTGCTGAGTGGTTAGCCCACAATGAACTCGATGTCATGATCACGCTGCTCAGTGCACCTGACTTGGCTAGTTTAAACCTAACTGTGCTTATATGAGTTGTTGTCACTCCTCTAACTTCAGGCCAATTTCTCAACACCTGAAAACAATGGGTTTTTGGGAACCTCTAGTGAGTGCAAGAAGAGAGAGTCTACAGGTCTTAAAGAGGGTAGAATTTTACCTTATTGCAGGTGATTAATGCAAGAACAAGAGCAATCTCAGATTAACTTTTAAACATGAGGTTGGGTTCAAGGAACAGCAAATTGACATCCTTCTGTTAGGAAACTGAGCAACTATTGGGCTGGAAGCCACAGGAAGAGGACCCTTTAAGAAACTGGTCAAGGCATTGAACTTAGGGCATTTTTACATGTGCTCTGGAGTTGGGGGAAGGCTTTAATTAGAGCGGCTCTTGGGAGCTGCTCTAATTAAAGGGCCCCCACCCCAGAGCATATGCAAAGACAGATGATCTTTGAAACTCCTCCATGGGTCTATCTACATAAATATGGGGATGAGGGTGGCCAGAGTGAAGGACTTGCATGGGTGCCATCTGTCTCAGAAAGGTTTTTTGTAAAAATTGCAGACCAACTCATGCAGACCCTTAAGGAAACTATCTGGGTTCTTCTGAGGAGGTGAGGAAGATGTTGGGCCTATGGCTCTAAAGGGAATTAGTGACTTTACCACTTCTTCTTGTAACAAACAATAAAATACCATCCCTCTCTGTTATTTTGATTCATTTCCCTGTTGCAGAAATGATATTTTTCTTGATGTCTGACTGTGGGTTGACTTTCAGATAACATTATGAACTGGGACTGGGAGAGGAATGACTATGTTGGTTGGTACCACACTTACTCTGTACGCTTTTGTTGATCCGACACGAGACAAAAAATGTGGTTTCAATACATAAGTCAATTCAATGGTTGAAATATCCTTTCACTGTTAATTCTCATCCTGTGTATTTTATTCAGAGGATAAACCAGGTTCCTTAAGTGATATAAGCCATGGTATGGGTTTCATTTATCACATACGGTTATTTATAAATTCTTGTTTATCCACAGGAAGATTTCAAAAAGGAAGTAATTAAAAACTGGATTTTGTCTTTGCATGGAGATTATATAAGATGAGAAAAGGAGAAATGCAAATTGTAACTGAATATATTTATAGTCTTGTGGTAGATCATATTTCCTTTGTAGCTCAGGAGATGATTACATCCTATTTTCCTTAGTTTTATTATTTAGATGACAAATATTTTTCTGCTTCCATAGTTTTCAGTTCTCAATGATTTTTTTTTTTGAAGCACCAGTTGAATCATGAATATAATTATTCCCAACCAGCCAGAATGTACTTGCAGTTTTTTTGTAAGGTGGCCAATGCTTTAATAATGTTAAGGTAGAACTGCGTTATAATCCAAAGATTTCAGAAGATCAGCTATAGCAAGTAGCAGAGATATTAAAAGTAGCGATGCTTGTTTTTAACCAGGAAAAAGACTTGCAATTCTGATCTAGCCTATGCCTTGTCTGGCATATATCTTCCCTGAGAATACAGGAGCTGTAGGACCAAGCCACTTGCTCCCTTCCCACTTTTGTGGGAATGTAGAAAGTCAGTGTGGCGGGGACTCTTGGTGCAGAAGAACCTGCAATGGCTTGCTGACATACGTGGTGATATAGCATCCTGGTCTACTTGGGACTGTATGTGGGTAGTGTGCGCTAGAATTCCCCAGTGCTATGGGCATGCGTCTACACTGGGGTGTAATGAGATAGCTCACTAAGGTCTGGCAGCAGGTTAGCTGCAACAGCGCAGAGGTCAATGCCGTTTCATTTACCCTGACTGGTGCACAAGTTTTGCAGTCCGTGCTGAGCTCTGTGTTGCCACAGCTAGACTGCTTCTAGTACCCAAGCTAGATAGTTCAAGGGTAGCTTGGGAGTGTCTTCAGCAGAGCTGACCCTAGGGGTGTGCAGGGCCTGTGGGGGGGGAGTGTGGTGAGCAGCCAGTGTGCGAAGCTGGCAGCACGTGGCGGCTGCATGGAGTGGTTGGTGCCCTCAGCATTGTCTGCAGAGCCCCCTGAAGCACAGGGCCGATGGCAGTCACCCCGATTCGCCCCCACAAGGGACGGCTCTGTCCTTCAGTAATCTGTTGTCACTGCTGTGGTACTACTATAGACTTTAAATGAGATTACCCCACCAGAAATGACCTAAAATATATATTTATCATATTTATTTGCATACCATATGCATCCTTCCCTAAAGTTAGACTTCCAAAATTGAAGTGTGTATCTAGGGGAAGCTGTTTTTTCTTTGCTGCAATACAGGCAGGGTACAATACAGCAAGCAGACACCGCGGCTCCTGGCTGCTAAGATGTCTGGGACGGCTAAAAGGAGGGTTGGAATCCAGTGTTAACCCTCACACACCGGCTGGTGAGGCAGTACCTTCTGGCTGAAGAGTCATTGGGAGTCTGAGTGAACTGCTGCATGCAGTCTGCGATACCTTGCTGAGGCTTGTAGTATGGAAAAAACACATTATTATTCACAGGAACTTACATAAAGAACTGTTTACAGTAAAGGAGTAACAGTCTTGCTACTGCCCTTACAAAGTTCTGGAGTCTCACCTTGTTGGTATTCTACCACCCCAGAAAGCGCCTGCTGCCTCATTCAGACTGTCTCGTTGGATGCCACACTTCATGGATACTCTGGTTCCAGGGGGACTTAGTCTTAAGTCACAGTCAGCCAATTTCTTTTTCTATATTTTGCCTTCCAAAAAACAAGGGGCAGGCAAGAAAATGTGGTAATCATTAGATTAAACCTGCAACTTAACTGGACCACCAAGATGTGCCCACGCAAGTTCTGAGTGACACTGTGATCCCATAACTTTTGTCTTGATTCTTTCTCGTCCAACCAGAGTGTTGATTCAGATTGTTACGTGCCGTAATTACAAGACTAGGCCTTGAAGTTCTTGGCATCTAGGAATGGGGCCTGATTTTCAGCTATCACTTAGGCACACAAACTTCCAAAAATACCCACTTAGCCAGCAGGTCCCATTATGACAGAAATGGGAATGAAAGTGCTCAGTCATGAATGAACAATGATTTTGATGCCAACATGGGAGTCCTTTAGAGAATCTGATTTTTATCTTCTTGTCTATATTAGAGTAAAAGTGAAAGATTTTTCTAAAAAAATATTTAAGGTATTTAGGGCTTGGACTAATCGCACTGACTTTCAGTGAACCCTGTGCTCTTAAGGTTATTCTTTAGCTGTAAGGAAATTGGGTAGGATTTTCAAAAGCTTCTAAGTAACTTGTGAACACCGGTCCACTTAAACTGTCTTTAGATGCTTGTGAATATCCCATTTGGTGTCTTTTCATTTTTTCTGTACACAAACATACACATGCACACTGAATAAAATAATAAATGAGGGTGTGATGGGAATGATGCACAGTATACTACATGGCAAAGCTATTGTTACTGCGATTGTGCTTGTTATCGAGATCACTAAATGTCCTTCTCTCATGAATGATCCCATGACGGGAAGGTGCGGCTTTTATGATGAAACTGAGAGTCTTTCTGATTGCTTGCAGACAGATTACCACTTTGAATACACCGAGTGTGATAGCAGTGGATCCAGATGGAGGGTGGCTGTCCCCAACCCAGCAGTGGAGTGCTCCGGATTGCCAGACCCTGTGAAAGGGAAAGAATGCAGTATGTTTGCACTTTTTAATTTCCAACTCTTCAGTCATTTATAAATGCTATGTTTTTCTACGTTTAATCCAGACTATAGCTATCACTATATACACATGGACATCTGTAATCCAAATTAAAATTGCCTCTAGTCTGAATTAACTAATCCTCATTGAATGAGGATTCAATTTAATGCAGACTAGGGCAGGCCAAATTAGACAATTTAAAATGTATTAATTAACATGTATATATGGCGTTACTTTTAGGAAAAACAGTCCTTAGGAACTCAGATAAGCCTTCCTTAGGAATGCAATAAGAATTGCAAATATTGGTCCCCTCAAAGGAAACTCAGCTGGGTTTTTGCAAAACAGCAGAGACTATCAGGCACAAAGTAACACTTTTAGAAAGTCAAATGTGCCAACAACACCTCACTAAATATCAGTATCCTGACTAAGCCTCTAGCCCTGCAAGCCTCCAAGCAGAGGGGCTACTGGTCTGTGAAGAAGGGGGCAAACCTCTTTGATCATCTATTTGAACTGAAATTTGATTTGAACTATGTGATGCAAATTAGTTAATACGGTTTAGAAAACAGTGAGCACAAATGATCAATTCATGTGTCTTCCTTTAGTGACACAAGCAATTAGCATGGGTTAATTACCTCTTAGCAAGGCAATGTGGTTTCCTGGATAGTGCAGTAGACTGGGACTTGGGAGATAGGAGTTGTATTCGTATTTCTGCTAATGATCTGATTGACTTCAGGCGAGTCCTTTCCTTTCCGTCTTTTAGGGGCAGTAGGCTGGTGCCCATGCTTTGTTGTGTCACTGACAAATCTGCTGAATACATTAGGCCTCCCTGTAAAATCTGTGGTAGAAAGCCAGGAGGAGACCTAGGAGAGATTCTACTTGTTTGTTGATTTCTTTATGAATAGTATAGGATCTATAAGACAAAAATTGCTATACTTCAGTATGAATTAATGAGGCATTCCTTCTAAACAAAATATTCATTAGCAACTCCACTGAAGCCAACTAATATGTGCCCTCTGTGGCTTAGGAATTGATACACTCACCAAATTTAACTTCTCAGCAGTCAAAATTGAGATGCCTAGCATAACGCAACTAACCTCTCAGTGAGTGTTCATAACTATTCATATGTCTTCTAGTGGTTGATAGTGTTACTGAAAACATTTATGTGTACTATACTCAAACACGTATGGTAATGTACTTAACAATAAACCTTTGTAGCAGCAGAGGAGATTATTCAAAGGCACAAGTGAATAAAAGTTCACCTCTCCTATAAAATGAAGGAAGGGACATTGCCATCATTTATCTAGTCTGGCAGGTGTAACCATTTATATCTCCCGGTACATATAACTGACAAAGAAAAGCACTAGGATGCCATAAGGTCATTCTCCAAAAGAACTGCTAGGACAGCAAAGTGTAATGGTGAAGAAAATTTATTGTTGTGGGTGACAGGGAAGAGGGAACACTTCAAAGTCTTCTTCAGACCAGCCATGCCTTTAGGCAGCTGATGAGGAGGAGAATCATTTTAACGCAGCTCTTCACAAACAAAACTATGGGAGAAAGTGATGCAAGAAACATCTGAGTTGTTTAAAAAAATTCAAAAACTTTGTCGTAAAAAAACATAGTCTAAATTCTATAAACAACAAGATAAATGGTGGTAGGACATGGAGGCATCAAGAACATAGGCATTATGCAAATATAATTATTATTACACTGGCCAGATGTGCTGGGAAAACATTGATTTGGAGACCTGCAGAACTAAAAGCCTGAATGGCTGGATTGCCATCTGTGTTTTGCGGGTGCTGTAATAGAGTAAAAAAACAAGTACATGCATCCTCCTGCCCATTTCCTATTTTTATCTGTAAACAATCTTTAACTATGATTAATATTTAATAGCAAACCATGGCTCTAGCTGAGTCATCGACTTGTCCACTCATCCAGGTCTAGTTACCTCTTACCTGAAGGGGACATCTGTTCAGTTGGTTCACTGGAATATTAAATCACCAGACTATGGGCTTCTGTTCAACACATTTAAGGATTCTTCTCTATAGCTTTATTTCCCACCTGGGGCATGGCTGCTAGGATCACATGGGGGCTCCAGTAGGGAACCAGGTGAATATTCCCTTTTTGTTTTTTAATTCCCTTTAATGAGTGTGTTGGTGAATCTCAGCTTGCTGTGATTTTGGGATGCAGCTATATTCAATAAGAAGAGCTGGTATCATCCAGTATTTTGTTTTTTTATCAGCACTGGTGGTCCTAGTTTAATTTTTTTTTTTCAGTTCTGTTTTCTGATGTTGACTTCTTAGATCTGGCAACTTCAGCCTCCCTCCATCTCATATGTTAAAAAACAAAACAAAACCACTCAAGGGAATGAGCCAATTGTCAGGCTTACAACTTTGTCCTATCAACCAATAAATGTCTGAAACTGAGGGCCTGATACAAATTTATTATGGAATAAAATTGGCTTTACTGTGTTGTAAAAGAAAAGTGAGTGCATTCAATACAACCTTGTACTACTGTACGCCTTAGTAATATTACCCCTGAGAATGTGAAGATCAATTATACACAGGTATAAGATAGACTGGTATATCTGTTATGGGGCTGTTTCCATAGTCAGTTTTGTCTCCTGGGTAGCCCTTTACTGAATGCAGACTCGCTCTCCAAGAACCGAGTGGTCAGGTGCTCTAACTGTTCCCATTGGAGGTAGGGAACTCAGAGGAGATGGTCATGTGCCTGCTTTTAAATACGGAGTAAATTTACTTTGAAGTAAAATCTAAGATAAATTACCCTGTAGTAATCACAGAGTGTGCTAGCACCCTGAGTTGTGCTTACTCTGGTGAATGAATATAAGTACCTCTTTTGCTCAGGCAAGTAAATGTGGAAGCTTTATATTGTAGAATTCCCTGCAAATCTATTCCTTTGTGGGTGGTATGGGTTGGAAGGGATACATTTGAAAGGATATTGAGCCCTACAGACTTAGAACTTAGAGTTCACAAACTGCTGTCCATTGTCAATGACTATTTCTTCCAGCATCTTTAAAGAAAAGAGAATGCCATACACCTTTTCTAGGACTTGTTGGCTTGTGGGCAGCATTTTTTCTATAGGCTGTGAACATCAGGGCCTGAGCTAGGGAGTGCCTGAGATAGAAGCAGTATGCTACTGCTTGAGTTAGTGGAGGTTGTGCCAATGGAGCCTGTGGCAACTCCTTTTTTAAGTGGGCCAGGCACTGAAGGGAATATGTAACACATGCTCACCAGTAAGGGCACTGGCAGATGTTTGAATAAAAGTTCCAAGGGATTTGATCTTTGATCCCAACAAGTGCGTGCCCTGTCATGCCACACTTGCATAGCAGGATGTGTGATTTTCAGGATCCTTACAAAGCAAGGCATTTTTTGCAGCAGGGGTAGCCCCTTGGTTTTTCCCTCCAGGACTATTCCAGCCTTCTTACTGGCAGCTCATTTTTGGTATTGAGCCCCATTCCTATGCTGATGTCAAGAATCAACTGATTGTCAACATTAGGATGGGGACGTGCCACATATTCAATTTATTGTGCCATGCAAAGCAGTCACAAAGATAGTCCATATTTTTTGTGGAATATCTTTGTGGGTGGTTTGTCATTTTATAGTGCCATAACTTTTTGAACATGGGGCACTGTTACAGTTAACAGTGCCATGCATGTAATGCATGCCAGGGGCCTGAGTGTTTCTTACTAGAAACATGCTTGGTGGTTTCCAGGTAGACAATGGCAGGGTTAACTTTTTGGTGGCTGCATTAAAAGAGTCAGTTTCAGGTTTATTAAACCACCATGCTGAAACCTGACCACAATGAAGTGGGGGTTTGGGCCAGTTTGGTGCACTATGCAGTGGCATGGTCTGTCTTACTGTAACATCGCTTGGCAAACAGGTATGCCCTTTCTCTCCCTTCAGGTCTAATGCTATTATCTTTCTTCTTTCAATCTTGCTATTGTCAAGATCTATCAAGAAATGCTGCCTGTAAATCTGGGATACTCTTTGAGTTATGTGTTTCTGGGTGTACCTCAAGACTTTCCTGATTTCATTAAGCATTTCAGATCCAGCCCACATAGCTCTTTTGAAGTATCCATGTCAAACATTTCATTTCAGCTACCGCTAGGCTAAGTACAGACAGTCAAAAAGGCTGAGACTGAATTGATTCAATCTTCACAGGTTAGTCTAACCTGCGGAGATTGAACTGATAAGCAAATGAACAGACATTCACTTTTGATTCCGGAAATACGTCCACATGTCTGTGGCGGCCTAGGCCAGAAGCTGAGGCTGGGGGGGGGAGTTTGGGCATGTCACCCTGCTTGGCTGAAGCAGACAGCTCAGGCCAAGGCTAGCCTTCCCACCTTGCCAGGGGTGGGGGATTGGAGGAATTTGCAAGGAAGATGCAAATAATCCTGGGATGCTGGGGGATTGCGAGTTAACTTGAATCTGGAGGGGATCTGGGACAGAAGTTCAATAAACTGATGTAGTCTAAATCAGTTAAGTCTAATACTACAGCCGTTCAGGTTTATCTTAAACTGGTTTCTGCCATTTAGAAAGCCCTAAACTTCTGTTGTGTTACAGATCTGAACCAGTTTCTGATCACTTATACTCGTTTATGTATAATTTCTGTCCTTAGCCCTAGAGACATCAGTGGTTGCAGTAGATATAAGCTTATCAAAAGCATAAACAATCTCTGGCATTTAGGAGGAACCTTATTTTGACCTTTACTGTTCATTAAATGTGCAAGTAGCTCCTGTCTGTTACTATTTTTCAAGACCCTGAAAATATCTTGTGAACATCTTGAATATCAGTTAACTCACCATGCAGCATGTTTATTGTGTAGTCTTTGTAGTCTCTGGCTATGTCTACGTAAGCTGCTGACTGCGTGGTAGCCTGTAACTACTGCTCAGTACTGTTGCGTGGCAGGAAGCCTGATGCAATGCTGCTGTGCAGTAGTCACAAGCTACTGTGCAATCAGCGTCAAGGAAAAGGTGTTCCTCACCAAATTTAGTACTTGGTTATGCACTGTACAGTCAGTGTTTCATGTAGATGTGGCCTCTACTTGGGAATCTGAAAGCTTCCTGAACAATTTGCCATGTCACCACCATGACATTAGATTATAGCACTCTGAAGAGACCCTGGCTGCTGACATCTGCTGAAATGTCGTAGATTTAGAAACATTATAAAAATCTCAGTGCTGGGAATAAGGTTACTATGTCCTTTAGCTCTTCAGAAGTTCATTCCTGTGCTTTATTGGGAGAAAGCTTCCGCCATAAAGGTAAGGACCTTTTGTCAAACCCTGGAATGAATTCCCGCACATCTGATCACCATTATGAACCTCCGAATCTTCCTTTCCCAAGTGCAGGGTATGTCTCTTCAACTTGCCTTCTCTGACATAACCACAGAGCACCATAAACATTTAAATCAATTGGCATAAACAAATCCCTCCACAGCTTTTCTTTTGTCTTTCTCCTAAAAAGACCAGTGGTTCATAAATATTTCCAGTTCCCAGCTATATGGGGGAGATCCATATATGCTAACCTCCTTGACCCCATCCTGAGTTATAGCTGCTGATGCATCACAGGATGTCTGAAGCCTACCAGCCTAAATAGTGTGTACCTGCTGGCTGGCATTGCTGCACCTGACATCAGAAGAGCAGGGGCAAGCAGGGCAGAATGACTGAGGCAAACTGAAGATATGAGACACCTACTATATGACCATCCCGCAGCATGCAAACATTAGAAGTTGTGCAGGAGCTTCTTTGCCAGCACCCAACCTCTTGATGCCACACCCAAGGAGACACAACTACAGCTGTGGAACGAGAGGCTGAAAAAAAGACCTGGCAGCAAAAAAAATGGACGTTCCAGCGGCTGAGTCCTTATCACTCAGGGCTGATGAACCATGACAAAGGTGGCGATGTCTCAACTGTGTACGTACCTGAGTTGGATGCTCCAAGGAACTAATGAAGCAGTGAGGCTACACCATTGGTTCAACCAGCTGTGACTGTGGCACAGAGGCTCAGGCTAGGCAACACCTGCTGCAGAGCCTCAGACTATGCATCACCTGTGTCAACGTTGCTTGAAGGTGCACGTACAATGGAAGATCTTGCAAAATACGATGCACAAGCACAAACACACATAACAAAATGGTCAAATGCGGTGTAAGAAGAAGCAGCAGCAGCTCTCAGCCCACCCCATGTAAGTTAATGAGATGATCTATACTCCTTTGTACTCCATGCTGTAACACTGTGTTAATCTCCATCCAGATGCCATGTATAGTGAAGAGCTCTTCCCACATGGGCCCTTCCATTGGCTTCTCAAACTGTGAAAGGCTGAAGTATTGCATTTTTGCTCTCTCTTACTTCTGTTTATTTGCTTGCTCATTTATGCTGTCATGTAACAATGAAGATAAAGACACAGTCTGTTCAAACACAGAACAAGGACATTAGATTACAAAACAATATTATTCTTAAGATCACTGTTCATGGCTCGTTCATCCACCATCCACACTCCTAAGAAACCTTCTCCAGCACTTCGCTGCCTCGGGATATCAAGTTCCAGTGCACATGTCCTCAGAGGAAATAGTTGAATGTGCAGGAGTTTGCAGGCAAAGACCATTAATTAGGAAAAATCCATTATTTTTTCCTTCATCTTATGTGAATCACTCCATTACTTCTCTTTGATAGGAATATGCTGTACTAATTTTTGGCTCCCACATTTTTAAATGATTGCCTCACTGAATTATATTTAGATCTCATTGTGAATCTGATCTTGCCGTAGGAACTTTGGGTAATAAGAGCGACTGGCTATCAAGGTGATGTGATTTTTCAGTGAAGAATATTTATGTGTCTGTCAGTAGCTCAAGCAGTTTGCATTTCAGGCTGGCCTATTGCCTGCCCCCGTCAGTACTGTTGCAAGCTTCAATCTCCCCTGAAAGCTCTTTTTGTCTGTGCATTGTACACGCTGTCTGATAGGGCCCTCAGAGGCCAGAGAGGTGGGAATTGAATCTGTCTCTGTGCTGCCGTTGCCATAAATAGGAATATTGCAGTTTACTATGGAGCAGAATCGGGCTTTTTGCCAGACTAATTTCATGCCATATGTTCTATAGTATGGATTTAAGTCCTTTGAATACAGAGTATCTCCATTTGGATGATCTGTCTGTCTGTCTAATCTTTTATGACCTCTATCGTAAAACAGATGTGGACACAACAGCAGTTGTACTGAGTGGAAGGAGATGGAAGGTTTGGTGCTACTTTACAACTTACCTCTGGATAGGAGTGGATACCTGTAACAGCGAGCCAGAGGCTCATGTTAATTTTAAGGGAAAGCGTGGCAGGCTAAGCTTGCTGTGGGGAGCCAGCTGCATTGCAATAAGCAGCCAAGGGGCAGCGCCCAGGCAGGGCAGGGATAAAGGCTGCAAGGAGCTGGCCCAAGCTGCAGTAAAGGAGAGCAGGCTGACCACCAAGCCAAAGCAGAAACACCCGTGTGGGGCTGGTGGGCCGCCTGACAGGAACGGGAGGGGTTATGGGGTATATAAGAGCACTGCCCTGAGAGGAAGCGGGTCAGCCTGGCCTTGTGTGCTGCAGGGAGAGGAGCTCCTGAGGAAGACAGCCTGGCAGGCACCTGAGCTGTCCCTACAGCTACCAAGGCGAAGAGCCGAAGGGGACTTACAGCTTGTAGTGAGGTGATGACCCAGAGCTGGGTCAGTTTTTAGTTGTGAAGCAGTTGTTCATATTTATGTTGTGATTTAAGTGTGAGCCTGGAGGACTGGGTGTGGCTAGTAGGAGTGGCAAGGAGGCCACAGGGGTGTCTGAGGGGCACCCAGCAGACAGCCCAGAAAGGCTCAAGGACTGTAGGGAGAGTGGCACCAAGGGTGCAAGCAGCTTCGCTCGGGTTGGAGATCGCGGGGGGGCTGGCATCGAGGGTGCAAGCAGCCTTACTTGAGTCAGGGATCACAAGGGGGCTGGCACTGAGGGTGCAGGCAGCCTCGCCTGGGTTGGGGACTGCGGGGGGGCTGGGCGAGATGCCGGGTGAGATGAGGCCAAGGGGCCTGCCAAGCAACAGTACAGGGAAGGCTGGGACTGAGAGGCCATAGAAAATGGTTTTAGGCTTAGCAGTTTGCTGCAAGAGCAGCCAGCAGGGCCTGTACAGGCTGGTACTTGGATGACCGAGTGACATCTGTGACGTATACAGGGGTGGCTATATGGAGGCTACAAATAGCCCAAAAGGCAACTGGTGTCCTGAGGTACTAATAGGGCCAAGTGGTAGGGGAGGGGATCACAACTTAGTGTCTGAGGGATGAGACGGAGCTGGACTGGGCTCACTCTGGGACCTTAGGGGCTGTCTCCCAAAACCTTATCAGTCACACCCAGGTGTGGCAGGACAGGTAAAAATGGAGCTCACCAGTTGGAGTAAAAAGGGCTCGTGATCTGACCTTTATTTCTTTTTAATATTACCCTTCCATTCCATAGACTAATCTAGGGCATATTCTGGCCCCTCTAATTTACGTTAGCTTGCACTGAATGGGTAGTTACATCGATCTCAGTGGTCCTGTATGCAGAATAAGGCAGAATAATTCTGAATTAGAATAGCAAAATGGGACTTTTCCAGAAGTAATGTCTTGCACATTATTTTGGAGAACAAAGCTTAGGAAACTCAGTGGTCACAGTTAATGCACAAAGGTCATTCACAATAGGCAAGGCTATTAAAAAATACACTATGTACAATGGTAATTGCTTAAACAATTTTATGAGACAATGGTAGCAAAAATGGAAACATTACGCATCTTATTGTAGGCTGAATAACAGAGATGCATTTGTTCAAATAAATGCAGTCCATTGAAGTGGCTGGTGGAGTAATTGGGCCAAATTCCTCACTAGCCCAACACAAGGGAGGCCACTGTAGCTCTACTCCAGCCAATGGTGGGATTCAGTTTTGAATATAGTACACGCCCACCTTAAAGCCTGCAAATGGCTCTTGATTTCAGTGGATGAATTGTTCCTGCTCAAAGCAACCTGCATGATTGGGGTCTGAGAGTGGAATTTATTTTGTTTCACTGACACTTTGCTCTGTTTGCAGTTTATTTGGACTTGTGCAATCTTCTCCCAGGATATCACAAGAGGAGATACAGATTTCCCTGCCAGTTAAAGTGACTTTTAGATAACAATTGGGAGAAGTGACCTTTTTAGCACTGGCAAGCGCAGACAAACAATTGGAGCAACTTTGACTGATTGCTTTTGAGAGTGGAAGCCTTCTATTTAGTTAGAAGATATGAGCATGTATACACATGATGGACCTCTGCTTCAACGCGTGCTAATTAGCGCATGTTGGAGCAGACTCAATTAGTCAAGTCTGCTAGAGCGTGTTAATTAGCGAGCTCCGCGTCATGTGTATTCAGTGCTGAATACGTGACACTGCAGGTGCTCTCAAAACCACACTAATTAAGGTGTCCCCACTCCACCCTGGAGCAGAAAATTGGTGAGAGACAGATTGCAACAGTCCCTAGTGCAACAGTCCCTGTGCCTTCCCGGCTTGATGAATGGCCACGGGGGGACCACAAATGCCCCACTCCTGAACCAAGAGGCACCACTAGCCCAGCTGGGGGGAAGGGTCCCCCACATGCTCTGCGGTGGACCCAGAAGTGAACCAGAAGTGCTTCTAGTCCCCTTCTAGGTCTGCTGCTGAGCGTGCTGGGGACCCCCCTGCACTCCCATGGGACGCTCCATTCACCTCACCATCTCAGCATTCACAAGCTGTGCCTGATACCCTGAGGTATGGAGAAGAAACATTTAAAGCTGTGTCTATGTCCGAATCATCAAATCTCTCCAAATTTCTCCGAATTGATTCAGAGGGTTCCAATTTGATTTGGAGAGATTAAAGAGTTTCCTGATTCAGTTCGGAGATTTGGCCACTGAATCGGGCCAAATCTCCACTGAATTGAATCAGCGGCTGAAGCTTCACACAGCCTAGTGCTCACAAGCAAATTCTGATATACATATTCAAGGTTAACTAGTAATTTACCCTACCCTGGGTCCTGTTGAAATCAGTGTGCTATATGACTAAGGTGTATTAAAATGTAAACCTCCATGCTTAACTTAAGGCTCTCCAACTTGGATTTTCAATGAATGGCCTGATGTTCACAGGGGATAAACAGATGCAGTTTCTTTGAAGGCTAGGGGAATTGAGAAAAGACTGGCAGCTTATGGTCTGGCCCTTGACTTGCTAGATTTATTCTGAGCAGTTGGAAGAGAGGTGAGCAGTTATAATTGATTGCTCAGTTCTGCAGCACTCACTTGCATGAGTACTTAATAATGTAATAAAGCCCACTGCTTTCAGAGTGCTACTTCTATATGGGTTATAGTCATGAGTGTGGCCTGCAGCTTGGGGCCTTGAATCGTATCTATTTCTCTGTATTACTTATTGGAAAGTTTTCTTTGCTTTCTAAGGAAGCTCTTCTACCATAAACACTCGAAGGGTGGAAACAGACATCGCATTTGTGTCACCATAATTTTTTTATGGTTGTACAAAGGCCAAGCTAACAGACATCTGCACTCTTGTTGCACCACAAATGCCTAAAATTAGTGGCTGTGACAGAGTTTATAATAGTTTTTGCCCCTTTATTGTGGCAGATGTCTTTTTGCTTTGTGACACAAGAGTGTGGGCAGCCCAGAGCTGCCTGTGCTTTCCACCTGCCCCAGGCAAGAGTGTAGGCAGCCCAGAGCTGCCTATGCTTTCTACCTGCCCCAGGCAAGAGTGTGGGCAGCCCAGAGCTGCCTATACTCTCCACCTGCCCCAGGCAAGTGCTTCTGTTGCTTGAGGGCTTGATCCTGTGTACTCCAGTAATTCCCATGCAAGATTGGGCTTCTCCAGTCTTGGGAGTACCTGCCGAGGGAGTCTCTAAGGCATATCTCTGTAAATGGAGAAACCTCGGGTTCACCTTTAGACATACTCCCTGGGGAATCTCTGAGGCGCATCTCCAAATGGGGAAAGCTGGGCTTCCCCTCTTACAGAGAAGCACCCTGGGGAACCTCCAAGGTACTATGAGTAGGGAACATGTTGTCCATTGTCCTGTAGAATTGGGACCCTGCCTAATGTAGGACAGCTTTGGATACATCGTGCTACCGCTGATTGACTGCACTCAGTGTTGTCTGTTTATAGCCTAAGATCTTGGTTCAGAAAAGCAGATAGACATGCGTAAAACCTTCTTCATTCAGACAGCACAGATGCATGCTCCTGGCTTCAAGCATGTGGCTAAGTCCTTGTAACACTGTGCATTTTAAATATCGCCCTGGCCCAAGATGCTTACCGTAATCGAGTCTTGTGGCTGTGTTTGTGGGGGTCCTTCTTTCCCTACCATTTCCTAGTCAACATGTTGCTATCTAGGGAGTCACCTTGGCTTTTACCTCTGGTGTATATCTGTATTTTTAAACTAATTCTTTGTAGTCTGGGTAGCAGTTTAACTGCAGCATCATGGAGGTCAGTGAGGACTGCAAAACTTATATAAGAAGCAGGGTGAATTTAGACTGCACTGGACTCTGGGCTTCCGTGGTTAGAGTCCTCCAGGTCGGTAGTTGAAAGTGAAGTTGAATATGCTTAAAATACCACGGTGATAGTAATATAGATGTCCTCCTTGGTGTATGGGCAGCGAACAGGGTTTGAAGAAGTGTTCTGTTGTTATGTTTTGTAGATACGGTTCCTTTTAGGAAATCAGTTTGCAAGCATGAGAAGAGTTTGCTCACTTCCTTGATGCTAATTACAGAAATCAGTTTTGGGGCTAGAGTTATACTCTGGTAATTGGGCATTGGTGAGATTTCTGAAAGAAGAGCTTGCTTGCATGCTGTCTATGCACATTTCTTTGCCTCGCAAGTGTAATGCAGTGTTATAAGCAAGTAATACTACAAAACATCTTGACTTGGATACAGTGATTTCTCTTCCAGCAGGAGGCCAACCTGCCAGGCCCTGACATCTGCTACTGCTCAGCAGATAGGCAACAATATGTAACATGTGTATGTGAGATGGGATGGGATGGGAGGAAGATAGAGGGAGAAAGAGATGACCTGTAAAAGTATTTAAGATGTTCAGACAGAACAGATTGTAAAAAGGTCAATATACTGATTTATCTAAGGGCAAGAAGATCTACACCTCTTTAAATAGGTACGGCCAGAGGGACTATTGATATATTTTATTGTTTCTCGGATAGAAGTGTGATGCATAACTGACTTATTTTTAAGACAATAAAATGTCTAGGATCTGGTGGGCATTTCCTCTCAGATTACACTAGTTTTCAAGGTGAATAAATCTAAGGTATAAGCTGAATTGACAGTTCCCTTTTTAAAGGAAGATCTAATCTAGTTACTGATAACACCTCTGAACATAACTACTGGAGAAAAAGAACATGAATTAGTCACAGTCTATTGGAGAAGCCTCATACAAATTATTCACATGAGACATTTTGAATTAGATTAAGATTATAGGAAACATTATTAATAAAGCAACAATGCCTGTTTTCTTTTGGCTTTTCAGCAATATTTTTTTTCATCCCTCATTTTGGTTCTTGGTTTAGCTGTTGTTTGGACCTGATGGTACAAAGCATACAGGATATACTTTGGTGTCAGGAAGTCCTGCTGAATAGATAGTTCCAAATAAGCTGCATTTCACAGTATTCATTCATTCTTATACTTAAAGCTTCCGCATTGACATCTGTGCCACCAAACTCAACAGCTGGTCAGAGATGAGTGATATCTCTGGGGAGCTACTAGACCTTGCCTGAGCTGAAGTTTTTTTCTTCTGTCCTCACCAGGCAAGGCAGCTCAGCTGAGCAGATGAGGCAGAATAAGAAACTAGTATAGTTCCTGGTGCCTGGAGAGATGAATTCTGAATGATGAAGATGGAATGGGGTGAGCTAAAGAAGTCACTGGAGTGGATCCTCTCACTTATGCCAGGCTGGAAGCATGGCATGGTGGCACTTTGGAGTGCCTATACACGTGCTCCAAAGTGCTCTAATTAGAAAGCATTGGAGCAGTCGCCTGGAGCTTTCTAATACAAATGCTCTAGCGTGCTGCAGCATCATGAGGATTCAGTGTCCCACATTTCAGAGTGGCTATGGGGGCGCTTTAACTAAGACTCGTTGAACGAGCCTTAGTTAAAGCACCCCTGCAGTTATTTTGAAATGCGGGATGCTGAATACATGTGGTGCTGAGGTGTTTTAATTAAAGCGGCTGTCTGGGAACTGCTCTAACTAAAATGTCTGTCTCCCTGTCCCCCACCCGGGAGCACATGTCTAGACACCCTTAGAGACTGATTGGTTCAGAGACCATAAGCATTGGATGAAGCAGGCTGTCACTTTTGAAAGCTTGTGACTCTCTGAACAAGTTAGTCTCTAAGGACATCTATAGACATGCTTTGGGAGCGGGGGAGAAGGAGGGGTGCTCTAATTAGAGCAACCCTGAGAGCTGCTCTGATTAAAGCACCCAGAGTGTCTTATGTATCAGTGCTCCCATGCTTCAAAATGGTGGTGGGGATATTTGGGGCATTTGTCCATGTGTGGGCTGCAGCACCAAGTGCTTTTAAAAGCGCCTGGTGCTGCATTGCATGCATTTGTATAAATGGTGAAATGTGCGTCAGCACTGAGAAAACGGTGGTGGCATGCTTTTGAAGTAAAACACATCAAAGGCGTTTTAGTTCAAAAGTGCATCACCGCCATTTTCTGCGTGCTGATGTGCATTTTGCCATTTATACAAATGCATGTGATGCAGTGCTGGGTGCGTCACCTTGTGTGCTCCCCAGACTTGATTGATGGAGTCTGCTGCGCCAGAACAGACAAAGGCATAGGCAACTGGTAGAGAGGACATGGTGGGGCAAATGCCCCCTCCGACAGGGCTGTCCCCGCTGCCACCGCTGGCTTCTGCGGGTGCTCACCAGCCCCGTCCCTACTGCTGCCGTCGGCTTCTGTCGGTGCTCGCCAGCCCCGGCTCCACTGCCGCTGGCTTCTGCAGGTACTTGCCAGCCCTGTCCCCGTCCCCATCGCCGCCATCAACTTCTGTGGGTGCTTCTCCAGACTTAGGAGGCACCAGTCGCCCCTGAACAAAAGCACATATATAAATGCCCTTTATCTAAAGCTTGTTTGATGAACTTTAGGTAAAGCACCCCTGCTGCCATTTTGAAGTGTGGGGACGCTAATAAATAAGTTGTGGAGGCTGGCTGGAGTGTGGTACTTGCCATGCTCCAGCATACTCGATTAATTGCGTGTGACTACCTAACCTCATGTGTGACTTCATTAAGACCCTCTGACACGGAGCCTTGTCAAAAGATTTTTGGAAGTCCAGTTTTACTGTCAGTTGTATCACCCTGATCCACCTGCTAATTGACACCCTCAAAGAACTCTAGTAGGTTAGTGAGGCATGATTTCCTTTTGACAAAGCCATATTGATTCTTTTCCAGCTAGTCATGCCCATATACTGAACAGTTCTTTTTTTATTATTGTTTCTACCAGCTTTCTACAGAATTTAGATTAACTGGCTTATATTTTCCTCTAGATCCTTTTTTTTAAAAATATGGGAGTCACATTGGCAGTCCTGTAGCCCAAGGCTGTTTTTAGTGGGTGCTCGCCAGCTCGCCAGGTTGTATGCTATAGTTAGGAGTTCAGCAATTTCCGATCTGACCTCCTTCAGGACCATAAGGTGAATGCCATCAGGTTCTGGTGATTTGCTATAAATGTACAGTAGAAAATATGGTCTTTAGTACTCTGCCAGCCTGTGTTTCCTCTGCACATGTTTTTAGCATTTACTTTCAGCTCACTAGGGAAAATGATACATAGCATAACATTTTCCAAGTGCTGGCCATGGAAAACACCAGTAGAAACACCCCTGTTCAATGATAATTTTGCATTAATGGATATTTTTGAGATAGCCCTGTCTTAATCTGTTGAACATATGCTTTATTGGTACTATATAGTACTAATGTTTAAAGAAAAATCATGCAGTACTAAATAAAAGTCCTTATGAAAGTATATTACATCTGTATAATATCAACTACATTCGTAATATCCTTAAAGAATGAGAATAGGTTTGTTTGGCAAGGCAAGTTTTCTCAAAGATCATATTGGCTGGTGTGCATTTTGTTCCTCTCGTTTAGTTCTTTATTAATTGAATCCCATGTCAGCTTTATATGTGCTTGTGTGTGGGTGCATATATGTGTATGCCTGTTAAGTATATATAATACTATCTAATAGCATCCTTTATCCCTAGGATTAGCAGCCATAGCAACACAAGTTTCCCTGTGCTTAGTAGGAGAAAGCTGATAAGATGGCAACATTCAGTAATACAGCTCCAGGCCATAGCCAAGACCTTGGCCCATTGTTTGCTCGCTTGCATTGCTGTGAATCTGAAGCTGTTTTATCAGCTTCCGTAGAGCTACCCCAAATTGCCACCAGTGTAACTGATACTACAATGTCTGACTTCTGTCTGACTAAGTCTAAGAAAGAGGTAGTTAGCTGTATTAGTCTGAAATCCATCAGAAGGCAGGGTAAATAATCACCTTTATAGATTAACTCAATAAGACATGTAGAGCACAAACTTTTGCGAACCCAAGTTCACCTGAAACTAAGAAAGCCAAGGGCAAGTCCTGGCATTAGAAGAGTTTTCCTATATACCTCTGTGCCCAGTTGGATATATTAGAATGCTCTTCTGATAGATGGCTTGCCAGAGATCATGGGCATCCAGTTTGGTGGCTGGACAGGCTGTGTTTCTGAATGTAAGCCATGAGTTACACCTAGAGCTCATCTTTGAATCATCTTGTATGAAAGTCTGTCTTGTAGTTTGCCAGACTTCCATACCAGAGGGAACAGGTTCCAGTACAAGGCGACCCAACTCTTTCAGCTTGGACCATGACTAACGTTTCCAAAAGTGCTTAAGTAACTTAGGAGTTTAAATTCCATTTTCATAAAAGACACCGGGTCAGATATGGATCAGACTCAAAGGTGTCTCCAATTTAGGATTCACTATGCTTAAAAGATAGGTGCCTTAATGTAGGAAGTTGGCCCAAATATGAGCACTTGGGATCACTTCAAAATGAATGAGAAAATCTGAGTACCTTCAGACTGTGATTTTGGAACAGGAAAGCACCTAGCAGTAGCCAACTGTAAACACTGGGGTATGTCTGAATTTCTGCCATACTTAGAGCTGTTGCAGGGCTGTGAATTATGCATATGGAATCCAACACATAAAGACATCCTCTTAAAGCAGGGGTGGGCAAAATGGCAGCCCACAGGCCAGATGCGGCCCGCTAGGCCATTCTATCCAGCCTGCAGGGCCCCTAAAACATTTAGAAAAATCATATTAATCTGCCCCTGGCTGCCTGTCATGCAGCCCTTGATGGTTTGCCACAACTCAGTAAGTGGCCCTCTGCCCAAAATAATTGCCTGCCCCGTCTTAAAGCAAAAGGGCCTAGGTGAGCTAATTTGGGTCAGTTAAGACCTCAAAATGCCATTTATGCACAGATTGGCACTCTTTTCCTACACATGTAACCCTGTGTATGTGAATGGCTATGTACATGCCCAGAAATAGAATAGCAACCTAAGTTTAAGTGGCATTTTTGAATGTTGACGACCAGGTGGACAACCAAATCTGGCAACTGGGAATCTTGGAGAAAACAGAATTGTACCCTAAGTGCCTAAGTGACCGGGGATGGCGTGGCATCGTTCACCTGCTGATAACCTAATGTTTAGGACTCTTACTAGGAAGTGGGAGACCTAGGTTCTGGGTCTTCCTCAGCCTGAGGGGGCTCAACCCCTTATCTCCTTCCTCTGATTTGCGTACCTTAACTGCTAGGGTGTAATGATCTCCATAGAAGGGTCTGTTACTTCTATTGAAGAAGCTGGACCACTGTACAGAAAGCAATGCAAGAGCCATAGGGCCAAGAGAAGATCAAGCAAGAGGAAGCATACTTGTGTGGCCCAATGATGACTGTCTCCTAAGAGCTGAGTGCAGTGTTGTCACCTGTGGGCCACTGTGCAGCAAGTAGGCGATGCCTCCCCACGGCGGCTCAGTCGGGTTCTCTCCCTACATGCCTTGGATCCGAAGTGCAGAGACTTGCCTACCTTGAGTTGGGTACATCGACTCTGAGGAGGGGTGGGAGCTCTGACATAGATCCATGCCCAGTGTTTGACTGACTGGGTGCCTCGGTGCTCTAAATTGTCCTTTGGAGGTGTGTATTCACAGTAGGTGCCCAAATTCAATTTTTTTGGACTACTTGCTTGGAGCTAGGTACTGCTTTTTTATTTTGATTTTGCAATGGCTAAAATGAGCCATTGATGAGGTTAACTTAGCGCTGGAGCCTAACACGGAGAGGGGAGCTTGTGGACCTCCTTGCTGTTCACAATAGCCCACTCTTCTCTTTCTTGGTTATGTACAGCACCACATGGTTATAACAGCAATTTACATGGACGAATAGTAAGAGAAAAGTATTGCATGTATGATTAGTGACATTTAACGAGGGTGTGGCAACTCATCAAGGATAGGAGACTGGGGACTACTTGCCTGTTAGCCATATCTTGAGAAAAATATAAGCTCCAAGGAATCCATTGGGATTCTGTCAACGCCTTCCTGTCATCAAAATACTCCCACTCTCAGAGGTTTCCCTTGACAACTGGCATTTTTAAGGCATAAAAGAGGTTGGCCCTTTTGCATCCTATTTTTTAATAAAACAAAGGTTTCCCTTCGGTAGGTAATCCTTACACACACAAACCCTCCACATGCTCCAGCTATGTGCTTGTAATCCCATCCCCCCGTTAGCTACTCTGTACTGACTGGAATAAAATCAAGTGATGCATCTGTTCTGATGTTGAAAGTAGTTCACTTTGCCATTAGCCACATTCAGCCTGAAATTGAACCTGGCAAGCAGCTGGTACGCTTAGAGCTAGTTTTGCTCTTAGACATATGTGTTTTGACGGGAATTGTGGCCTCCTTTGGAGTACATATCAGGGTGCTATGGAGAAAAGCAAATTTAAAAACAAAAGAAGAAAATCAGTCTGTAACACTGAGTGTGGGTGATTAATTTGGGACTATAGGTGATTAATTTGGACATCCTTCACACTAGCCTGCCTGCTCATTCAAGCTGTTTCTTTCAAATGTTGCTGTTATTTCCTTTTCCTCCCATCCGAAGTGATCAGACCATCCGGAGTTAAACAGATACCAGCTCAGTTCAAGCAATCATCCCTGGTTACCTCCGCTGCAAGCTGAACATGAGGCTCTTATGCCTGCTGTGTCTTCAGTATGGCAGTGAGTTTCTCTTGGATACCAACCCCCTACTTGAAGTTCACAAATTTGCAACACGTGGTTAAGCAATGTTCTCAATCTCTTGCTTTTTAACTGAAAAAAGCATTTGGAATAGATAAAACAGCATCATGAAATATCTTGCTATTCCCTCATGGCTTCTCACCACACTTCCAGAAAAACACAGGACGGCGGAACAGAATATGATGTTGTAGTGGCTTAATTCCTTGATGCTGAATCGGCACACTATTCTGCTCATTTCTTTGTACAACCGAGCATGAAAAGTTACTTCCTGTTCCAAAGCATTTACAGTTGAAGCCTCCAATTCATGAAGGAGGCCTACACCCCAATTCATGAATGCATTTAAGCAGAAGTTTGAGTATGTGCTGAAAGTCAAAGGGGCTTCAACCCACATGGAAAATTAAGCACAGATATTTGAAGTTAAGCTTCAACACATATATGAATAGCAGTGCGGTCCTGCATTATGGCCTAAATAGGTTCCTTCCCATTTCTCATTGCTACCTGCACTGAGAGTGACAGGATTAAAAGAAGTCAAATTATTTGTTTGACTGAAAACCACAGGTTCATGGAAACTGCACTGATTTGACTAAGAGGCCAATTCAACTCATCTACTTAACCTTCTTTTGGAGGTAATCTTTTGTTTACCCCCCAGGGTTGCCAGCCAAGGATCATTACACAAAGGGATGCCATGTGAGTCAATACTCGAGTGGGAACTTGAACTGCAGGTTTGGTTGAGATTGGCTATAAAGTGAATTTTCTGTTACCGTACCACCTCCTTATCAAAGAGTCCTAAGCCAAACACATTTTTCAGCTGCCAGATAAGCTTTGGTACATCTGTATAACATCGCATGCCAGAGCGTCAGCTGATGTGCACTGTTTTATGACAGTTACACCAGCCGGGAATCTGCCCCCATGAATCGATATGGGCCTAAAACCAGCTCCACCTTTCAATGGGTAAGTAGCACTTATGTAGCTAACTTAAGCTGCCTAAGTAGCATTTGGGTTGTTTATGCAGATTATAGATCCTTCTCCTGTAAGTGCATTATTCCATGTGTTGACCTCCAGAGGCATCCTGAGAACCAAGAAAAGTTTGAAGAGTCAGTCCCACTAATTAAATACTCATAAGCAACAATGTAAATACCTTTTAATAGCAAATTTAATAATGAAATACTGATGTGATATAAATGACCAAATGGTACAGGTAAGTCATATAACCAAATGATTAAAATTTATAAAATGTGCATTCATCTAAAGAAATAAGACTCTTTTTTAAAAAGCCTAATAGATAGCCAGCCTGTTGGGGAAAAGGACATCTTATCTAGGTTTCAATTTAAGTTTTAAAACAGAACTTGATTCATCTTCAGCTGGGCTGTTCAGCAAGGACAGTAGTTCAAGGTTGAACAGCAAAGATGCCTAGGTGAACATAGATTATTATACTCTATTGCCTGGCCCAATATCAAAAAGCTTACTAAATAAGGCCAACATTTTTTTAAAAGTTTTATTAGGTTCTGCTCCAATTAATATTCATATGCCTATTTATATCAACTATTAAGCTATATCTTGGCCCAAACCAAATGTAACTGGAATAAAGCCACTAAATGTGCTCTAAGCAACCTTTAGCTTATTTCTTTTGACCTGTATGTCTTGGACTTTCTAAAAATATTCTCACCTCTGACATTCTGTGGCATGCACCTTTCCTTTGCCTCTTCTCTTTACCTAAACTTCGGGCAAGCAAATACAAGCAAGTGCTTTACCATATTGCCATTAAGTAGCTTAGAGCCTACTCTAATCTATGCATGTAAATCACAAACAACTGAGGAGGGCCCTTGCTCCTTTTAATTTAGTGGTTACTTGACCTGCAAATGATACCCAAGTTAGAGACCCCACTCACTTAGTGGGGTTTAAATCTACATCTTCCTCTTTCCTGCAAAGTTCTTCAACCACCCTGTGGACTTTGACCTTTCTGTAAAAGCTGGTTCACTGGGCTGCCAAGAGGGGATGATATGTGAACTTGAAAAATCAAGGCTGAGAGTAGAGGGTGCAGTGGTCCAGACCCCAGTGTGTTTTTGAATTTCATAGTCATTGGATAGACAGCACAAGAATATCTTCTACCCCACTGACCAACTCACTTAGCCATTTTAGTGTTGCAGAGTGGTCCAGATCCCAAATCAGGGTCTCATCATATGAAGTGCTATACAGACATAATAAAAGACAGTCCCTGCTCCCTTTGTAGTCTTAGCTCAACAGACAGGTGAGAGAAATCTGGCAATGATTAGGAAGAGCAAGATAGCAGAAGTACAGCATCTTTCTGCATATATGGTTGTGTGCAGAGCTTTCTGTGTAGATATTTGACAAATTCTTTTTTTTTTTTCCCCACTAATGGAGGCAAATAAACCAGTCAGTAGCTGTAATCTGAGGTTTGATTTCAGCACTTTCACACGAGCAGAAAAACTGAAGTCTGTTTTACAGTGGGTTTTTGGTTATGCACCATTATGTTTCTGATTTCTGTGTCTAGGGCTTTGGGGAAAGGTTTCCAGAGTGACAGCTCACTAGTGCTACTAATTACCTTCCCAGTTCATCAATTGTAAATGGTTGTCTTCCCAGCTTTTTCATGCGCTTCTGGAGAATACCTGGAAATGAAGAACCAGGTGTGCAGTAAATGTGCCGAGGGGACCTATTCCTTGGGGAGTGGGATCAAATTTGATGAATGGGATGAACTGCCAGCAGGATTCTCCAATGTGGCAACTTTCATGGATACTGCTATCGGCGCAGCTGAGAATAAAGCAGACAGCTGTGACAAGTAAGAACCTTATGGGTTGATCTGCAGCCACACTCACAGAAGAGTTTTGACTCTCTTGGATTTTAGTGGGATTAGCACATAGTTTTGCTGTGGGGAAACAGTTGCTTGGTTAGCATACTAACATAGATTTTGCATGGTGTTAACAGAGGAACAGTAACTGATATACAGTGCCTATCAGAATGGGACTCAGGATCATCTTTTAATGGGAGTTCTCAGGAAAACGAGGGGAGAGTGGTGCCCACTATGCTGCATAGATGTGTACAAACAAAGACATTTTGCAATCAAAGCGAAGTCTGCATAGTACCAGTCAGCATACTGCAGGGTTATTGAATAATGAAAAATATAGGAGAAATACAGCAAGCCCTATCTGACCTGCCGCAGTTGCTTTGCACTGGCCCATCAGCATAAAGTCAATTTAATTAATCACCTGAGCATTCCTCTATACCAGGGGAGGGGAGGGGAGCAGTCCTCAGATGACATAAGGCCAGGATAACAGGCGTGATAAGAGTAGCAAGGGCTCACTTGCTTTCAGCCCATCTTTGTTTTCCTAATGGCCTTCTGTGGGTTATTACTCTTTAGCAAAACTAAGAACAGCCTGGGGCTTCTGTGACTTGTGCCTCAGTCATTCCAAGACTGATTTAGAGTAAAAGGGAGCTTGTACATATGACAATGTTACCATGTACACGTGATGAAAATTTCCTTTTTGTGGCTTACTGGTGTTACACTTTACACATACTTGTGTTTTGGGGGTTTTACATGAGTTTGCATTGTCACAAACTAAACCACATCCCAATGTAGTTTAGTTTGCAATGTTGCAACTTGGAATGTTGCAGCCATTAATCTGTCTGCTCACCCCACAGCTGCAGAGGAGGCTGGCAGGCTCCACTGAAAAAAAAGGATCAGGCCCCTCACCGCTTCTGCTTTCAGCAGGTGCCTGTGATGAACAGGATACCTGGGGTCGCCTGGGACCAGGCTGGCTTCTCCCTGGGGCAGTGCAGAGAGGTGGCAGGAGGGTGGCTGGGTGTGCTGGCAGCCAGAGAAGGTGGTGGGGATGGTGCACGGGGCGCTGGAAGCCCAGGTGGGCTTGGGGAAGACTTGGATCAGGAGCTTCTGAGCTGTGGCAGCACCTGGCCCACTAGTAGCCTGCCCAGCTGGCTCCAGGGGGCACCACCACTGCGGAGGGAGGGACCGGGGCCCCCACAACTCAGGGGCTACTTGGCCCACCCGCAGCTCACCCCATGGCTGGAGGAGAGGCAGGCAGGCTTTGCTGGAAAAAAAGAAAGGATCAGGTCCTTCACCACGTCTGCCTTCAGTAGGCACCTGCAGCTGCCAGGACAATGATGTGTATACAGTGACGGAAAAATAAAACCCACTGTTTTAATTAAAAACTCACTGTTTCAATTTAGGGGGCATAGAATGTAACCCTGAAGGACTAAACCCCCATCACGTGTACAAGCGCCCAAAGTGTTTTGAAGCTGTCTCAAAAGCTATGCCATCCTCAATAGTTGAGAAGGGCTGTTCATGAGGCTCTGAGATTTGATATTTTAGAACACGGGTCAGAATGCCTTCCAGTGTAGGGTACATGAGACATCCCACCACGGGCTAAAAAAGTTCTGAGAAAAGGTAAACTTTGCAGAGCTCATTATAGTTACTGTGAAAAATGCACCTGAAGCCAATGTTAGAGGTAGGGAATGAATTTGTGTCCCTTATGAAGCAATATAGTTTTATATAAGCCATATGTTTATAGAAGGATGTTAAAAATGTCTTCCCTGTGCCTGTGCTCTAAAACCAGGTTTGTTTTGTTTATGTTTATCAGCTCCTCATGGACGCCTCGTGGGAATTACATCGAGTCTAATAGGGATGACTGCACGGTTTCTCTGATCTACGCAGTTCATTTGAAGAAGTCTGGCTCTGTCTTCTTCGAATACCAGTATATTGACAACAACATCTTCTTTGAGTTTTTTGTAAGGACTTTTCTACATTGAATATAACCCCTAGAGTAAAAGGACATGTTCCAGATAAAGGCCTATACTGGAAACCTTTTATTTTTCTCCTTCTCTACCCATTTAGTCTGAACAAGCTTTAAAAAATCTCATTTTTCCTTGTTGTTTACACTGCCTGTTTACATCTTTACATTACGTTCACAACTGGCCTATGCTGACTGCTTTCATTGTTAGGTAGGTTTTTCAAAAGTACCTAAGTAGTTAGACAGAAAGTTCCTGTACATTTGTGTCCAACTTTTCTGTCACTGTTCTCCTAGTTATGGGGGTTTATGGCATCCTACCATAAAGTTGAAATCAGCAGAGAATCTGCTTTCACATAGTTCTTCTGAATGCCACAAAAACATTTCTGACCATATTGGGTTCCATGATATTCTTTGGAGTAGTTTTTTCTTTTCCTTTGCCAAAGTTTTGGGTCTGGATAATGAGCCTGATCTTAAAATTAATCCTTATATGAGTCTTGTTCCCTCATATGGATAGGTCTGTGGATTTCAGCGGGACTACTAAGAGAACAAGGTCTCCAGGTTGGTTCTAGGGTCCCTTTAACTTGGAAGAATGAAGTCTACTTTGGTACTACTATACCCGTGTATAGGTCCTAGAGCACGGGCTGGCAACATTTATAAGCCATAGGCCAAAACAACTTGGTCTCAGGCTGGTGTGGGCTGGATGGCTTCAGCAGTGCATCAGCAGCAGGGGGGTTGCTTGTGTCCACACTGCGGCCAGGCACTGCCACCATTTTTCCCAGCCCTTTCCTCCCTGCCCAGATCCCAGGCAGTGGTGCAAGCAGGGTTGGGGTTGGGCAATCTGGGAGCTTGCCCCACTACTGCCACTTCTTCCTAGCTGAAACTTGCCCAGCCCTGGTTCGCTTTTCTACCAGCTAGAAGCTGCACCTGCAATGGGGTAGCAGGATGGGCAGGTGGGGAGAAGCAGTGGCAATGAGGGTGCAGCTCCCCTCTGCTTAGCCCCACAGACATGGGGGCCCTCCAGCTCCTCAGGTGAGACCCAGTGGCTATGTGGCGTGTAGGTGACCACTGTTG
Source organism: Crocodylus porosus (assembly GCF_001723895.1). NCBI lineage: Eukaryota > Metazoa > Chordata > Crocodylia > Crocodylidae > Crocodylus > Crocodylus porosus. The sequence continues at coordinate 132,198,849 of NW_017728931.1, read as the reverse complement.
TAGAATATGTGGAAGTCTGTGGGAATTCTCTTTCCAAGGCGTGTTACAAGGCGTGTTATAAGTTCAGCTTCAAAATTTTCCAACATGACTAGCAATTTTAGGTGCTTCAGTTTTGGAGAATTTAAGTGAAGTTACCTTCAAACAGGCCTAATGATCAAAAACGACAGAGGGCCCACTTTGAAAAATACCTCCACTGGGTATCCAAAAACTGAGGAGCAATTGGAATGAAAACTTGCCATGAGTCAGCTGTAGTCTTAGGGTCTGAGTCATTACCCTGTAGCTGTGAGGATGCACAAGCTAGCTCTGCCTGAGGCTTAAGGTTGGGATTTTCAAAAGAGCCAAGTGCTATAATCCCAAGAGCCCAAATCCCATTGACCTTCAGTGAGATTTGTTTCTCAAACATTTGGGCTGCTCACTTACCATTTGTGCCCTCAAACATTAGGGCTGTGCGAAACAGCACTGTTCCATTTTGACTTGCATTTCAGTGTTTCGATGGAACAGCGTTTCATTTTGAATTTAGTTTTGATTAAAAAATGATGTTCCATTTCGTTTAGTTGAAACAGTGATGCTGCTTCAACGCTGTTTGTAGTTTCACCTATAGGCTATAATGGGAAGCTTGAAACAGGTTCTTTCATCCAGCAGGCAGATCAGGGGCCCGCAACCCTGGGAGGGCTGTGGGGGCTGTGCCAGTCCTCTCAGGGTCGTGGGCCCCCAATCTGCCTGTCAGATGAGGGAGGGAAGCTGGGTGCTGCCACCTGGGACCAGCGCCAGCACACTGCTGGTCCCAGGCAGCAGCACCCAGTTTCTCTCATCTGGCAGGCAGGTCGGAGCCTGCAACCCCAGGAGGGCTGCAGGGGAGGTGCAATCGGGCTTAGTTCCCTTTCCCAGCCTGATCAAACTGGGGAAGGGAACTGAGCCCCATCACTCAGTTCCCCTTCCCAGTGCTGCGATTCATCAGGCTGGGGAAGGGAACTGAGTGGGCTGAGTTCCCTTGCCCAGCCCAATCCTAGCGCTGGGGAGGGGAACTCAGCTCAGCTGGGCTCAGTTCCTTTCCCTAGCCTGATGGATCGCAGCACTGGGGAGGGGAACTGAGTGATCCTAGCACTGGGGAGGGGAACTCAGCCGGGCTGCTTCGAAACTCAAAAAGTTTTGAAACTCAAAATGTTTTGACTGCCCTTGTTTCATTTTGAGGCTGTTTTGAAGCCCTCTGTTTTTTTTTGTTTTCACCGTTTTGTGAATCAAAATGTGTTGAAACGAAACAGCCGGTGAAATTTCACATGGCCCTATCAAACATGCCATACTGCTCTGCACTGGATGTTTTTAGAACCTAAAGCAGTGTAGTTGTGTGCAGGCTAATTAATATCCCTCAGCAGTGCTAATTAGCCAAGGCCCTTTGTTGACACAGCAACTCTGCTTTCAGTTTTGGAGGCAGTGAACTTGAGACAGTATGGCATGCTTGAGGGCACTGCTGCCAGTCATTGTAAGCTTATTGTATGGCGTGGGTTTAGGTGCTGTGGAAGATTCTACCCAAAACGATCTTGCATTCCTGGTCAAAGTTGTAGGAGCTGCTCAGGAGGAGGCAGATGGGACTTACCAGGGAATAAAAACTTGGAACAAAAGTGCTGGGCATTGTCTGTTGGCCTCACTTGTTGCATCGGTTGGATCTCACCTTCAATACTATTAGGAAAACAGGGTATCTCAGCTGAGTGTTAGAGCTTAATTAGCATTTGTAAACTTTTTCGAGCTGCTGGAATGAAAGCCTCTATATATCGTTATTCTTAGTATGGGATGGAAAAGGATGACAAAAAATAACTTGGTTTCAGTGCCTGGGGCACCTTCCTACTGCTGCTAGTAGTTCAATGCAACCTCTTGCACTTTGATGAGAGACAGGGCATACTGTTTTATTAAACCCCCTAAGGCTTTTTATTAGACTGTCCTGCCTGGCTCAAAAGATGGAAGCAGCAAATGTGCTTTTACCATCAGTTGAATGTAATAGGAACATGCTCCTAGCTGTAGTTATTTCAATGACTGACTGAGTTTTCTTCTTGCAGAGAAGCAAAAACATTAGGAGCCATATTGTAGTCCATCTATTAGGCATCTTAGTGGATGTAGATGCCTACATTCAATCTGTTCTACCCTACTTAAATCTTCCAAGTCCATTAACATATGTACTTTTATAACCTGTTATCATCTTATTTTTACAGAATCATACAATCATAGACGAGTAGGCTGGAAGGGACCTAACGAGGTCATCTAGGCCCCCTGCTCAGAGCAGGATCATCCTTATCTAAAACTTTTAGACAAGTGTTTGTTTAATGGGTTCTTTAAAATGTCATGAAAATTCAGGCCTGAAACATCAAAAAGCATCCTAGCTTGCCACAGGTAGAGGCAGGGTGATGATGGCACTGCTCACATGCAGCTACTGCAAGGCAAGGAAGTAGTTGTTAAAATACTCTAAAGAAATGAAAGGAAGTCTTCATTTCACCCCCTTCGCTCCCCACTCCCAACCCCAGCTGCAGAGAAAGAGAAAACTCCATACAGATCATGCCAGTATGACCGCAATGTGAAATTCCTTCCTGATCCCAAATATGGTGAGTCACAAAAAAGCAGCAAGGGGTGCATGTACATGAGACGTTTACTGTGGAGCTGACTAATTAGCTCTGCCATGAACGGCTCAGCATTTACACATGCATCCCTATTAGGGCACAGGAAACTAATAAACCGGACCACAGGTTAGTACTTGTAAATGCAAGTACTTGCTGGCTGCGGAGTTTTTTCATGCATAGCAACGCACATATAGATGCTGATCCAGCTGGCTGGGGCACGAGGGTGCTTCAGTGTGGGGTAAGGGGGCAGTGCCTGCTGGCTAGCCCTACACCGAAGCACCCTTGTGCCTCATCCAACCCCACCACAGCACGCTGAGCCGGGTTGGAGCAGTCCCAGGCTGCCATGGCTGCTTTGCCTGGGCTCCATGTGCTGTGCTTGAATAAACTGCAGAGCTTATTGCTCCAGAGTTAAGTGCTTCCAGGTGCATGTTCAAACAGCAGTAAGTTCTGCCGTTTATTCATGTGTGGTGGTTACACATATAGATGTGCCCAAGGAGGAGAAGGATCCACACACCTTTTGTATTAACTGGTTTTCAGGGACTTGAATAGAATCTGACTTAGACACCAGAGTCCACTTATGTGTACAATAAGTAAAGCAGAATCTGGCACTAGGTCTGAAGCCTGCCTTCTTAATTATTAGATGTTTTTAGCAAAATAGCAATGATTTTTCTTGCCTGAAGTTTTTTTCCCCTCATGCGCATCAATGGACATGCTGTCACTTTAAAAGCTCGTCAGCAAATAATTATATCTTGGCAGCTGGATGCTCATTATTTCCTGGGCTCCATATGTGCTAACCTTTAACACTGCACTTTCTCTCCAGAATGCACTGGGCAGTGCTATCTTTTGAAGCCCTTCCTTAGAGCGCTATCAGTTTTGTATGTATATGCCTAATGTCTTTGTAGCAAGTTATACAGCCGCTATCCAGAATGCATTAGCAGCGTCCAGAATGCATTACCAGTGGCACAGCATCTTCCTTTGTCTCTAGGCAGCCTAGTGGTATGTATCCAGATTGGGATAATTAGCCTGATGTCTAACGGGGGTCACTGTTTTTAATTGACAGATTCAAAACGACCAGTGCAAGGAGATGGATTCCACAGCAGACAAATGGGTGAAGCTAACAGATAATGGTGAATGGGGCTCTCATTCTGTAAGTGCTGTGTATCACTTGGTTAAGGCTCTTGTTTCATTGATAATTTAACATTGTTTCCCATGAGGTGCCAGAAAGTAAGGGCTAGATCCTGTGCATTGAAAGACTATTAAAGGAGTACAAAATCCCTTAGGATCAACATCAAAGTTGATGGATGCTGTAAAGGCCTGGTCCAAAGACTACTGAATCAATGCAGATCTTCTTCCCTTTTAATCATGCCTTTAAGAAAGCAGACAGATTTATGTGAATCAAAATGCCATGAGTCACTCTCAGCAACTAATCTAGAGGCCTGGTTGTTCATTAGTGCCATAGATTTTCTGCTTTGTGGAAAACACTGCAATCAGTGGGAGCTTCGTGTGTTCATGTAAGAATGCCATTTGATCTCTTATTTTTAAGTGCATTTTGGAGCTGGGTTACCTCTAATTTGTTCACTGATTGAACTCATCAGTTTAAAACCCTATTTAGCAAATAAACATAGCCATCTCTAAGGGTCTTGTTACACATTAATTTTAGATGACTTCTGGAGCACTTAACGACTGCCTGGATTCTCCAAAAATTAACACCCGAAACTAGTTTTAAAAGCTCTTTAGGCAGTTTAAAGTTATGCCAGTGGTTTATCTCTGATCTGTGTTACCCAGCTTATGTTCCATGAATGTTTGACCACTCGCCACAGATGAGGTGCCCAAGTTGCAGTCCTCCAGCATCCCAGGATGCAGTGTCTCCACCCCCCTCATCCTCCTATTGTCTGTGGACAAAATTTCTACCCCCTGGACTATGCTGCCCAGGGGTAGTTCTGGCATCAAGCCAACTGTGCCTCCAGTCCCCAGGAGTGTGATCTTGCCACCCCAGGGGTGCACCCCATGCAAACAGCCAGCAGATTACATGCCAGTTACCATGTCACAGGGCATGGATGGGTCCAGAGTGAGGTCTAGTGGGCGTGGGCTGGGGGAACAAGTAGGGGGACTGGGTCTCCATGAGCTGGGGGAGGGGCAGTAACTCCATGAAAAGCACCTTCCCACACTGCTCGCACCTCCCAGCCACCCCAGGAGGCATAACCAGCACCCTCACACCAATCCCAAATCCTAATTTATTAAACAGGAGGTCTTCTTTAATTACTTCCTCTTTATTTCTTTTTACATTTTTAAATTTATTTTTATTTTATCCTTCAGTGGCTGGCTGCCTTCATTTCACCACCTTTCCCTCATCCTCATTTCCTCTTCACCTCCCATTTCATTACCCACTCCCATGCCATTCACTCTCCACCTCACAGCTTCAAGTTCCCATTGCCTTGAACCTTTCTTTTGTGCATCCCCCACATTAGCATCTTAAAGTGGTTTTAAGCACTCATTTTGTGGCTCAAAGTTACACCACTCCAGGGCAGGATCATTTCTGATCCCTACTACACAGTTCCTGTTCCATGAAAGTGTGACCACTCCCTATAGATGTGCCATCCAAGTTAAGGTCCATTAGTATCCCAGGATCTCTTACGCTGCCGTAGAGCAGGGGTAGAAGCCTGTTCTGGCTCACTAGCCCTGTAGAGCAGGGGTGGGAAATTATTTTGGGTGGAGGGACGCTTACTGAGTTTTGGCAAGCCATCGAGGGCCACATGATAGGCAGCCAGGGGCAGATAAATATCAATTTTCTAAATGTATTAGGGGCCCTGCGGGCCAGATAGAATGGCCTGGTGGGGTGCATTTTGCCCACTCCTGCTGTAAGTCACTGCTGTAGCTCTTAGTCAGGCCCCTACTAACCAGGCCTCTAGAGGCAAGTCACAGCTGTGCAGGTGGAGGTCATTCAGAGAAAGGTTTTAGCTGTCAGGTGCGACTGCTCCAAACCCAAGCTAGCACTAGCACAGATCAGCATTTGAGGAGCTCAGACTACAGTGTGTAACAAGGCTGTAATATGGCTTCTTTGGAATCAATTTAAGAGTGTCTGCACAGGGGAAACAGCATCCACTTAACTCAATTTGTTGCTAAATCAGTTCAGTTTAATCAGTGGCTCTGCAGTGACTCGCCCTTAGTTTACTTTCTCTGAGCAAAGATCTTTAATCCAGAGACTGAGGCCGGTGTACCCTGAAGAGGTTGATATGGCTATGCTGTTTAGATTGTGCTGCTGAATGATATTGCTAGCTGGCAGAAAAGCTAAAGCAGATGCAGTTAAATTAGCAAAATTGTTTTTTGCCACTATTGCTGACTGTTTGAAGAAGTGGAAATAAGCTACGTCCAGTTGTTTCTCCACTAGGAGGGAGCCACATCTTTGGAAATCTTTCTGGTGTGGACAAGGCCAGAGTAAAATGGATAGTTTTGGAAACGTTTCTTTAGAAGAGCTGTGCTTTGGGTTACATGCATGACCCTGGCGGGGCTGTTTGCTGAGTGGCTCCTTTAGAATTCCCCACTTTGAGTCACCAAAATGTGTGGGCTTGTTAGAAGTGCTCAGAGATGGCCTCAGCCTGCTCCCATTGGCTTGGGCTCGGTCTACACGGTATATCTGAGAGCTGGACTGCCTTACAGGGTGGACTGGTGTGAAAAGAAAAGTGAAGTGAAATTCCACCCCGCCCCAGGATGGTCCCATACTTAGAGAGAGCCTGCTGAGGGTTAGGGTGTTTATTTTCCTACTGGTTAAAAATTTGCCAGGCCACCTCTGCTGGTGTGACTGTCATCCGGAAGTGTGTGTGTGTGTGTGTGTGTGTGTGTGTGTGTGTGTGTGTGTGAGAGTGTGTGCGTGAGGTTTTTTTAAAAAATTTATTGCCAGCAAAGCTATCCCTGTATAGGCCTTGTGTAGATGGAATGATTCTGCTTCAAGTTGTCTCTTGCTGGTATAGCTATTCCCTGTCCTGTACAGGAAAAGCTGCATCGATAAAAGCACTTTTCTACTGACATGCTTGGGTTGATGCTGGATAAGTGATACCATTTGAACTGTGGTATAGTCAAGACAGGAAAACTTTCCAGAGTGAACAAAGGCTTGCCAAAGCAGCCGGTCAGGCTAATCCTGAATGCTTTGGAGAAGCCCACTGAAATTGCCGAATTAGCCATAAAAAATGGTTTGTCAAATACTGGACCCTATGCCCGTAGAAACAAACTTAGGAGTTAAGGTCCTATATCCGAAAGAGAATAGGTAAGCAGAGTTAAGCATTACTGAATGCTAGGATGTCTAGGGGAGCTAGGCACCTCCACAGGTGACTGTGGGTTGTCTGGAGAGGTCTGGGAACATGACTGTTGCATTACTGCTTACAACTGGTTTGAAGGTAGGATACAGGGCACTTCCACAAAGGAAGCCTCAGAGCCTCTGCCTCCCAGCATCCTCACGCCCCTTGCTTTCAGAGGGGAGGCACTGCTTCCTTCTCTTCTTGACTGCTGCCCCCACAGCCTTTGATATACCAGGCAAAGTTAGTTTAGTTAACCAGGAAACTAGAATTCCTGGAAGGAAGTGAGGAATTTGAGTCACTGAAATGGGTGACTTGCATAGAGCAATAAAAGAGTACCTTTGAGGAGGGGTGCTAATTGCCGTGCCGTTATTTTTGCAGGTAACTTTGAAATCAGGCACAAATATATTATACTGGAGAACAACGGGGATTCTCATGGGGTCAAAAGTGGTGAAACCTGTCCTAGTAAAAAACATCACAATTGAAGGTAGGAGAGGTTGAGCTGTTAATCTAAGTCAGTTGTTCATTGTAGTGATAACTCTATTATTACTATCTCTGTCTTCAAAGGTAAATGTCTTGGTTTGGGAAAGAGCATTTTTCATTATCATAACCACAGTACGGGCAACCCCCGCTTATCACTCTTAATTGGTTCCCAAAAAACTGAGTGTTAAGCAGAAATAGCGTTAAGTGAAACCGAAATTTTTTGACGAACCAAGGTGGCGACTGTGAGTTATAACGGAACTCGCTCAGTGCTAAGTGGAATTGGGTATCAATGTAAAATGAGCATTATAGCGAAACAGCGCTAAGCAGGGTTTGCCGGTAAACTCTATGCGTGCTCCCAAATCTCTAGAAACAAAGGTATGAGAAATATGTTACGGGGATTAATTGGCCAATGGTGACATCTGCTGGGCAGGACTGGAATAGCAAGAAGAGGATGAAAAAAGTTTTAAAACAGTCTATTCTTGAGAATTAACTGAAAGGGCTCTTCCAGAATAATTATGGTTCAGTCATCTTTAAATAAACCATTTAATTATTCTGGAATAGTCATTTAGGTTAATTTTGAAGTTTAAACAGACGGAGTGGAATATAATGGTATTCAGATGGAATATAATATGATGTTCATTCAGATTGAACTCTGATTGAGGTGAATGGCAGAAGGCAAGGCAGGGACTAACTTGTTCAGAAAGGCATAAACTTTGAGGTGAATGGGCGTTTGACCTGGGTAATACCTGAAGCACTGCACTCTCGGATAGCAAAACCAGGGGACTTAACCCAGCCGTGATTGTGGGTATTCAGTGATGGTATACATAGTGTTTATTTTCCCAAGACAGTAGGGTAGACAGGAGCAGTGGAGGATATGTCTCTGTGTTTATTCAAGTGGTTTACCTCTACTTTGCTTTACAGGAGTTGCGTATACATCTGAATGCTTTCCATGCAAACCCGGTACGTTCAGTGATAAACCAGGGTCTTCCAACTGCCAAGTGTGCCCAAGAAATACCTATTCAGAGAAAGGAGCTAAGGAATGTACCAAATGTAAAGAAGCAACACATTATGCAGGTACACAGCAGGAGATGAATAAAATCCATGAATATGTGAATGTGCGGGACAGTGGTCAGCATTACAAGCTTGTGTGTAGGTCTGCATTTGCCCAAGAATTGCTTTGCCTACCACTAAAACGTAGTCAAGCAGGCTGGGACACAAAGTGAAGTTTAATACAGTGCCTTTCTTAGATTCTGGGGGGTGGCGGGGGGGAGGAATTTCTGTTGGTAGGTTATAATGGCCCCACAGTGGAAGTTGGCCAGGGTATTTCCATACTTTAAAAGAAAGGAACGAGAGCTTCACAATAGTTTTGGCTTTAGTTTTCTTCTGCATGATGACAGCAATTGCATGGTGCTGTCTAATACCAGTATGGGGCCTTGGTTCATTCCAGACCCAGTGGCAACTCCTGACCCATCCACACGTTTCCTGGAGTCTCTCATCCATATACTCCTCTTGCCCACCTACCCATCCCTGCTTGTCGTATCTGGTAGAATGGAGCCCGTGATGGTTTAGCTGCAAGTTGGGCATGAAAGAGAGCCATCAAAACTCTTTTGTTTCCCCAGCCAGGGTGGCTGGAAAGCATTGAATAAAATGGACCAGATTCATCCATGGCATAATAGCACCGAAATCAGAGGTGTTGGTGTAGTTATATCAGGGATCATGTCAGAATCATGTCTGTTTCAGGGAGCAATTTCCAGGATACTGGGGACTATATTTTGTTTTGGACGCAAGAGTTTGATGGTGTTTCCCAAGTAAAATACTGCAGGATTTCCTTTTGTACAAAAGTTGTTCCAAATTGTCCTTTTGAATGTTTTTCAAGGACTGGCTTATATTTGCATGTACTGGGCATCTACAGCATACTTATAATAATAGTAGGCTTAGTTTGTCTGTCTGGAGCACTCTGATTGGTTGTCTTGGCAGCCAATCAGAATGCTTACTGAAACAACCAATCACAGTGCTCCGACAGACAGCACTAGCGTGTTGTTATTATAGATCCTGAGAAGTTTCAAACAAATGTGCAGGCAAGTCAGAGCTAGAATGAAGCACTGAGCCCTCCGCTGTGGAGCGGACAGGCTCCGCTGATGGACAAAAAGTGGTGAGGGCCTGATCCTTTTTTATTTTCCTGGAGCCTGCTCAACTCTCCCACAGCCAGGAGGCCATCTGCCAGTGGGTCCTGCAGGGCAGCTCAGTGCTTCCCTTCATGGCAGCAGTGTCCCCTAGGACCCCCCAGGTGGGGTCCCAGCAAATGGGTGCTGCAGGGGGGGGTGCTGCTGCCACAGAGGGAAGCACCACAGTCCTCTGCAGCTCAGGGTTGCATAGATTTCATAGACATCAGGGCTGCAAGGGACCTTGGGAGATCATCGAGTCCAGCCCCCTGCCCAAAGGGCAGGAAGTCAGCTGGGGTCAGAGGATCCCAGCAAGATAAGCATCCAATTT
>NW_017728931.1:132152157-132188967 GCF_001723895.1 Crocodylus porosus | reverse complement strand
GGGCCCTTGACCACCTTGGGCCATGCCCCTGACTGGGCAGAGCGGGAGGTCCCAGAGTCCTCCTTAGTCGCGGAGGGAGACGGAGCTCTCCCCTGCGGCTCCCGGGGGAGAAGGGCCTGGCAGTAGGAGTCTATCTCCTGCTCGCAGTCCCTGATGGCACGCATGACCCACTGGTAGCTTGCTCCCCGGCCGTGGGAGATGCAGGCAGGCTCTGGGAGGAAAAAAAAAAGATCAGGTCCCTTGCCGCCTGACCCTCACCCCTTCCTGACGGAGCCTGCCTGTGAGCTGCGGGGGTGAAGGCCCAGCGCTTCCCTCTGCGATGGTGATGTTCCCAGGGGCCATGGAGGCAGGGTGCTAGCTGTGCAGCTCCAGCTCGCAGGCAGCACCCACCAGATCCAATGGTGCATGGAGCGCTGGAAGCCTGAGCATGCTTGGCAGGCTTCCAGTGCCCCGTACACCATCCCCACCACCTTCCCACTGCCTGGGAATGGGCTGGCTGCCCCGGCAAAGTGGCAGGAGGGTGGCTGGGTGTGCTGGCAGCTGGAGAAGGTGGCAGGGATCGTGCCTGGCAAGCCCAAACTTCCCTGAGCATGCCTGGGCTTCCAGCACCCTGTACACCATCCCTTCCTCCTTCTCTGGATAGGGCCCTTGTACATGTGAGGAATATTGCTGTAATTTGTTAGGTAGCAAGCTAAAGTACCTGGGATATGTTTTAGTTTGCTATGTAAAAAAGTCATTTAAATTGAAATACGCTGCCGAACGTGTATACTGTTATGAAATTTAATCATAGCACGCTGCCGAACGTGTGCAGTTACACAATTAAATAATTAAACAGAGCAATTAAACCACTAAACGGTAATTTCTTCACATATACGAGGGCCCTTCATCACATGTATGAGGACCCTCTTATTTTATGACTATGAGCAAGTCACAAGGTCAGACTTGACAAAATATGTATTTATATTCCCATGCCTGTGTTTACACGTGGACAGCTTTATCTAGCTTTTTCGAGGGTGAGAAGTTTGGATTCCGTTAAAGTATTCAGTCAAGATTTTTAGCTATCCTTTGTATTTAAAGAAATACTTCTGCAATTTAATCGCAAATGTTTTGCAGGTTTCAGCTAGTATGATACATAAACATACCCTGTACTGTGATGGCACCTCAAATACTACCCACTTGCTTCCTGACTATTGTAGAGTAGTTAACTTCTGGTATTCATTTTCTTGTAGAATGATTTTAAGGAACATTGTTAAAAAACTGATTACTTGCTGCAAGCATGTTAGCACTTAAATGCAAACTTGAGTTATGGATACCAGTTAGGGAGGTGTGTCTGCTTCCATGAAAATCAATGGGAATTTTGTAATTGATTCCAATGCGGAAAAGATCTGAAGGGAAATAGACTCTCAATTCTATACATTGTCAAAAGGAATTTAATTTTAGTGCCAACCTGATCTGTGTGAATTGTAGTTTGCTGTTCAATGAAAAATCCAGTGTTACAGAAGTATGATGATACTGGTGTCTCAGTGAGTTGCAAAGCCAAGTGCATTGTATAGTACAAATAATAAATGAGATTTTCAAAGGAGCCTAAAAACTGTATTATCTGGAGCAGTGGTAGGGTGGCCATTTCTTCGTAGCACATTTAAAAATCCTACTGAATGTGGTTTTGGTTCTGAATGTGTATGTTGTTAATTCTGTAATTCCTTGTTTCACCTTGCTGCCTAACTGGACATATTGATTCTTGAACCCTGTTTTTCATTTTTGCAGAAATCATTTAATCGCGTAATGTTCTGTTTCTCGACCTTCCTTTCCAGATGAAGGATCTGGTCAGTGCATGGAGCGTCCTCCTTGTACGAACAAAGACTTCTTCCAGATCCATACGCCATGTGATAAAGAAGGGAAGGTAAGTATGAGGCTCACTCAGTTTGACTTTATTCTTTAATTCATTGGCACAGTGGAAGTCTATTGGTTTGGACACCAATCAGGGAGCCAGTAACTCCTGAATTCTTATTCTTTTTCTAGCAGTTACTTTTAGGGTAGAATCCTGCTTCCTTTTGTGCATCTCAGTGGCAGTTTTCTAGCAACCTAAGTGGCCTTTTTGGCACTTACATGCAGGAAGTAATTCAACTTTATCTATGTTGTTGGCATCTGAGTATGTGCACACAGATTAAGCATGGGCAGTAAGCTGTGCACCGACTAGGCCTGCACATGGCTATGTATAAGGGTGACCATATGCCTTTGTTTGGTCAGGACAGTCCTGGATTTAAGAGGCCAGGCCCAGCCAGCCGGTGAAAATTAAAATGAGCATCCCCGGGCATGGAGCATGGAGTGCAGTCTGGCCGGGAGGTGGACTTGCACAAGCTGTGAAATAGGAAGCCCTACCAGACAGCAAAATTGCTCTAAAATTGGTTAGCTTGATTAGTGGAAAGACCACTGAAAAGGGAGATGATTGTTAACACCTTTGAAGTAAGGAACAATGGGTCATTAACAGGCCATTGACCTCCTTAGCTGCCTGAATAGTAGTACCAGAATTGCACCCTACCGCACCATCCCCACTTCTACCTGCAGCAGTGCTGCTGACTTGTGGCGGGACTTGGAGGGCAGTGTCCCAGATTTCACATTGTCCCATTTGGTCACCCTAGCTATGCATGTATGCCTGTTATAGATGCATACCCGCATCTAAATTGCAAAAATGAAGCAGGCCAGAAACCCATGACTAATGTTGCTAGACTCACAAGGAAGATCCTTCCATGTTTTAGCCCTAAAATCACTGAGTGGTTAGGGCACTGCCCAAGGAAGCCAAAACCCCGGGTTCTGGGACTTCCTTTGCCCAGGAGGGGTTGAACCTGCATCTTTTTGATTTATCAGTATAGGGGGCTGAGTACTTGTTGCAGGTCAGGCATTATCCATGCCACTCTTCAGCACTTCTTTTGAAGCTGACTTTGGGAAAACAAGAGAGGGAGATATGTGGGGCCAGGAGGATGCACACAAGCTAGATGGTAAGTGGCTCTGTGAGATGTCTGCTGTTCTACAAAGGAGCTGGCCCTGAGTGTTAGCCTGGACCCTTACCCACAGGGGAGCATAAACTTCTGTACTATTCTGTATTCAATTTATCCAGTGACTATTAAAGGCAAGGGCAGGCAAGGTTCTTTGAGCAGATGTGATATCTTTTATTAGACCAACTGAGTAGTTGGGGGGAAAAAAAATTCTTGGCAAGCTTTTGGGTGCAGTCACCCTTCTTTGGGTATGGGGAGTCTCGGCTGAGCTTCAAAAGGAGCACTGGACAGTGCCTAACCTGTATAGGATGGTTACAGCGTGGTCTTAGAAAACTGGAGCAAGAGACAGGTTCAAAACCCTTTAGGATGAGGTGGGCTTAGAACTCAGGTCTGCCACTTCTCTGAAGGAGTGCTCTAACCACTCTGCAACTGGGGCTAAAATGTGGAAGTCTCCTCCTTCCTTTGTGCTTTTTCTAGGATAAAGGAAGGAGGAGCCTTCCATATAGCTGTGTACCTGTAGCCTATTGCACATGCTCAGTAGCTGGCTTCCTTGAATTTGTACTGGCCTCTGGCTGCTTTACCACTCCATCCAGGAAGAGCACAAACCATCTGCAGACACTTTTACTTCTTCAGACTGACAAAGGGTGTTTGTGCCTGAAAGCTTGCTAAGAAGAGTTTTTCCAACTTTTTAAGTTGGTCTAATAAAAGATGTTGGATTTACCCAAAGAACTTCGTCTGCCTATGTCCTTAGACCAACACGGCTACAACCTATATCCCGGCAGCTGTTTAGACACTTATTTATTCACACTTCAGGCAAAGCTGAATTTTTAGCTATGCATGAGTGCTGAAAATATGCAGCTAGAAAACTGTCAGTTAAGGAAGTAGAATTGCACCCCCTTAGTGACTTGGGGAAAGTCACTTGGCTCACCCTCTCACTTCCTCCAGGAACTATAAATATCTGTTTGAGATTTTCCTTCAGTAACTATCACTATAGTATGCAAGGCCCTGGTTTTGTCAAACTTGTGCCCATGATCTGTCTGACTTGATCTTTCTCATATGTGTAGGTTGACAAAATCTGGACCCAGGTGCTGATAACAATACAGCCTTGCCTCTAGGACCACCTTGAATGTCCACTGACTGGATTTATGATAGGGTGAACTATAATGAGGACTTTACTCCCATTTTCCCCACAGTCCTATGGGAACTCTTTTGTGAGAGTGCTGAGATCACAGCTTGGATTTTGGGGGCAAGCAGCTGCCAACTATGACACTGTCCTGAAACACATTTTGCTGAAACTTGGCTGACATCACAGTTCATTTAGGGTTGCATTGCCCACACCCTAGATCCCCCTCCCACCTCCCTTCAGCCAACACTGGGTAGCAAGACACTACAATCCCCTCAACCCAGGTGCAGCTAACATATCACTTTCTAACAGGATGGAGTTTTTCAGCCAGTTACACACACTTTTTGAGTCTGAATCTGCTTTAATAAAAACGATTTTAGAATACCGACCTTCCGAATGAGACAGATCTGTACCCATGACTTACCACACAGTACTTGTGCTCCGAAACCTCCCTCTCTAATGACTCTGTGAATTAATAGCCTTTTCCACTGCACCCTAAGGTACTATGCTGTCATGTAGTTTCCTGCAGATTACTTTGTAATTGAGCTGTGAAATTCAAGTCCCTCCTCAAGGCTCACTTGCTTTGATTAGCCTCCCAGTACAGACCCACTCCTTCTGCCTTCCTGATGACCTTTCTCTCAAAGTATTGTAAAATGAACTCATCAACATATAAAACAGCTCTGTGTAGAAAGTCCCCCACACAGGAGTGTGCAACAAATGCACCCAGAGTAGCAGCAGCTGTCAGCACTCAGCATTTCTGAAAGTCAAGTCATAAATAGGTCACTCCCGAATGCTTTTTTTGCCATCACTTGTTGTACTGTGTCCATTTATGTTTGTGTGTGTGTCTCTTTGAATCAGGGACCTGATCCAAGGGCCAGTGAAGTCAATGGATATCTTTTCCTGGGTACAAGATTGGGCTTGTAATCACCAGGACTTAAATTGAGATTTTCAAAAGGTCCAAAGGGAGTTAGATACCCCTTTCATTGACCAGCTCCTTGGAAAATTCAAGTCTATTGGATAAGCCCCAGTCTCACACAGACTGTATGCACAATATGAGTTCCACTGAGTTCAGTGGGATTACTTGTGCAAGTAAAGTTTGCTCACACACAAGTTTTCCTTCCTTGTAGGCACTGATCTATGTTATTTTAAATGTTCTGCACACCTACTACAAAAATAAATAATAATCAGGCAAATCTATAAATCTGAACCCTACTACAATTAAGAATCAAAAGGGCTGTTTAACTCTTTCTTAAATTCCCTATTGTTATATGACAGTTATAATGTAGTTGTCAGTATCAGCATCCTCAAAAGCCACCCCCGAGGTATAAAGAGACAGTTAATTTTGGGTAATTTAAATGTTTCCCAGTTTTTTGAACTTATCTCATTTTCTTCTTTTGAAATATTAAAACTTTATAGGCCATCACAACCTAGTGCAATCCAGAAACCCAAATTCTGCAAGGATCAGTCCATGATGAACCAGAGATGCAATTTTATTTTGCAGTGTCAATACAGAACTAAAACTTTGGTGCATACAAATCAGCGCTTATTTAATGTGGCAGTTCAGGAGAGTTCATGTGATCTGGTACTACTGTCTTTCCAAAGAAGAACGTGCTAATATGATTGGAGAAAAATTAGGAATTTTTTTGAAATACAGGCATATGCTGGGATGATAAATAGCTTGTGAGGTTTTCAGAGGGATGTTTTCCATTGTGCTAGGCTCTTTAAAATACAGAGGAAAAAACCCCAGTGTTTTTTTATGTGGCACTCTTCCAACATAAGATCCCAAGTGGCATACAGCAAAGAGTCAATGAAATAGGCAAGGGTTAAAGATGGGAAGGCCAGAGCCACAAGGTTCAGATACGGTCAGTGGTTGGCTGTTGTGATGCTTACAGGAAACCAATTAATTAAGGCCTGGAGCAAAGTTCAACAAACTCAGTGGAAAGACCTCCTGACTTGACAGGCTTTGATCTCCTGATGGGAAGGGCAGTCAGGGATAGCATATATTTATTTATTAATTAAAAAGCAGCATCCTTGCAAATGGTTGGAGCCATTAGCTCATGCATTTGGAGCCATTAGCTCACCTATGTTATCTTTTTACTACTGCGCTCACCCTTCATTCCCTCATATTTATTGTCCATCATAATCACTTGTTCCATTTTGTTTTAAGTCATATTAGAAGTATATCAGGGAGGGCTGCAGGTTCCTATCTGCATGTATACCATCTAGCACAATCTGGTCTCAGTCCTGTTTTGGACCATAGAGTAATAGTGGTATCAATGGTTTCCACATTTGTTGGAGGTGTTTAAGAAGAGGCTGGGTAAGCATTGGTCAGGAATGTTCTAGGAGTAGCTATATCTGTGCTGTACTGTGGGTATTCCCCATGCTTCTGGCCTTTGTTAGTTGGCACATGGGACTAGGAAGACATTATTTCACCCTCCTCTTGCTACATGATGTCAAGGTTTTGTTATTTTTCCTCTGCTTTCCTCAGAAGCATTGCATGTTGGCTGCAGCCAAGTTATGAGATTTTCACTGGGGTGTGCCAATGCTCCTGCTGAGACTTAAACTCAGAGGTTCCTGGTTAGAGGGTCTTACCCATTTGCTCAGGGTCAGACTCGATGATCTCCCGAGGTCCCTTCCAGCCCTAATGTCTATGAATGTCTATGATCACTATATTTGGGGTCCGGAAGGAATTTTACCCCATGGTCAGATTGGTATGGACTGTGGGGTTGGGTTTTTTGCATTTTTCTGTAACGGGGCTTTGTGGCCCTCTTCCTAGGATCTCATGAGCGTATATTGACAACCTTTGTAGCAGTAGGACGTTGGTCCTGGCCATGGTCCCCTTGCTTTATGTGAGGCAGGTTAGGGCGTTATGTCTTGCGTTGACTAGGATTGACTGTGTAGTTTTGCTAAGAGGCAAGACCGTGGATTTGTAAGGATAGATATGATCTTGATCTTGCCTCTGGCAGGAGCTGGGACTAGATGACCTCTTGAGGTCCTTTCCAGGCCTACTTTCTCATGATTTTATGATTCTACAATCTGACACCAGATCCTTTTTATTTCAGACTCAGATCATGTATAAATGGATAGAGCCTAAAATCTGTAGGGAAGATCTTCGGGATGCAATGGAGCTGCCCCCTTCTGGAGAGAGGAAGGACTGTCCACCCTGCAACCCTGGGTTTTACAATAATGGATCATCTTCCTGCACGCCTTGCCCTCAGGGCATGTTTTCGGATGGGACACAGGGTAGGAGGCCTATTATCTGGTGAATTCCCCTTTTCAGTAGATCATTGCAGTGAATTTCTACCCATGTTTGCTTTGTTTCCCTAAAGGCAATCACTAGCCTGTGCATTACTTATGCTTTTATGAAGTGTTACTATTAGCTAGGGTTCTTATCCATCTAATAATTAGTGATTAAATGACATCAGAGCAGTGTTTGGGGATAGACAGGTGAATGGAGAACATGAAGAATGGGTGTGTTAGAGCAACAATGGGTTGCTGTCATTAGTTAGTTGGCATTAACATCCTCAGAATTATTTTAAGGGCCACTGGAGGATAGAGTGATTACTCTGCTCTAGCATAAAATTCATCCCAGGGGGCATGGGAGCAGAATGTTTAAGGCATTGTGCTACAGGGTCAGAGGGGTGAGTTTGTACCTTCCTCCAGGCTTGTACCAAAGTTGGCCCCTGATTGTTCAGGATTTGGAATCAGAGCATCCAGATGTGATGCCTTGCACCACATCACTTCCTTGTATGTCAGTGAGTGTGTTTACATGAGACGGTGACAGTGCAGTAGTCTAATAATACTGCACAGTAGCGCGTCACAGCACAAATACTGCTAAAATGCTACTGTGCAATAATATTAGGGTACTGCGCGGTAGCATCACTTAAAAAGCATTCACCGGCTCTACTTGCAGTAACTCGGGGTACTGTGCATTTGTTCAGTACTTGATTATACAAGTTAATGAACATGTAGACATGCCCATTGGCTACAGAAACGGGCGTGCCTTAAGTAGGCTAGTCTGATGGACCATATCAGTTGAGATGACCTTTCTCTCTTTTTAACCACCCCTCTACCTTGACCTGTTGATTCCCCAGGACATCCTTGTCCAGCCAAGTTTATTGTAAGTCATCAGCAAGGAGTCTTTTGCCTTTGCACTTTGGGCGATTGTTCTTACATCCTTAGATTCTAAGAATGATTATTCAGGTTTGAAGGACTATTTGTTTTACATGTATCTTCCATTTAATTCCCAGTTGCCCTGTATGAAACACTATTGTTTCCCTTTATACTTTTGTAAAGTGCTGCATTTTATAGTCATTACTTGGGTGCAATCTCCTTTCCCTGCTGTTCCCCTGTAGAATGCCAGGCCTGCCCAGCTGGGACTGAACCAGCTCTTGGATTTGAATATAAATGGTGGAACATACTGCCAGCCAATATGAAGACTTCTTGTTTTAATGTTGGAAATTCAAAGTGTGATGGAATGAATGGTGAGCCGGTCTCTCGCTACCTTGTTATCTTTCATCTTCACTGATTGTAAGAGTATTTGAGGGCATGGACAGAGAGGCTTACACTTCTGTAATTAGCATAACATCTTACATTGCTGTAAACAAAAAAAAAAGTAGTGGACAGATGACACAGACACCTAACATGGGATAACGACACAGTCATGTAAAGAACTATTCCTAAAAGAGTCCAGGGCAAAATGCTATTAGTGTAATTTGCACTGCTTTAAGTTTCATACATCCACAACCATCCTAAAGTAGCTGTTTGCTGTAGGCAAACAGGGAATTACTTGCTCCTGTGTCGCCTAGTGGTGGCACAGCAATTGCCACCGACTGTGTGAGCTACCCTGGGATAGCTTCGCACCTGCCTGTTCCTGATCTCAGTTAATTGTTTCTGGTATACAGAACTGAATAACTATACAAGAGAATGTGTTTGTCTGTTCACACACTCGGGGCCCATCAAATATGTGCTTGGCTCAGTTAACCCCAGCATACAGCTCCTTTTCTTCCTCTCATTGCACATAGGTTTGATAAGTCAGTGGATAATCATCTTGTTGAATACCAAGCAAGAGGAAATAAAGGGCAAGACTCAGCTGGAATAAATCAGTTTTGCTCTGTTAACTTTCCTGGAACCAGACCAGATGCCAGAGTCTGTTCTACCTACTAGGCATCTAAGTGGACTTAGGTGCTTAAATGTGATCGCATTCTACCTAATGCAAGTCCTGAAAATCCATTAATGAATCTGCTTTTGTAACAAACCCTCTTTAGTCTGAGGTACAAGAAAGTGGGGCGGAGGAGAACCTATTTGCTTTTAACATTAGATGGATCACGCTAAAGAATCTACGTTCTGTTATGTGCCTACTAGGTGGCGTAGGATCTGATCCCAGATTATACCAACTGAACAGCTTAGAGTACATTAAAGAGGTAGTTATCCATGTTACAGAGTACAGGGTGCATCTAAGGCAGTAGTTCTCAACCTTCTTAGACTCAAGGCATGCATTGATAGACTTGAGGCACCCCTTGGAAAATGTCAGGTCTTAGTTTTTGCTCTTTTTTTGACTATAGAAAAGTAATAGAGCAATTCTTCTGTTTCAAAGACCTCACGTTACACCAGTCAGAATGTTTTTTTAACACTGAATTCGTATGTGAAAACCCTGGGTATATCTTGTCAATCATGTTTGCTCATCTAATAGAGCTAACATTTTACATCACCCTTGAAATATTCTCAAGGCATCCCATGGTGTCCTGGCACCCTGGTTGAGAATCAGTGAGCTAAGGATTATATAGGAAAATAAATGTCCACATTTTTGTTGTATTGTAGTTTCTTCCTGTTTATCCTTAATGTCATTTTTCCTGATCATTGAGACTTGAGGAAACACCCCATACCTGGTGCCTTCCAAGCCTTCTCCCTGCATGTGTCCTGAGGTGGCAGCAGAAAACATTCATAGTGCAGCTGTGGACATATTCCTATTCAGAGATTTCTTATACGTATCCTATGAGGAACTGCTCCTGTCCTGTTCTGTATAAGAACTACTGCTCTCTAGGGTGCATGATAAGGTTGCTCCAGTAAAGTAATTCAAACACATACTTAAACTTAAGCACATACATTCCTAGATTATAGATTTTAGAGCACAAAGGGACCGTTCTAATCATCTAGTCTGACCCCAATTTACTGAACTTCAAGTTGCTTTTTAAATCAGAACTTCAAAGGTGACATTTTCATCTGACATGGACAATGTCCAGGAGCTGATATCCATCCTGAAAATGTCCGCCTTTTTAAAAGAAATTAGTTTTTTGACAATTTGTTCCAACTATATTTTTCAATCACTAGTTTATTTACTGAATTATTGAAAACCCCTGTATTATATAGAGAGATGAGGACACTTTTATATAAATTGCCTGTTTCTGGAAATGTGGATTTTTTTCCCTTTGCAGGTTGGGAGGTGGCTGGAGACCATATTCAGAGCGGGGCAGGGGGCTCTGATAATGATTTTCTTATCCTGAATCTGCACATCCCAGGATTTAAGTAAGAATCACAGTTTCTTTGTCAGTTTGTATTTTATTTGCCAGCTTTTGCACTTGCTTTACATTAACTCCTGATTGGAAAACAAAGTTTGGTTCTTCAGTACTAGATCATTTATAAGTAACTGGTTACTCCATACATTATTGTGACTGGGGCTGTTGACATCCTACACCCCAAATCTGTCATCAGATCTGTAGACACCACTGAAGTCACTTCAGCACCATATGGGTGGAGGAGTCCTTTATACATCAGATAGCAGTCAGGATCTTTGCTGTTTGCTAAGGACCAAACTGCTTTCACTTGAACAGGAGCAAATTAGGTGCAATTTCTAAAGTAAACCTGATATTAGGGCTGGCATCCCATGGACCTCACTCAAGTGAGCAGTGATTTAGAAGTTAATGGTGTGATGCTTTCTAGGACACAAGGCCAGTTATATCTTTTTAGATTAAGAGACAACTCCCACCTGAAAGGGATCACAGTGGAACAGTGAGTATCTTTTGTGATATACCCCACCTTCTCCTGCTTCTGTACTGTAGGCACCTACTAAACATTACGCATATTACTCTATTGCCTGGTTAATTGATAAATTAATTTAGACTGGCCACATGTGAAAAGTAAGACCAGCCATTAGTGCAAAGTAATTATCACACAATAAAAATCACTATCCAGCTATAAAAAGAACCAACCAACAATAAAGTTAGTGCTAGAAAATGTGTAATAACTCTCTAGCTGGTTTCTATTTAACTTAAATTTGAACATGTAGCAGGGTCCTGGGTGGGATATGAGTGTACTCAGCATCACCCTAAGTCACTCAGCATTTTGCAGGGTAACACCCTAAATATTTAAGTCCTACGTGCAAGTCCTGCTTGCAGCTTGCAACATAAAATCTGCACTAACATATTTCAAATCAAAGCCTTTGTGAATCCAGACATTGGCTATGATCTTAATCCAGCCAAATGTTACATATATGCATTTATGGATATATATATTTTCCTCTAGAAGTGAATAGGAGAACTTGCATAATTACACACACACACACACACACACACACACACACACACACACACACACACACACACACACACACACACACTCTCTTTGCTGTACCCAATAACACAATTGATGGAAAGGTAAGGGATAGGCACACAACTTAGACCAGGCTCTAAACTGCTTCCTAATGCCCATGTGGTTCCAAGGCACTCAATGCTGTAAAACCACTGGGATGATTTTAGGTGTCACTAAATTCTACGTCTTTATTTTAGCACTGTGGTTTGGTCAAAGTCGAGTTGCAGATACAACCTGGTATCATAAGAACATAAAAACTGCCATTTACTAGGTCAGATCAAAGGACCATCTTGTTCCATATCCTGTGTTACAGTGGCAGAGAGTGGACGCTGAAAGGGAGGGTGAACTAGTTGGGCATTATACACATATTTTTTTTCCTTCAACACACTGGAGATCCACTGCTTCAGACTCAATTAATTGAGTCTGCTCTTTATGCAAGCTGAGGCAAACAACACTGCACTGCATACAGTTGTATAAGCGGTGAAATGCATGTCAGCGTGCAGAAAATGGCAGCGGTGTGCTCTTCAGCTAAAGCATCTCTGAGGTGTTTTACTTTAAAAGCGTGTTACTGCCATTTTCTCAGCACTGATGTGCATTTTACTGCTTGTATAACTGCAAGCGTCACAGCGCCAGGTGATTTTAAAGTGCCCAGTGCTGTGACGCATGCATGTGTAAAAATGCCTGGTATGACTAAGGTTTTTTTCCACTGGTCCTCTCTCAGTTGCAGCTTCTAGCATTTAAGGTTATAGTATTTGCAGGTTTGTTTGGACACAAAAATTATACCACTTGAGCTAAACCAGTATAATTAAAGTGGTCCATCCCCTTCCTCCAGTGCAGACACAATTATGGTGGCATAAATATGCTGCCTAACTGATGAAGCTGTTCCCATCTGGGAAGGAAAATAAGCTGTACAAGAATAAGCCACTTGTACACCAGCATAATTGTATTCCCTTATTGACTGCAGTGATATAGCAGTATCACTAAAGAAATCATACTCCTAATCAAAAACGTCATTGTAGCCAACCCGCAGTGCTGCAAGGATTGATGGACCAGACCTTCTGTTCGGGGCAGACTTTGTGGGAATGAATTTCAATTCTCCAGGCATTTGAAAAAGAAATAGTGTGACTGACTGCTAAGTGTTTGTAGAGAACTTTGTAAATATTTCAGTTCCTCCCTGTTAAACAGACCTCCAACGTCAGTGACTGGAGCAACTGGGTCAGAACTAGGACGGATTACATTTATTTTTGAGACCATCTGTTCAGCAGATTGCGTGCTGTACTTTATGGTGGTAAGTGAGACCTTTTACTCCATGACAGATGAGTGAGCTTGGCATTCCACGTGTCATTTTAATATCTGTACATAGAAACGATTAGCTGCATTAGGTTTATTATGATGAAGATTAAGTGTGGCATTAGTTTAGTATCTGCAGTGCCCTTGTAGGTGGATTTAATTGATGATCTAGCAAGTTTTCTCCATCATTTGTAGTATGATCTCATTCTTCTCTGAAGAATAGAAAAGAATCAGTAAGTTGATGGAAAAAAGGATCGCATTCTGTCCTTTTTGACTCCACCTGATAAAACTCCAATTGACGGCAATAGGACCAGAATTTCACCTTCTAATCTAACAATGTCATGTTCTGGGTAAAGGGCACAGGAAGGGAAAAACTCTTTTTACCCACACTAGATTGTCAGGCGATCACTAAGCCCTTTGCTGAGCTTTGACATGAGACATCAAGAAGTGGAATGTCCCTCAAACGGAGGCACTCAAAATTAGTATCTACTTTTTGGAAAACTGGCATTACTCTCACTGTGCCTGGATTTGTCCCATCTATTTTCTTCAGTTTTCAAGTCAGCAGGGACCATTTGGATCAACCTAGTTTGGCTCCCGTATAACACAAGTCACAGGACTTTCCTCAATTTATTTTTGTTTAAACTAGAGCATTTGCTTCAGAAAAAGCTCCCATTCTTTACTTAAAAATTGCCAGTTGTGGAGAAATAGAGACAAATGTATTTATTGTCCATTGCTAAACACCATATACAAATAAAAGGCCCTCTAAATGCATTAAGCACCAGCTATTATTATAAAATATTCTTATAATATTTCAAACCTCCTTCATTAATATTGTTTCTATTTTATTATGGATTTTGTAGGATGTTAATAGAAAAAACACTAACGTGGTGGAATCCTGGGAAAGAAGTAAAGAGAAACAGTCCTACACTCACATCATCTCCAAAAATGCTTCTTTCACATTCACATGGGCCTTCCAGAGAATAAACGAAGGCCAGGATGTAAGTATTTGATATTTAAGCCAGGATTTAATAGCAGAGCCTCCCTCTGAAATTCACTCAAGTACTCAAAATCCCAGTCCACCCACTCAAGCCTGTTTCTTGCTTCATTTATAGAGAAAGCTGGCATAGGCGTGCTGTCCAACATAATAGAAACCCTGTATCTACCATCTGTATTTGGGGTCACACAGTGGGAATATATTGTACTTCTAATAATGGCTAAGTAGGAAGGTGCAAAGTGGCTCACTAAAAATCAAAAGGCAAAATGATAACAAAAATAGTGAAAATCTGGATAGCAAGACATCTTGGGTAGCCTCCAAAAATATGAATGATCCTTTGGGAGAGGCCAGGATCTCTCCCTTATTTTAGGCTGAATCTTGCTTTCATCTGGCACAAACTTGGTATTGTCCTGCTTCATCAATAGGAGATAGCAAAATGCTAAACTGAGAAATGGAGAGCAAAGCAAATGCTATAGATGCTAATAACGTTAATCCCATTTGTACTTGTGCAGCATCTCTTATGTTATATCTTTTACCACAAAATATTAGATTCTGATTCAACAAGGCACTAAAACACATAGCTGCTTATAAAGTCAGGAATGGCCCTAATGAAAAAAGGAGTGGGGAGGGGAAGCCGTTCATGGAATAGCTCTTGCCTCTGCATGTCTAAGTGGAAGCTTTGCCATTTTTGGGCTCTGCTTTACACTTTGGATTATACACTGGCTCTGCATGACTGTGGGTACAGGCTTGTGCACACACAACTCACTATGCCTGTGTACAAGGACAGGTTCTAGAAAAAAGTGAAGGGGCATGAGAGGGAGGGGGGACCCTCCTCTGTTTTAGCCCCAGTAGCTGAGTAGTTAAGGCACTTGCTGAGGAAGCAGGAGATTCAACCGTTAGGCTCCCTAACACAGAATGGGTTTGACTCCTGAAGCTGAGCCACTGCATTTAATAGTTACTGCATAACATGGATGGGGAGCAATGCAGAAGGTTCTGTAAGGCTCCTGGGAAGAATCCAGGGCTTGCTTCCTTTTAGAAGCAATATCATCTCACTGAGCTACACATCCTCTACCTTGTGTCCTTCCTCCTGACCCCACATACCTTACTCTCTTGGCTGCCACAGTGGCCCAGTGCAGTGTCCTAACCACCACACCACAAGTCAGCTATTAGCCAGTCCCTTCTCTAGTGTGCCTTTAGAAGCTGGCCCTTAGACAGCCAAGAGATTTCATTCTCAACTCAACTGCTTCTTGGCTTCATATCTAAGAGCGAGATAAAAAGGTGGTTTTATCTAAGAACCAGATTCTTATCTATTCCACCTTATTCAAGTCCCAGACAAAACATTGATGCGCACCTATACACATGGAGGGAAGCTGCTCCAACATACTGAAATTGCCTGCTGCACATCAGAGCAGACTCAATTAATAGAGTCTGCTGGACTGTGGTAATTACTACAATCCAGCAGACTCTAGTGTCATGTATATCAGCGTCCCTGCTCTGAAAAATGATGGCGAGGGCACTTTTTACAAGCTTTAGTTAAAATGGCCCTGCTGCTATTTTTCAGTGTAGGGACGCTAATACATGGGATGCTCTGGGCGTTTTAATTAGAGTTGCTTTCAGAACTGCAATAATTAAAGCTCCCCGCTCCCCCACCAACTCCCGGAGGATGTCTACAAATGCCCGGAGCATGACTGTAAGTACTTTTGTAACATGGCTCCATCCTAAACTCAAGATTAAGTCACCAAAAGGCAGAGAGCAGGAGCAGAACTCATCCATCCCTTATGTCAGCTGTTTTCCAGGGATGAGCAGGATGGGATAGAATCACTTAGGCACCTAATAAGTGGACTAGGATTTGGACCCTGATGACCTGCAGGTTGCCTCCTGATCTCTACCGTTAGACGAAGCACTGGGGGAAGCAACTTATTAATCGCAGACAGGATACAACATGCTTCCCTAAGGGTTCCTTCCAGCCTCTGATAAACATGCCTAAGTGCTTTCTTGAACTGGAGGTCTTCTACTGCACAGGGCTGTTGTGAGATTTGATTCAAAGATGAGATTCTGATTGTATAACATGGACTGGGATTATTTCTCCCACTCTTGTTTCAGAGCAGGCAGTTCATCAATGACATGGTGAAGATCTACTCAATCATGGTGACCAACGCTGTGGATGGAGTGGCCTCATCCTGTCGGGCCTGCGCACTGGGTTCGGAGCAGTTCGGTTCATCCTGCGTGCCATGCCCAGCTGGACACTACATTGAGAAGGAAACCAACCAGTGCAAGGAATGCCCAGCCAATACCTGTCTGTCTGTACATCAGGTGTATGGCAAAGAGGCTTGTGTCTCTTGTGGGCCTGGCAGTAAAAGTACCAAGGTACAGAGACTGAAAGTGGTTAAAAACATAACAACATAAGAATTGCCACTGACTGGGGCCAAACAGTCAGTCCATCTTGTCCAGTATCTTGTGTCACACAGTGGCAGAGTGTGGATGCTGAAAGGGGGGGTGAATTGGGCATGACCAGAGTTTTAACCGTTCTTCCTCTATCGCTTGCAGCCTCCAGCATTTAAGATCTAGGAAGTTCTGATTCTTAACTCACAATGCTCAATAGCTACTGATTCTCCTTTCCTCCAAGCATTTGTCCCAGTCTCTTTAGCCTCTTTTTGAATCTAGCTAAACTCTCAGCTTCCACACCATCTGGTGGCAACGAGCTCCACAACTTTAATTGCATGTTGTGTGAAAAAGAACTTCCTTTTGTTGGTTTTAAACTTCCTACCTACTAGTTTCATTGTGATCCCAGGTTCTTGTATTCAGAGAGAGAGTAAGTAATAAATCCCTATTTACTTTCTCTTCGCCTTTTAGTGTTTTGTAAACCTTTCTCATTCCCCCTCTCAAACATCTCTTTTCTAAATGGAATAGGCCTAGCCTTCTTAGTCTCTCCTCATATGGAAGCCCTTCCATACCACAGATCATCCTTGTTGCCCTTCTCTATACCTTCTCTAATTCTTTTATATTCTTTATGAGGTGTAGGTACCAGACCTAGGCACAGTATTGAAAGTGTGGATGCACTATGGATTTATAAAGGGGCGTAATGATACTTTCTGTTTTGTTTACAGTTCCCTTCTTAATAATCCCTAATGTTTTGTTTGCCTTTTTATGGCTGCTGAACACTGAGCTGTTGTTTTTAGCAGACTGTCCACAGTGACTCCCAGATCTCTTTCCTTTGTGGTAACAGCTAATGTAGAGCCCATCATAGTTTGTGTATGGTTTGGGTTATTTTTGACCACGTGTATCACTATGCTTATCTACATTGACTCGCACCTGCCATTTAGCTGCCCACTTGCTCAATTGTGCCAGATCCTTCTGTAGTTCCTCACAGTCTGCCTTGGTCTTTACCACTTTGAATAATTTTGTGTCATCAGCAAATTTGGCTGTCTCACTACTCACCCCTTTGTCCAGAACATTTATGAATATGTTAAGCATCCCTGGTCCCCACCATTTACTTTTTTTTCCATCTTGAAGCTGACCCTTTATAGGCAGATAAAGTTATACCCTTTATATGGACTCTTTGCTTTCTAGCTTTGTGCCAGTTTCTATGTCATGAGTGGACATTCCCTACTATTCTGTGACTACTTCATTTTATTAAGAGTCTCTTATGGGGGACCTTGTCAAAGGTTTTTTGGAAGTCCAAATACACTATTGGTGCATCTACACATGTGTTTTACTGTGGAGCTGACTAATCCACAGTAAAGTATCACTGTATACATGTGCCTATATGAGGGTGCAGTAAAATAATTAATTCTGCTGTCGGATAGTACTGTCCAGGACAAATACTATCCTAAAGCGGAGCATTTATGTGCAATGAAATGCACATGCAGTAGGTGACTGGGGCTGGTTGGGGCACAAGGATGCTACAGTGCAGAAGCTACATGCCAGGTAGCCCCTCACTGTAGCAACCTCATGCCCCGGCCAGCCCCTCTGCAGCATGTTGAGCTGGGCTTGAGCAGCTCCAGGCTGGCAGGCTGACCCCTCTGTGTTCCCTGCTAGGTGGGGCTTTTCCACCCTGGTTCAACATGCTGTGGTCCTGGGTACATGTGTAAATGCTGCACCTGGAAGCAATACACTGCAGAACAAACTGCACCAGAGTTTATTGCCACATGCTAATTGCACATGTAGATGCACTCAGTGTCAACAAGATTGCCCCAGTCCACCTGCTTATTGACACCACCAAAGAATTTTAATAGGTTGGTGAGGCACAGTTTCCATTTGATAAAGCTGTGTTGCTTCCTCATCAGCAAATCATGTTCATCCATGTGTTGAACAATTATTTTTTTATTATTGTTTCTATCAGTTTTCCAGGAACAGAAGTTACCAGCTTGTAGTTCCCTGAATCCCTTCTAGACCCTTTTTAAAATATGGGAGTCACACTGGTGACGCTCTAGTCCTCTGGTACTGAGGCTGTTTTTAGTGGTAGGTTGCATGCTACAGTTAGAACTTCAGTAATTTCTGATCTGAGCTGCTTTAGCACCCTAGGTGTGAATGTCATTAGCTCCTTCAGGAGTGGTTTCACTACTGTAGGGAGTGTCAGTCTGAACTGTGTGCTATTCTGCACCTGTCAGCTTTCCCTACCACTTTAATTTAAAAGATTCTCTACCATTTTTTTAATGCTATATGCCAGAGGCTTACTAGCATTTTGGCGCAGGTAGAAACCGTCCTTTCTGTATAGGGTCCTCCTGTTCCAAAAGATTACCCCAGTTCTTAATAAACCTAAACTCTTCCTCCCAACACCATCATCTCAGCCATGTGTTTAGGCACTGGAGCTCTCCCTGTGTAGCTGATCCTGTATATGGCACTATGCTACCATAGGGGTCCTGGCTTTCAACCTCTTACCTAGGGGTGCATCCAGAGGAGCATGCATGGGTAATTGCCACATTCCAGCAGACTCCGGCATTGCATATATCAGCGTCTCCACACTGAAAAATGGCGACAGGGGCACTTTAACTAAAGCTTGTTTGATGATGCACTTGATGCTTCAGGCACTTTAATTAGAGCGGCTCTCAGAGCTGCTGTAATTGAGGCACACCCTTCCCTCCTGGAACACATCTATGAACACCCTTAAAGGCTTCCCCTGAAAGCGGGGGGTTGGGGGGGGTGGCAAACTGACTTAAAAACTGCTCTGTTTGCTCCCCTTGTTTGCTCACTCCCTGATCACTCAGGGGATCTCCTTTTATGCTCTGCGGAGCATGGACTGGCGCTGCCCCTTTGTAAGGCTTTTGTCAGACACAGGCAGCAATCACTCAGCTAGGAGCTCAGAGCACTCAGCCCAAGGACAGAGCTGTCTGCTTCACCATGGAAATGGCCACTGCTAGCTCTGTGATGTAGTTAGTCAACAGTGCCATTGCTCCAGACCCATTCCTGGCACCATGTCTGCTTGCAATTGCTTAACAAAACACTCTGCTTATGGTTCTGTGTGTCCTCTTGCAATGGGTGAGTGTGACAATGTCTTTGTGAGGTCCATCTACAAAGGCTAAACTCAGGACTTCCAGATCTAAAAACACAGGCCTCTATTACAAGGCTTAAAGCATCAGATCTGTTAGTACACTAAGTCAGTAATTAATTCATAAATGTATACATCATGTAGTTACCTGAAGATGGGGGAGAGGGCAATGCTGTGTCAGTGTGGGCTACATAAGTCTGCCATGGCCCTCTGTGGACTAGAATTGCAGACTGATTGCAATATAATGTATACAACCTACAGTATGTATAAGCTGTGGACTCTGGTTAAAAGAGATTTAAATAGAAATGGGAGCTCTCACCTCACCAGCTGAGAAGGGGGAGGTCTGAACCAAGCATACTCCTTATATATATGGGAACCATATACTCCCATTTGCTTTAACCCAGGGGGTCTGTAACTGTCTTTTAATATACTTTTCTTCCTCTGGAAGGACCACTCCACGTGCTTCAGTGACTGTCTGGTGTCGTATTTCAAGGATAACCAGAGCCTGAATTATGATTTCAGTAACCTCAGTGGTGTGGGCTCGTTAATGAGTGGACCCAGCTTCACGTCTAGAGGAACCAAGTTCTTTCATTTCTTTAACATCAGCCTATGTGGGAATGAGGTAGGTGCTGACATAGTAGGGACAGGGAATGGGCTAGCCTCACTGAGTTTGATTGTGTATATCTTTGTGGCCTCCTAGTAGTTAATCAGCACCTGATTTGGGGAGGTCTTAATTGTCTTGAGCTCCTTCTGCATTTAGGCCCCAGCTCAGCGCCAAACCTTTCCATTGGGATTTGGATCCAATCACAAATGAGGCTCCTGTTTATGGCAAAATGATATTCTGGCAAGAGGACTGTGGTGCTTCAGGCCAGGGGAGTTAAGCACATTTGGACTTCCAGCCAGATCTGAACCACAGGGCTTCTCGTGTGCTGGATCTGGAACCACCTCTGCTGGCAGGGTGAGCAGTGTCAGGGAGCTGCAGGGGCTAGTACTTGCCCTGTTGCTGCTGAGATGTGTCCCTAATGGGGCTCCACACCCCAGAGTTTGGCTACAGGCCCTGTCCCCAAATTCCCAGCCACTCTGGGAACCCTGCAGGCTGGATGTATAGATCCACAAGCCAGAGATGGCCACAGGCTTTAAGACCCCTGCTTTAAATTAAGGAGATGCTCAGGAAACAGAATCCCGGACCTTCTTTTGTTTTTCTGTGGGATCTCCAGGGCCATTCACCTGACCTATCTCTTGCTAATGTGGTATTCTGCTGCAAAACCAGCCCAAACTAAGAACTGAAATTTTTAACTGTCAGCTTCTTTCCATATGGCCCCAGGTTCCCTTCTCACTCAAGTGAAGATGTTGTTGTCAGCAGAGCACCTCTTTGCCCAGCTACCCACCAGCCTTCACTTCCAGTCACACCTGCCAGTTATTGAGGTCTCTGACTGTTTGCTTTCCGACTGTTAGAGCAATAATGAAATGCGTTTAACTAATTTCGGTAAGAGCATATGCTTCTGTTGCTGAGTGTTAATGCACATCATCTGGAAGATGGCAGTTTACAGCAACAAAGGCTTAATCTAAATTTTGAAATACACTAAAGCAATGATTATTGATTCCTCAAAGCACTTCAGCAGATGGATACATTTAAACATGTGGGTTAGTCATCCCAGTGATGTCGCTAGTGGTACTGAAGACAATGGAAACATTCATGTGCTTAAATCTATGCAAGTGCTGTACCTTACAGCTTGATCCTACAGGGCGTGGAGTGCTCTTCCACCAAAATGCTTAAATACACATGCAACATTTTGTATACCAGCAGTCCCAGTGTCTTAGAGTAACTCACATGCTTCAGTGCTCTTCTGGACTGGGGATGCTGAGGGCACATGCAGACAAATGGGCACGTGCAGTATGTGGTGCTGCAAACCATATGCATCGCATATGCAGGCGTTTGCCGTGCTTGGCAGCATGGCAGGTTTTTTTTGACATTGGGAGATCCTGGTGTCCAAAAAAACCTGCGACTGGAAAAAAACGAGGTGGTGCATATGGCGTCGGAGTGTGCTGCCTGAAACCGGAGCCTGGCTGGCCAGATCCACGCTCCAGCTGCCAGCCAGGCTCTGCATGCTGGATTGCTGCTGCTGAAGCCCCAGGAAGCACCCAGAACCCCAGGTAAGACTGCTGGGGCCAGCCCAGGTGCTGGCCTCAGCCTCCCCTACCCCACCCAGGGCAACTTGCCGTGTGCCAGAGCATGTGTGCATGAGCATTCCTCAGGGACAAGTAGCAGCGACACAACTACGTGCTGCTGCTATTTGTCTCCAGGAAAACGCACGTGCGTGTTCATCTGGACACACCCTGAATGTTCAGTATTTTATGGAATTGGGCCCGCAAGGAGTGAATTGCCTTGTCTGTTGTGACAGTTGCTCTGCATTTCTCATGGAGGTCTCTAGGGAGGGATACATCTCTGAGATGTATTAATGCAGTGTTGTAGAAACCAATAGGCATTCCTTTAAGCATTGCATGCATTCATTCTCTGTGAACAGTTTTTCCTGGGTTAAGTCCCAGATAACGAGGTATCATATAATGAATCATTATGTGGTTAAGGGAAATACAGTTTTTCGTTGCAAGACATTCTATTATGCATTGCAAGTAAGCGCTGTGTTGTCAAGAAAAACAAATAAGGATGCTTAATAGCACAGGTCCTGAGCAATACATAAGAGGGAAGTGTCTGGCTGTTTCAGAATACGCGTCCAGATTTAATTGGAACCTTCATGATGGGACAATTTAATGTTGCCGTTTGTCTCCTCCTTGCTGACAATTTCAAATTCTTTTCAAGCTGTCATGAGAGGAACGCACCTTCCCTCTTTACATCCCCTCCCTCCCAAGTCTGTGAAAATCCTGCAGGAAATAAAAGCCCATTTTCACCCTCATCTAATATCTACAGGGAAAGAAGATGGCCATTTGCACTGACAACATAACAGATGTCACTCTAAAGGATATGGTGGCTGAATCAGAAGATGATTCAAACTTCATGGGAGCTTTTGTGTGCCAGTCTACCATCATCCCATCTGACAGCAAGGGGTTCAGGACAGCCCTGGCTCTGCAGTCCAACAGTCTTGCTGATGCATTTTTAGGTATGTGGTTTTGTCTTTTGCTTCTTTGCACTTAATACACACTCTACAGATTGGTCATCTACAAATAAGAGAAGGGGCAACACTGCTTCACGGTCTAATCCCATCAGTGACATTTTCCCAGCACCTCTGTGGACAAGGCACCCCATGTTGTGTGGCAATCGTATTTTCCCTTTCTCTGATCCTTGAGAAGATGCACTCCTCAGCTCTTGATAGGCAAGTTAGGCTCAAGGCATAACAGGTTCCTACTTTTTTCAGGCAAAAGAGAGCACAGGACCAGATAACACAATACAGAAACAAAAGAGGAAGCGCCTCTCAGACTGTTTTAAGCAAGCTTTCTTGAAGATGCTTGGTAGGGGAAATAGAGATGGTAGTTTGGAGAAGAAACCTGTGCATAGCTTTGTCCTCCCGGGAGCAGACCAGAAAGGTAGTTAGAGGCACAATTCAGTCCTGGACTCCCCTTTCCTGTAGGGGAGAATTAAATAGCTCCTGATCTATACCATCCTCTTGCTGCTGTTCCCAGCCTGTCAACTGTGCTTTGGAAAATGATGCAAGTCAGGCAGGCTGTCTGTCACCCACTCCCATACTCAGGAGGCTGTGACCTGGGCTAGGGACAGAAGTTACATATAAGCTGGTTTAAGTAATCAGATACTGGTTTAAACCTGTAACAGAACAGATGTTTAGTGCACATAAGCTAGTTTCAAAATGGCTGAAACTGGTTTAAGATAAACCTGGTTGAATGTAGTATCAGACTTAACTGACTTGGGTTGTCAGTTAAGTCTGATACTTCTGTCCCAGCCCCCTTCCTGGTTCAAGTTAAATCACAGTCCCCCAGCATCCTAGCATGCTTTGCAGCCCTAGGGTGGGTTGTGCTGTCTGCTCCAGCAGAGAAGCAGGGTGGGGGCAGAAGCAGGGATTGCTTCCCCCTAGGCAAATCCCGTCTGAGGGCTGGGGCCAGGGAGGGCTTTAAAACCCTCTTTCCCAAGTACAGAGGTGCCCTATCCTGCTAAACTTACTGCTGGCTGCAACTGTGAACTACAAATCCCAGAGGCACCTGGAAGTAGGACAAGGAAGTGATGAGCAACCCTGCAGAGTTCTGCTGTTGTGATTCTGGATTGCAAATCTCAGAGATCTTGGGGGCAGCAGGAAGAGGAAGTGAACACACAGCCCATGGTGGCTATGTGCCAGAGGCATGCTCTGGTGCTCCCTGGCTTCTGGCCTAAGCCGCTGCAGGCTTGTGGCTGCATTTCCTGAATCCAAAGTGACTATCTGTTCAGCTGTTTCTCAGTTTAATCTCTGCAGCTCAGACTAACTTGCAAAGACTAAATCAGTTCAGCCTTGGGCTTTCTGACTGTCTGTACTTAGCCATGGAGACTGCTGTCCCTTGTACTGCCCTGTTTGTGTTCGTCTGTGTGTTTATAGTACAGGAGACCAAGTGGTAATTTTAAGGACATGAGAAGAAAAAAGTAGGAACACAATGTTGTTTTTTTCTTTGCAGAGAATATGACTTCTTCCATCTACAAAATATGTACTGTGTTTTTAAGAGTCTATGCCTGGAAAGGAGCATGAGACCACAGACTCTTACTTGTCACTAGTTTTTCACATATTGAACTCAATAATTTGTGTTTGACCATAGTGTATTGTGAGATATGTGAATGTGTTGAATCTGCATGTGTGACTCTTCAGTTACTTTCTATTGAATCTGTTCATGCCAATGCATATATAATTTTACTTTATATTTACAATATATTCTGTGCCTGCCAGTCTGGCAGCACTCTTTCCCCCACTTGCGGCTGGAGTCCTTTATCTGTGAATGCCTTGGACAAACATAACATATATCTTCCAAAAAGGTGTCCAATCTCATATCGAAGCTGTCAAGCAATGGATAATACGCACCACTCCTTACATCATCCAACCCAGCAGAGTAGGCACGCTAGGAAAAGCACCTATCAGAGAGGGTTAAACACCCTTGCTATTTAAAAAAACACAAAACAAAACAAAAGGTGTGCCTTATTTCCAGTTGGAAGTTGTCTGCCTTCCTCTTCCAGATGTTGATACTTTTTTATGTTTCTCTCTATTAAAAACTGTCCCCACCCTTAGAGTAAGTACATTTACATTGTGTCCCCAGATACACATGCCATGCCTACCTGCCCCTGTTCACACATGCTAAACCCAAACACGCGGTGGTGAAGCTACTCTGGGGCATCCCATGAAGCTGCTCAAGTGCCAGAGACAGAGGCATTGAGAATGGCCATGTGGTAAGACCCCCAGAAATTTGGCATGAAACCACTCTGGGTTTGGCAAATGCAAGTGGATGGGGCATGCTTGAGATTGTCCCCCCACTAAAATTTTAGGGGAGAGACAATATAGACGTCCCTTTCAATGCTGTAGTCAATATGCACTCTTTGCTTTGATGAACTGAACAGATCAAGCTCTAAGTCTGTCACTAGAAATCTTTTTTTCCTCCCCTTAGAGCATTTTTGTGACTCTTTTGCATTCTTTCCAGTGTTTGAACATACAGTTCTCATGTCCATATTTTTAAAATGGTGATGAGTTTTAGTGCTTGTCTCACCTCTTTACCCCCATTCACTGCATCCTTCTTTATCTCGTGTCTGTGTTACTCCTCCCTGCCACATCATGGCATTGGAAGCTCCTGTTGACTTGCTTGTGCTGCTCTTTTGTGGCCTGCCTTCCTCATTCTTATGTACGTTTGTTTTAAAACACATTTTATTTGAGCTGGCCCATCCTCTCTAATGATCCAGACTATTCTGTATTACTCTGTCCTCATCAGTACTTACAGCTCTGGCAATCTTTGTGCCCTCCACAAATTTTATCAGTAGAGATTTATTAACTTCCAGATCACTGATGAAATTGTTGTATGAAATTGTGCCCAATATCAATGGCAGTAGAAACACTCCATTGGACTATAATTTCCCATTGACAACCACTTTTTGACATCTCTAAGTTTGCAGCTTTTTAATTCATTAATATGTACTTTATTTGACAGTATATTGTTTTGTTTTAAATCATGTGTTGAACAGTAGTAAGTTAAATACTTTATGAAAAAAAATTACTTCTCTGTAGTTTTCTTTATCAGCCAATCTTATCAAAGAATGGAATTAGGGTTGTTTTATCTGTTTCCCATAAAATCATGTTGATTGCCCTTAATTATATTCATCACTTTTAGATCTTCTCTGATTGAGTGCTCTGCCATCTGCAGATTATTTGCTTCTGGATTGATGTCAGGCTAACCAGCCAATCACCAAGTTTTCCTACTAGCACTTAAATATTGACATAGTATTACTACTCTTCCAGGCTTCCAGGATTTCCCCAGCATCCTAAGATGTGTTTAAAATGAATATCAGGCTAGATAGGTCCTCAGCCAACTCTGCTAGGGCTCCCACATCTAAGTTACCATGGCTGAGTGATTCATAAGCATTTGTGCTCTGTAGATGCTAATTAACATCCTTCTTAGTTACTAATAGACTTCATCATCCTGTTTCTTTCCAAACAGAGACCAAAAATATTTATGAAGCATTTCTGTCTTTTCTGTGAGTGATTAACAAAGTAACTGTCTCTATTATGGTAACAGTCTTCTAATATCAGTAGGTTTGCTTTTCCTGATGTACTTAATTACCTCCTTTTTGCCCTTTAGTGCTGTCGCCAGCCCTGATGGCTTTTTAATATCTTTAGTTTCCTTTAGTACTTCTCTGTTTTTCCTAATTTTTATATTTTAATTGATTTATCTATGTCCCTTTTTTCTTGTTAGTTGTATCCCATTTTTTTATTTCAAATTGCTGCCTTCACTTAGTACAGAAGTTGGGCTTTTTGGCAAAGTTGCTTATTTAGGAATCGCAGGCTTTTTGGCCATCTAATAATAATCAGTTTGTTTTCAAGGAATTCTTATTTCCATTCACATTTCTCTCTCATTTTGTCCTCCTAGTCAGTTTTTCTCATAATTCTTCTCAGTTTGGGAAATGAGTTTTTCTGAAGCATCAAGTATATACATACAAACCTGCGTGCCTAAATTATACAGTTAGGACACACCTTGGTTTGCCCATATTAAATGAAATCTGATCGTGATCCATAGACAAATTTTCTGTCCAGTGATTGGTTCATCTTCATCTGACATAACAGAGTCCAAAGCAGTGTTACCTTTTGTTGGGACCAGTGTATTTTGGGTGATATAATTATCAACTATAACATTTAGAAAATCTAAAAATATTTTACTACTGGCTTCATGGGATCTCCAGCATGCGTGTTGAAAATGAAGCTCTGCCCCATAATAATAAAGTTTTTCTTACCTCACCACCAGATGTTCGTGGAGTAGCATCCCATTTGATGAGCTGTAGCAAACCCGAGCCTTCCCCCCTTTTGAGGGTTTTGTCAGTCATCTTATAAATCCATGTGCATGTGGAATCCTTAGTTATCAATGACTAGCATAATCAATGGCATCTGCAATATAGATTGCTGGCCTTGTACCTCAATGATCTGTTCTATCCTTTTAGATATTTTTAACAATCTAACCGTGAGAGTTAACCCAGCAGGTTTCAGTCAAGTTTATCTGTTGTTTTCCTCATTACTAAGACTTTCTGATTCCTCGGGCTTCTTATCCACACTCCTCAGAGACTCCTCAGCAGCTGAAATATTTCTTCTATTGACCTTCGTTGCCATCTTAGCACCCTACTTGTATGCTGGCCTTCTGGTTGCTCCTGATAGTCTCCAGCAGAAAATGAGCAACTCCCTCCCCCATATGAAAGTCAGCCTTTTGTTGTCCTATTCGGCCAGATCCCTCTCCTTCTGGAGTGGCTCAGTGTTTCATAAAACCAAACCTTTCGCACCAGTCATGCAACCAGCAGTTTACCTCCAAATTGTCTTCTCTTTCTCATGGGACTAGAAGGATTTCTAAGAAGGTTGCTTGGATTTTCTCTGGGTTAGCT
The DNA here is from genome assembly GCF_001723895.1 of Crocodylus porosus. NCBI lineage: Eukaryota > Metazoa > Chordata > Crocodylia > Crocodylidae > Crocodylus > Crocodylus porosus. The sequence continues at coordinate 132,161,439 of NW_017728931.1, read as the reverse complement.
CCCTTCCAAGATCCCTGCAGCCTGTAGTTTCATGTGATACTGTATTATTTATTCCACTGCATATCATAAAAAACTTTCCATATGGCTTTGTAAGTCTATGCAATCTTTCTGTTGCATTTGGAATTTCTGTTCCAGGGGACTGCACACTGACTTGTCTCTTTCCGCCCAGAATTGCCTGTCCTTTGAAGGAAGACAGCACTCATTTAGGTCCTGTATCTGGCATCCTCCTTACAAAGCTGTAAATTCACATAAAAAAATGAAGACTGTTTTTTACACTTTGCTTTATCAATGATCGAGTTTATATTAAGATTATGTAATGTATTTTATCTAATTATGTTTTGTAATTATTAAAATTATATAACGCATTTTATCTTATAGGCTTGTACCTTGTCTGAAAGAGACAAAAATCTGTAGAGTTCACTTATATTAAAAGATAGCACTTAACACAAAGTTACTGGATGAGTTCATGCCTAGAAGTCAAGTACCATCCGTTGAAAACATGTAGACTGTGAAAGCACAGTACATGAATCCTCCAAAAATCTCATTCTTAACCTGTTTCTTGTTTCTTTCGGCTATTATTTTAGGAGCTACAGTGGAAACCACATTGGAAAATATTAGCATGAAAACAGAAATGTTTCCACCTTCTCCAAGGAAAATACCTGATGTGCATTTCTTTTACAAGTAGGTGGAAAATTCTACTTTGGAGGTACATCAATGATTTTTGTTTGTTTAATGGAAGAGTAGTCTTAGACAGAAGATCCTTAAGGCACTCATCCAGTCTCTGGCTAATGCTGAGAGAAGTGTTGATGACAAGCCTAGGACATCAGTAAACACCATTGCCTGTACAAATCTGAGTCAGTTTTGAGCACACAGAGTGGAACCAGAGCCATGATTTCTCTAGGTGCTATATTATATCTTAGTTTTTTTGGCATGGTTTTTCCTTCATTTGCTTTGAAACATTTATGGCAGTAGAAACCCCTGTATATTTGCATTCATGTTTCCAAAACTGAAACAGGGGAAAAAAATCACTTGATTCAGACTTGCCCAGATCATACCAGCTTCTTCCTGTTTTTCATATTCGTCTGGGTAATATTATAGCCAACGGCCATACTTTGGCTCAGATTATTATGCTGTACTGCGTAATGGGGCAGTGAGTTCTGGTCTCCGAGGCATGCCCAACTTCTGCTATTTCAGGGAAGAGTCGTTTGCAGCTTCTTGGGTTTTTAGTAACTCTCAGACCATACTGCTTACGGCTATCATTTTCTAATCATTTGATTTTGGCATGGGAAGAAGCTGTTCCTCTGTGAAGAGTCCCTGAAATGCACCTTTTTAAAGTATGCAGGGATGTAAAATGATTATATAATCAGTTATAAATTGTCTCGTTCCTCCTTTCATCTGACAATGGCAAAGAACAGTGAGGTGTGACAGTATCTCTAGAGCTGTACCTATACATATGCGGGCAGATATGTCTTGAAGCTGTGTGTTTACTTTTATGTATTTAAATACAAATACTGTGCATCTAAAGTACAAATACTGCACAACACATATCTAGTGAAAATGAACTAAATATTTATTGCAGGTTTTGTTTTATTTTGGATTAGGTCTTCCACAGTTACAACCTCTTGTGAAAATGGACGTGCAACCATTGTGACAATGAGATGTGACCCCTCCAAACCCAATCAGGGCGATATTTCAGTTCCCAGGTATTTAATTATTTGTATTATAATAATGCCGAGTGTCCCCACTTCCTTTAAGCAAAATCTGAAGGGCAGGGCTGTCCAGCTTCTAGGCCACTGGGGGCCATGCTAGCAGGGGCTGTATGCTGTGCAGAACACACCAGGTGAGCCATTGGCCACTAGGCTGCTCAGGCGTTCTTCCTGGTTGTTCTGGGGGCAGAGGGGGATGGGACTGGCTGCTGGGCAGGAGCCTGGGAGCTGCATTTTAACAACTTGCAGATTGCATGCAACCCACAGGCCACGAATTGCACAGCCCTGCTTTAGGGGGTAGACGGACAAAATACACATACCATTGAAATGGGCATTTCACCAGTGTCAAAGCAGCAGCAGACAGAGAACGCAGATCGTTAAGTCATCACCCAGTCCAATCCAGTTACCTCTGAAAGAGTCGGGGGTAAAACTCTAGTGGGTGTAAGCTACCAAAGTTTAGGTTTCACCTAGTGGCATTTATCGCACAGTAGCCGCTTGTGAAACAAATAGGCTGTCACTTGCTCTCCACCACTGAGTGGTGAGGTGCAGTAGTAGTCAGATATTGTGGGGGAGACCCCAGGATTCCTCCACATCTGTCCTTTTCTGAACCCCATGTTGTTTTACATTGATGTATAAAGCCAAGATTGATTTCACCAGGGTACTTTTTCACCCTGTTCCTTAGTCACCTTATGCAAGTACTGTGAAACACTCCATCATCTCTTACTAATCAGAGGCCCATGTTCGTTTCATCCAGATGAGTATCCAGGCCACAGCATCTCCCGGTGAACTGGATGCTGCTTAGTCTTGCTGTTATGGTCCTGCAGAAGCCCTTTCCTTTTGCTGTTAGGCATATTCTGTGACCACCTGACAGATTGGGCCTCTGTGGAAACATAGGTGGAATTTATGCAGCTTCCCCAGCCAGCCTGTAATGCATCTAGGATGGAGTTAGGTGCCTAGCTGCTCAAAGAGGATCTTCTAGTCTAGCCTTCCCCTCTCTGCATGGAACTGCAGGATCACTCTTAGACTGCACCTCTGAGCTGCAGCTCTCTGTTACCAGCTGTGTTGATCTGCCCAGCCCAACTATGCTTAGCATCTGCAAGCCCCTTTTTTCTCTATGAGTCTGTGACAACAGCTGATTAAAACAACTCAATAACACTTTAAAATAAAGTATTATGCATCATTTCCCCCCAAATACAGCCAGAAGCAAGATGGGCCAAAACAGATAATACATAACCCAAGGGACACATAATATTTATTAAAAACAAGTAACCTTCCCCACCACTAGCTCTCTTGTTCTCCACACACAGCATTTAGTATTGGGTAAAGTAGTACTTTTATTTATAACAAAAATCGGTGAATTCTTTGCTGCTTGTTATAACCTAAGCAAGGTAGTATTCAGGAAAGAGGTCTACTGGTGTCCTTGATATGTATGAAGAGAAAATAGTCTGTAATTGAGAGAGAAAGTTCTAAAGTAGCAAAATCAAGGCATGAGATTGGGCTTTTAGCTCCCTGGTCCACCAGAAATGGGCAACTAGATTTCAAAGTCACAGTGCAAGTCCCTTATGAGTCCACGTTTCTACAGTAACTGTGTTCCACACTTTCCTAAACGAGTTGCTTATTAGCTGTGATTGCATTTAATTGTTATAAATCTAGCTGCTGGGAATAAAAATTGAGTGAGCATCATGGCATTGCAAGTAATATTTTGTTTTGTTAACTGAATATTAAAATGGCACTTCTGTATTCTCAGACTTGTGGAAAGGAAGTTGTCTGTTCAGTAGGCTGGGAAACGTCCTTCTGGCATTTAACTATTATAGAGCATGTCCACCACATATGGAAGAAATCACCCAAAACATCACAATTAGATCAGTAGGAAGCAGACTCTAGCCACCCCATATGGAACAGCCAGCCAGCTGCAAAAGAAAAGCGATAAGGGGTTTTACACTGTACCTTTATACTGTTTGAGGAGTCTGAGACTGGGCCTGACGACAGATCTCCACAATATGTTGAAGATCTGGAAATCAGCATCTCTCCTCCCTCAGTTTCAGGGTGGTGGTGGTGGTGATGGTGGCAATGAGATTACTTCCAATTGGGCTATCCAACAATACTTGCTCACAGCAGGGCATGTGGCCTGTGAGGGAGGTGATCTGCAGCCCTTGGGCTTCCCCTGGCTGCCATTCCCCCCTCACCGCTGGCTGCTGCTGCCAAAGTCTGCAGGCTCTCCCTCTCTTCTCCGGTCTTCACCTCCTGTGCCTGTCACAGGGTGTGAGGCATGGCAGGGTGGTGCATCCTGCAGTGCTGGGGGAGCCCATGGCACAGTGCAGCAAGGGAGTCTGCAGCTAAGGAGGTGTTGAGGAGCCGCTTGTCCACACAATGCCAGAAGACTTTGCAGCTCGGGAGATGAGGAGGGAGGGGGGCATGGCCCTCTTGTGTGGCCCCCATGGCACGTGGACCCTGCTGGTGTCTTCACCATCTCTGACTTACAGTACTGGAGCACTGGGGTCTCGTTTCTGTTTCATGCAAGTATCTGTAACTGTAGTGAGACATTACTAGAAAAATACATGGGGACAAAACTGATCTTTGGTGAAGCATTTGCTGCCTGTGGATTGGTCAGAATCGGTCAGATCTGGATTTGTCTGTGAAGCTACAATAGTGATGGGTTCTCTCCAAATAAACATTTTTTCTTGCAATGTATAAGATTTCTCCTATAAGCATAGCTTTTTGCTAATGATATCAATGAAGTTACATCAAGCATAAACTTGACACACTCTTTTTAGCACAAAGACATTTATTTTTCAACTCTTCTAAAAAAAATACTTTATAAAAACATTCTGAGGCACTGGAGCAGAGACCTCTATAACTTTGCTAGCTAGGGTTTTCTGTGGAAGTTATGCTGAAATCTAGCTATAATTTTGACAGTTTTTTCAAATCCATTTTTCTTTATGAGGCAGTGGTGTGTACTCTAACTCTCTAGAGCTTTCTGTTAGTCACGGCAAGCAGCAGAGCACAAAGCTAAAATTGCTTAGCCCAGGTTTTTCAGAAGTGAGAACTGACTTTGGTTGTCTCGATTCTGGAGTGTGTGGGTGGAGACATCCCAGAATCATTGCCCGTGTCTGAAAAAGTGGGGCTTCTTTATACAGCAGCTTGTAACAGCTAGTCTCAGCCAATGAATGTGCCCATTCCTGTCACCCTAATTATCTGGAACACCTGACAAAGATGCACTCAAATACAAGCACTTAGAGTGAGTGTGTAAACCAAACATATGAAATCAGCAGGGATCCTGGTTTTCTCTGATTTTAAAAAATACCCAATTTTTGGGTTAAAAAAAGTAACCCAAAATCCACATTTTCCATGATGAAAATGAACCACCACTATATATATATATATATCTCTATATCTATATATCTATATATAAAAAAATAGGTGTATGTGTGTATATATATTAGGTATGTGTATATTATATATATGTGTGTGTGTGATGTGTATATATATGAAACACTACTATACCTATCTATCTATGTATTAGTGGTGGTTCATTTTCATCATGGGAAAATGTGGATTTTGGGTTACTTTTTATAACCCCAAAATTGGGGATTTTTTTTTAAATTGGAGAATACCAGGATCCCTGCACATCAGAAATGGATGCAACCAAAACAGCTTAAAATATGTAAAATATGAGATGATGTGAAATCCATGTTCTTTACTGCACAGGTGTCAACAATGACTGGTGAAGTAACAATTACTGTTAATGATTATTCCACTAATCATGCAATTTTGCAGTCTGCTAGGGCTTCCTATTTCACAGCTCCTACTGCTCTGCCTTTGTACCTGGGACGCTCATTGTAATTTTCACTGGCTGGCTGGGACTGGCCTCTGAAATCTGGGCTGTCCCAGCCAAACCAGAACATATGGTCACCCTTAATATGTTCATCTTAAAATGATTTTAAGGGTATTTCCAAAAGGTAACCTAACAACCTAAAAAGATCACAGATCTACCTCACACAGTATTCCATATCTCACGGTGACAGACCATGGCTACTAAGGAGATTAGATTGGCACAATTGGTGAGAATCTGACTTTATCAGTAATTTTGCAAATCTGGAATAAATCCATTAACTTCAGTATAGGTTTAAGTTCTATTTCATTCTGTTCAGTAGAAGTTCTTGTATCACACTCATAATCACACTATTATTTCCAGAAATTTGACATCGAAGTCACTTTTTAAATTTGACACAAGGTGTTCCGTTGCCTGCAAAATTTTTCCCTGGGAATTTTGATTTTTTTTTTTAAATATTGAATTAGTGAAGGGTAATTTGTTGTAATGGTCATTAGCAGCCTTCAGCAATAGGCTGGCTGTACAGGAGGTGGGCCGTTTCTCCATCCCCTAGGATAGACATCTGTGCCACAAATGGTAACCAAGCTTTGCTTTGCTTTTCTCCCAGCTTGTGCCCTGCCGGCACCTGTGATGGATGCACATTTTACTTCATGTGGGAAAGTGCTGAAGCCTGCCCTTTGTGCATGGAGCATGACTACCATGAGATTGAGGGAGCTTGCAAAAAAGGATTTCAGGTATGAGGCTGATGCCTGATAAATAATCAAACAGGATGGTTTTGTGGAGCTGTTGGCCACTGTTGAACTGCCTCTGTCAGCACCACAGGATTCTGCACCAGCATGCACAGTGCGGTGTTGTAGCGCTCCCTGATTCTCCAGCTCTCTGAAGTGTTTTCTAGGCTATCATAAGTTGGTCCTTTAGTTCAGGGTCCTTCATGTCAAGTCTGTGCTACCACATCTGAGAGGCATACCAAGTTCCTTTGTTGCCCTTAAGTTGCAGCGGCACCCAGGGGCGTGCTTGAGGCTCTGGGTGGTGTCCAGGACCTAGGTGGTAAAGGCAGGGGCTCTCAGGTCCTGACAGCAGCTGGGATCTAGTTCTGCAGAGAGGAAAAGACCATGGTGAAGCCAGAGCCAGTCTAGATGCCTGACAGCTATGTGGGAAGGTGTCCCCACCTCTCTTTTGAGAGGTGCTACCAAATGCCATGCTGAGTGAAGAAACACAACTTCTAATTTGGCGGCAGCAGGGGGACACCCCGCTATCTTCACCTCCTGCTTCTTTCTCTCTCAGCACTTATCTAGCAGGACCCAAGAACCACCTTGATGTTGCTACCCAATTCCCAGCCGCTTCTCACACAGCCGTAGCTTGTAGCTGCTAGATTAGCAGAGTAACTGCTTCTGTTCTAGGATTCCCCCAAGCCTCAGTTCCAGCACCCCTATCTTTGTCAGTGCCTAGGGCTCATGCCCCCATCACCGACGCCTCTAGTAAGCTACTGCCATATACCCTCCCACATGCCACACATCTCTTCCCTGCCTTCCCCAATCCACTCTCTATGCTGAGTAAGATGGAGGGCTACAGACACAGGTTGGCAGCAGGAAATCCTTGTTCACAGAGGAATTATTTTTGGGGTATTTATGACCAGTTTATGGCCCCTTAATGCCATCTTAGTGGGGAAAATGTATGCAGTGAAGTGCAGTCTGACTCTGATTTGACCAAAAAAATGAGAAGACTTGTTAAAGAGTAAGTATCTCCTCTCTCCAGGTACCCTCTCTCTTAAACATCTTGTTATCTTCTCAGACTATCCAACATGAGTCTCTGAATTTGAGCCACTTTTTCATATCCTCTCATTCTCTTTCTAGGAAATCCTGTATGTATGGAATGAGCCAAAGCAGTGCATCAAAGGGGTTTCCTTGCCGGAGAAAAGGATCAGTACCTGTGAAACAGTGGACTTCTGGTTAAAAGTTGGAGCAGGTGTTGGGGCGTTCACAGCTGTCCTACTCATAGCCTTGACCTGCTACTTCTGGAAGAAGAATCAGAAGTAAGTGTTAAGCACTGAGGTAACATGAGCCAAAACTCACTGAGATCTCTGGAAAGGCTCTGATTCCTGTGCACTTTGGAACAGCATAGGAAAGGCCAACTTGAATCATCTCTAGTTTTTTGTCTCTAACAGAAAGATAACACAAATCCCAAAGTAGGCAAGGATGGAATAATATGCCAGTGCGGATATTCCTCTTAACCCCTGATAGTTAAAGATTTTTTAAGCCCTGATGTAATATATATTTATGAAGTCATAGATTTTCAGGCCAGAAAGAACCATTGGAATCATCTACCTGTATCTACTGATTCCTGCCTTAAGCTTACAGTTTCAGTTTGATTAAGAGTAGTGGTTCCTAGACTGTGACCCCCATACAAGGCCATTAGGATCCAATGGCTTTCTCTCGATAAATGGGTGTCTTGAGAAATTTTGAGTGTTGACAGTGATCCATTAGTCTAAAACAGGCTTGTCCAACATGTGGCCCTCCAAGCTGTTTTCTGAGGCCCGAGGTGCTGCGATGGGAAACGAAAGTAAACACTACTTTCATTGCGGGGGGGAGGAGGGGATGATGTGACATTGCTTCCTGTGAGGTCTTTGAATATGGCTCGCCAGCCCACTGGTTGATAAAAAGTTCATGATCCGGCCCCACTTTCAAAAAGTTTGGACACCCCGGTCTAAAAAGACTAGGAACCACTGACATAGAGGGATACATGGATCTTGATTTAAAGACTTTATGGGGTTTGCTCTAGTTTGCAAAATAGAAAGTTCTCGGCATGTTTCTTATTTCTGGTTCTTAAAATATAACTTCCAATTCTGAAGAAATGCCTAACAATTAACTTGGAGGAGTAGCTGCAGATAAAATTATGAAGATCTGCACTGTCTGCATAATGCTAGAATATGGGACATTGAGCAGGCGAAAAAAAAGAAACCATAATTGTCCGTGTTTATACCTTTAGGCTGGAGTATAAATATTCCAAATTAGTGATGACAGCAAACTCAAAAGAGTGTGAGCTCCCAGCTGCTGACAGCTGTGCTATCATGGAAGGGGAAGATAACGAAGAGGAAATAGTATATTCAAATAAACAGTCACTTCTGGGAAAGCTCAAATCATTGGCAACAAAGGTGAGCATTATTATTTATTAGGAATGTTGAAAATGATTGTGTAGCGGTGCTACTTTTAATAGCACTTCAGAAACCTGCAAATGCACATTTCATTGTCGCCATAGTGATTCCATTGAAATCACTGGAATTGTTTATGGAAGTAAGCATTGCCAGCTTTTCCCTAAACACCTTTGTTGTAAGGATCCTCATAATGTGGACCACATCTGAAAAGAGATTGATGGACACCTCCATCTTGACACTTGCCAGAGTCACCTCTCTTTAAATGCTATCCCTGAAGCTATGACATTAGTCCTTTTCCATAGAAATTTAATATGCAGAAAGCAAAGTGTGCCCAGTCAATTCTCTGTGGAGTATAAATATTCCAAATGAACGATGACAGTGTGACCTTCCAGCTACTGACAGCCATTGTATCATGGAAGGGGAAGATAATGAAGGAGAGCAGCAGCTGCTGATGCTGTTTCATAGACCTTTGCTAATCTAGGGCCCCCTCTACACGTGCAGGTAAAGGCATAGTTTCATAGTTTCATAGTAGCTAGAGTCGGAAGGGACCTAGGTAGATCATCTAGTCCGACCCCCTGCCTTGGCAGGAAAGA
>NW_017728931.1:132137443-132151812 GCF_001723895.1 Crocodylus porosus | reverse complement strand
TCCCTGGACCTGCTCGAGATGCATCTGTGGATGCATGACAGGGTACGGTTGGCCTTCTTGACTGCCTCCCCACACTGCCGGCCCATGTTCATCGTGGATTGGATCTAATCTGTGGTCCACACAATTGTGCCTCCTGCCATGCCACATGTGCTCGGCAGGAGGTGTGAATCATAAATGTAGGTTGTGGGTTCCCGCATTAGATCCAATCACGCCTTATTGCTGGTGTAAGGGGGCCCTATCCTGGGCTTTCCTTGCATTGGCAAGGAGCAGGCACCTACAACTGGGAATTCCCTTTGCTAAGGGGGCTCCCAGCTGTGGGGGCCACACACACCCAGGACTGTGAGAGTAAGACACAGTGGGGACCCAGAGGTGACAGCTGTGGGACTCTGGGTCCCAGCTGCAGGTGAGGCGCAGCTGGGTCCAAGAGCCTCTTGTGGGCCTGGGGGTTTCACTAACTACCAGACCTTGGGATCACAGCAGCCATGATCCTTGGTCTCAGGGGTTTCATGCCAGGTGTTGGTGCCCCCCTGTCGCTGGGAGCCCTGTCAAGTGGCATGGCTCCCAGTCACAGGAAAGACCCTGCTACACATGCAAATTAAAGCTCGATAGCAACCAGGTAGGAAGTTAAGGCACATTTTTGAGGTCTTAACTTTATAGCTGCTTGGAGCTTTTTATTATGTGACAGCTACTTTGCACATGTAGCTGGTCTTGAGGTAATTGCGCAATTAACCAGTTAATTGTGCAATCCTTGTAATGTGTAGAAGGGGCCCAGGGATCACATTTTAGGAACCATGGACTTTCAGTCTATAGATTCATATCAACAAATGCCTACCACGTAGTGTGGTGCTTACTGCCCTGAATCAGCTCATCTCTACCCATTAATAAGCAAGGCATGAGTAGGTTTAGAGAAGTGGGCCCTAAATAGACAAAAACTAGACGGAAGTAGAGGACAGGGAGATCCTAAGGTAGAGCCTGTGAGTACTTTACCATTACCCATAGCTTCTGGAAGTCAATAAAAATACCTTCTTGGCTTCAACGGGGTTTTGGAGCAGGGATTTCCTGTTGAATAATCCTGGCTGCCCTTTTCATGTAGAACCCTGTCTTTCAATGTTTTCAGATTTGCAGTTTTTAGATTCGGGTCTTTTTTCCCCCTTTATCTTATTCCTTATTTTCCATTTTGCCACTGAGTGCAACAGAATGAATGATGTATAGTGGTTTCTCCTCCTGTTATGTCTCTTTCCTTTCAATCGTTCTGATTTTTAAAATTATTTTTCCTCTTTTCATTCTGGAAATTTCCCAGTTATTCATCTTTGTGAAAGTGACAGAGCTTCAAAATGGGGGGAAAACCCCCAGAAGCTTCAAAATACTAAAAATCTCGAATTTCAGTTTTCCTTCTAAAAATAGTGCGGTCATTTTCCAATTTTTTCTCTTAAATTGTTCAATTTTAAACCCTGGGAAAAGGCAGTTATTTAGAATTGTTTGTGAAAAGCATCAGCTCGCTATGGCTGAACGTAGTGAAATGTTGCGTCAGCTCTACTGCTGCGTGCAGCGTTTAATATTGTGAGGAGACACAGCAAATGCATTGGCCTTGCTGATCACGTTGGCATCATTTGCCCTTTAATCATTAGGAAAAAAGAAGAGGGATTGCTAGGAAAGTAGGTTTTAAAGTTTAAAAAAATCAGTTCATATTTCATATCCAGAATGGAGACCACTCCATCTCCTGAACTCCATAGTCATCCTATTCTTAAGTCAAATTTCTGTATTCATTTGAGCAGCCTGGCCTGTACTCTGTTTCCTTTTTGAAATAAGCCTGTCAGATATCTCTAGGCTGGTGTATTTTGCCTGCTGGATAATCAAAGCTGGCAAACTCAGTTTCCAGTACCTCATTAGCTTGTTTAAGTCTCTGTCCTTATCCCTGCAGATAACTGGAATGTATTATTTATTTCTTAAACCAAATGTTATAAGCATCGTTCTTCATTAATGCCAAAGATGGGGAAGCACAATCCTCACCACATCTTTCTTTCTTTCTGTTCTTTTTCCCTAAGGAGAGAGAAAATAATTGAAGAAAGGTGGGGCATGGGTTTGCCTGTGCCTACAGGGCCCATCAGGCTGGAATGGTTAATGTATTCACATTCCCATAGCCCATGACAGAGAAAAGAGCAAGGTGGCTTTTGTCAGGTCTGGCAGTCCCTGGACATACCTGCAAACTGTGATTCTTTTTGGAAGTTGCAAACAATGTTCAAATAAATACCTCTGGAGTCAGAGGGAGGTGCCTTAACTGCTCTGTCAACACTTCCTAGAGAAGTGCTAAAATAGTGCCTATCTTTGAAAAGGTGGAAAATGAGGACCAGGGGAATTTTGAATTGGAGCAGCAGCTGGTTAACACCTACTCTGCCATGTGGTGGTTGGTGCACAGTGCTAGGGACTCAGGCTCTGAGACCACTCTAGGTGCAGGAGGAGGGGATGGGAAGAGGGCTAGAACCTAGCCTCCTATTTCCTGGCCTAAAAACTTAACTGATCAGCTGTTGAGACTAAAACAAAATGTGGGACCTATTCTTTCATGGCCAGTGTGTTGCCGACTCTACATGCTCAATCCATGTGAACATGCTTATGTGTCCATGGTGCACAGGCAGGGTCCAAAACACTGAGGTGCATGATGAGGATACTGTACAAAAAAGAAGTTTGTTTCCTACATATGGGGACTTTTTACCATCTTGAACTTTCCCTGAGCCTGATAAAGGGTGCATGAGCCCAAAAGCTTGCTATTTCCCAGTTGGTCTAATAAAAGGTATCATTTTGGAACCAAGAGTTCTATATTTTTGCATGACTAGGATACTGCCATTTAGGTGCACAAAGGGAAATAGAATTCCTCCCCCTGATTCTAGTAACTCATATTACTGTCCACACAGTATAACTAGCAACTAGGCTGCTGTCCACATAAATGTTCAACGTCCTGTTTGTTTCAACAAGTTCTTGGCCTTAGTGGCTTCCAGACGCAAGGGGGCCTACAAGGTATTTATACAATGTGTGAATAAGTACCATATGTTCACATACTGTGTGTACCTTTTCCGCAAAAAGCAGCTGCTGGAAATCAGAGGGCACATTATATAGCAGAATTATGGTAAGAGCAGGATGCACTGCTTATCTGCTAAACCCAAAATTAAAATCTCCAGTGATCCATAGGGAGCAGGACCATGAGCAGGCTCGGCTCCCTAGCTGCTGCTACTCAGTTACTACAAGAAAAGATCTTTTTTTGTTTTGTCTTTTAAAAACAAGATGCGTCTTATATTCCAGGGTTTGTTATATGCAAAAAAATAAGGTATTTTCTTTTTCCACTTTTGCACTTGCTATATTCTAAAGAGTTTCTTTAAATAAAGGAAAATCTATTTGTAGTACTGTCAGCAAAATGACAGCATTGAGAAGAAATCCCCATGGTTTTTTGGATAGATATTTGATGAAAAGCAGGTCAAGGCCCTGATCTTTCAGACATGGTTACAAGCTGTCCCCTTGAAGCCTATTGTTCTCCTTACATGTCCTTACATGTCTAAAGTGACATGAGTTTGTAAGCCTTGATGGGACAAGAGCTGTGTAAGTATAAATGTTTGACAAATGTTGTAGGGACTAACTAATTAAGAGGAGCTGGTCAAGGTTTTAGGTTGAGTGGCTTATATCTATAAAGGTTACCAAATGATGCAAATTGCTTAGCCAGAGACTCCATATCAGTTTCATAAATGCTAGTAAAACATTTAAGGAAACACAACAAATAAAAATCAAGAAAACCTAGAATCCAAGTTATTCTTAGTAATATGAAATTAAAGCCAAAATAAAACAATGTAACTATTTAAGGTCAAGTTATTGAGCTAATTTCAGTACTGGATTGAGGTTAAAACAAGTTAATGCTAAACGCTTAAATTTTATAATTTTAAATGGGATTCAAAGGAGGTAGCTGCTAGCTCAGTTATAAATCATAACTGAAATATTTTTCCAAAGTCAATTAAACCTGTAATGTAGAGGTAGTTAAATACCTTAATGCTGAAACCAAACAACTCTCTCAGAGATATTTATAAAGCTTCTTCCTTATAATTTTATTTTTGTGTGGTGGCTACCCCTTCCCCTCTACCCCCCTCCCTACAACAGAGCAGTTATAAAAGACTTTAAGGGATCACTTTTGATAATCTTAAATTCCACAGCTTTTATTAGCAGATATTGGAGATTACAAGTTTCTCAGAATTTGAAGACAGAACCCACAAGTGCTAATGAGTAGGTTTAGGATTTAAGGATTTTCACCTGGGAAACTTAACTTTCAGGCAGCTTCTTCATGTAGGCTTCATGGATGCTCCCACATTTGTGCCTACAGTTACCCTTTCACATCCACACCATAATTTAATATAAAAACTGTAACATTAAGACAATAGGGGGCTTGCAAGTTCTTTGGTTCTTTTGCAATTTGGAACTGCAGTCCAGGAACCAGGCGGTGATGTTCTGTTGGCAAATTGCTTCTCTGGAGTAGGTCTGAAGGGAGAAACCAGTCATAGGCTGGAGTAGTCTGTATTATTAATTTACTCTCAAGGGGTACCTGGAGACATTCAGGGAGGTTGCTCCAATGCATTGTAATTGCAGCGTCAGAGCAGACTCAATTAATCAAATCTACTGGAGTATGCTAATTTATGCACTCAGCCTCTCTGTCTCGTGTATCAGCATCATAATTTCATAGTTAGTAGGGTTGGAAGGGACCTGAGCAGATCATCAAGTCCGACCCCCTGCCATGGGCAGGAAAGAATACTGGGTCAAACGACCCTGGTAAGGTGTCTATCTAGCCTCGTTTTGAAGACCCCCAGGGTAGAAGCGAGCACCACTTCCCTTGGAAGTTGGTTCCAGATCCTACCCGCCCTGACAGTGAAGTAGTGCTTCCTGATGTCTAGCCTGAACCTACTTTCAGTCAACTTATGGCCATTATTCCTAGTTACTCCTGGTAGTGCGTGGGGGAATAGCTCATTCAATGGGCTTTAGTTAAAGTGCCCCCCCCATCATTTTGAAGCACGTGGACCCAGATGCATGAGACGCTGTGGGCACTCTAATTAGAGTGGCTCCCAGAGATGCTTTAATTAAAGCATCTTCCATCCCTGATACATGTGTAAAAGTGCCAAAGGTGATTAATTTAGGAGATTCTGGAACATTTATCTTGTCTCAGGTAGATTCTTACTTCAAAAGTCGAGGCTATTTGGCATTAGCTGTGAATTCTTATAGTTGGTAAACTTTGCCTACTCTACTTTGCAGTGTCTTCAGACAAATCAGGCACGAAGTTGACCTAGCAGCTATGGAATTTCATTGTCTAAGATTCAGATCTGATCTATGCTAGCAAGTACCAACTTGGAAAAATACTATTTAAATCAGTAATGTTAATTACATTATACTGGAGAACAGGGTCCAATACCCCAAAACGTAAAACATGGATACAGAAACCACTTTGAGTCAGCTGCCACAGTCTTATTTGGGTGAGAAGGCTTTGAGTTAGCCTTTTTGTAAACTGAAGAAAAAATGTCAATAAAAAAATTCCAGCAAAATAGCTGATATGTGGGAGGCTGCCCATTTGTGGCCTTGGTGTTCGGGGCTAATAACACGACTCTGAACTACCTCTATACCATGTCCCATGCCTTATAGATGGTACCCTGTATTCTCCTTGCTACTCCCTTGGCCACTTGCTGAACTGCACTCAGCCTCTGGCCCACTTAAGCTTTGGGTGCCACTTGGTGTGCCTTGACCCCATGGCCTCTCAGTGGCCCACTCCCTTGGCCCCCCACTGGACTGCGCTCACTCACTCCAATCCCTCACTAGGCCACACTTTACTCTCCATAGGCCTCAGGTCCCTCCTGGTGGACCTTGGCCCCAAGCCTTTCCCCTCTATGGGGTGATACACAAGGCAGTGGGGGCTGAGGCTTTACAGCACCCTCTCCTTGCCTTTCACTGGGGAGGCACAGGTGTGGCATTTCCTGTCCTGCCCCAGGCAGCCCCACCAAACCAACCAGCCCCAGTAGGGTGCAGTTTCAGGTTTTACCCAGGAACCTTCTCTGTCCCCATAGTTCCTACCCTAACTTCCAGGTGTTACCAGAGCTGCAGTCCTCAGGCTGTGCAATATTGTTCCTCCAGCTCCTCAGATGTAACTGCCAGCCCTGCTTCCAGGGTCTGAACTTATACTCTGTCTGCCCAGCCCTCCTCCAATCAGGCGGCCCCCTGCAATCAGGTGATCACCTAATCAATTCTGAACTCACCTCCAGGCTGCTCCACCGCCTGCCTGATGATCTTAAAGTGGCGGGTATAACCAGTGCACTGCCACATCCTCTAACCAGCCCGTTCAACACAATAGAAAAATAGCCAAACCCCCCCCCAAAACAGCTTATAATCAATATCACATCTCTATTTCTTCGGCTCCTTGAAACAAAGCAGTTGTGGTATCTTCCTGCTTTAAAAGTGTGGCCAGTTAAGCAGCTTGCCTTTATGTAATTTTCTTCTTGATAGATAAATTACTATATAACCTTTCAAGATGAAATCCATTTAAAAATGAAATGAAATCTATTGAAAAATGAGTTCTGTATTCTAATATAAGCTAGTTCTTTCTCAGTAAAAAAAAGGCAGGGACATCATAATTAAAGGATAATAAGTAGCACATCTCTCACTTCCAGTGCATGATGCTTTTCATCTTTGTAGCACTTCAGATGCATTAAGTAGTTGATCCTGAAATCGACTCTTTGAGGAAGGAAAATGTTATCCCTGTTTTACAGCTGGGGGACTGGACACAGTTCAGCACAGTTCAGCTTAAACATGTGGCTAAGTTTAAGCATGTGCATAGTCACATTGTAGTCTCTGATCCTGTGAACACTTATTCATATGCTTGATTTCATTGTTGAGTCATCCCACTGAAATCAATAGGACAGTTGTTTCAAGTTAAGCATTGGAGTAAAGGTCAATCCATAGCTAAGTGCCTGGATCAGCTGTAGTCTACAGGAGATGCCCAAGGCCACAGAAGACTAAAGACGGGATAGATTTCAACAATTTCTCCATCTGTGTTCTTTGCTCAAATGACTTGTCTTAATGACTTAGACTTTGGGGTTTTTGTTGTTGTTTTCTTTACATGACATAGTAAGATGTCTTATAAATTTGCCATAGAATCCCTAACATGGATCAATCAGTTCAATACTGTACAAAATGCTCATTTGTGTATATTTCTAAGGGCGTACCTGTAGACACCCATAAAACAAGCATTAAAAAATAAACAATCCTTCTGCCACTCTGCAAAAATATGAAGTTTCTCCTGATTTTATTCTTTTTGTTTGATTGGAGATGTGACAAATCCACATTCTGCTCTCTCTAATTGAGAGAGAAGTAATTGCTCTCTCTAATTGAAATGTCTTCAAAAGGGCGTGCATTGGAGTCACAGAAAGAAGAAATTTGGTTTATGGCTGGCTATATGGAGTGATAAGAGGGAAGCAAATTTTGTAATGAAGATGAGAAATGCTGGTTGCTGAAAACCTCTCTTTTCCATTGCAGGAGAAAGAAGATCACTTTGAATCTGTTCAGCTGAAATCTTCAAGATCCCAAAATATATGACGATTTATTGCTGCCTTCAAAGAAACAAACCTGATTTCTATTTTTACAGGACCACATTTTAAACACATTCTGGCATACATCTTAGTGGTGATCTCTCTAACAAAAGTTGAGTTTAAGAGAGAAGTCGAAGATCAAAACAAAAGAGTGGGTTGCCTTATCACGTGATTGAGTACCTTGCCAAAAAGGAAAGCAGACACTTGGATTCCATACTGAAAATGAAATTTAACTCAGGAAGAGAGAGACATTCTGCCAATGACATGAGATATTCACCTGGGCATTGCTCAGGCATGTAATGTGATTTATAGGTACCTATCACTTTTTCTCACTCCTTCCACACACATCATAAGAAATTATTCTTCTGAGAGACTGGAAATCTACAAAGGTTCTGGACTGTTCCTTTTGTAGCATTTCAAGTCTCTCTTAAAATGGTCAACGGTACTTGAAGGGGAAGAAACATAGGTGAGTTTTGATTCTTGAAGAGGATAATACTTTAGAAGGTCAGGGCCTTGTTACACCTTACACTGTGAGCTGCACAAATGTTGATTGGTGTTAGTGCTAGCTTGGAATTTGGAGCAGTCACACCCTTAGTCTGGAGTGACACAACTTTGAGCTGCCTAATGAGTGTTTAAAACCACTTAAGATGTTAATGTGCGGACAGTCCAGGGATTAAGAGCTCCAGGAGCTGCCCAAAATTACCGTGTAACAAGGCTCTAAGTGTTTTGCAACAGCCTCTAATGTAGCAGGCACAATTTTACATCTACAGGTTGAACCCAATGTAGCCAATGTAATAACAGTCTTGGCAGGATTAAATTTCAGAAGCCCTGGGAGTGTCTACATGAGATGTTACGCTGCCGTAGTGATGAGCTATGGCAGTATAGTTCATCTCTATGGCGACGTAGCATCGGCAGGCACAAAGTGTGACACTGATGCTACCGTGCATTAGCAGCAGGGTCAGAAATGACCCATGCGGTGCTGAGACTGCGAAGTAACAGCAACTACTGCGCAGCTATTTAGTACTTGCTACAAGTATTAGATAACTGTGCAATAACAACTGTGCAGTCAGGGGCACATGTAGACGTGCCCCCTGGACCTCGGTGTGTGAGCTGCTGCTGTGTGCCCAGATCCACGTGGTTAGAGGCAATAGTTGATTCATAGCTTCTTTACATGTTGTCAGCACTTGAGGGGAACCAAGACCCAGAACATGAATGACACTTTTCTCTACCCAGGGCACCTTTCCAGAGCTTTCTCTCAGGATGCTGATTCAACAGCAGCTCAGTATCCCATATGGACCACCAATTGTGTCCCAACCTTCTAGGGTTCATGTAGACTGAAGGAACTGAACCTTAGCTGTAAAAGCACAAAAGTTTAATAGTTGACCCAAAGGACCACACTTCTTAATTGGAATCCTATATTACTCTCACAGATCTGAGCACTAGAAGAGCATAGTGATCCTCAGTGGGTGCATCTACACGTGCGCTTTAATGTGCAGTAGCCTATTTTACTACACATTAAAGCGCCGTGTAAAAAAAGTACTGTTATGCTAATGTGTGGTAAAATAGGCTATTGCACAGTAAGCATCACGTAAAAAGTGTGTGCTTGAGCTACTGTGGATTAGGGCAGCCTAATGCATGTTGATTTAGTACCTCACATTGGAAGTACTAAATTTAACGTGCACTAGGAAAACTGCATTAATGTACATGTAGATATGCCCAGTGGCATTAATGTGGGTTAACATTTTAAATTGGTTCCTCTTTCAATGTTTGCTTTTAAATGAGGGCACAAGATGGTACCTGGGAAATTGAAAGCTAAGTGGAGATCCTTTAAAAATCAGGCCTAGAAAATCACTGAATAATTCACCCTATCAAAAGCATGTGATCTGCATAATATCCAATCTATCAAAAACTAATTTTCTGAAATTCCTGTCTGAGTTGAACTCATGATTAATTAAAACTTGGATCTAAAAATCTTTAAATCTAAAAATCATTCAGGAAAAAGTTGTGTAGAGCTATGAGGAGATAAGGAACCAATCTTGACTGTCCCTCTAGGCATACACATGTTTGCATTATGAAACACTGGAAAAGACACAGGCAGAAATGGTGGTTTTATTATAAGGAATATAGCTCTGTTATTTTATATGACTGTGCTGCATCAACCCCTATGGCAACAGCCCACTTTTAAATTAAATTAAAACAGATTGTTCTGCATTCTGAATATTTTATTATACTCTAAGATGTTGAAGAAAATTTTATGAAGATTAGAGGTTTTTCTTTCTTGTTCAGGGAAATTTTACTCAATTATTTTATATAACCAATTGCAGAAACTGGGGTTTGTTCTTTTGATGGGAAATACTTTGGACACCTTAACAGGTATTAAATACACTTTTTGTTCTTGAAACTGCACTTCATTTGCTAGAAAAGGATTTTTATGGGGTGTCGCACCATATTGGAGTATTGCTGAATGTAAATTATAAACGCACTCCTTTTTGTATATTTTGTACCGTTATGCATTTATTCTTGTACATTGTATTTGTTGTCATTATATCATTGACACACATCATCAGTGACATGTTTACTTAGTAAATGGCAATGGCTTTGGGATTTCAGTTCTTTGCTGGTCTTTTATGAAGATATTTCTACAAATTTTTTTTATTCAATTAGTGTGCTGTAGCATCAAAGATTTTTATCTGACTGGCATTCATAAAGTAAAAATAATATGTGAAACTTCAGATTGGAGATCTTTAGTAGAACGGCAGCCTACACTGAGCTTTAGTGATGGATGGAGTTACAGAATTCCCACCTTCCACATAGTTCTGCCTGTTACCAATGTTTCTATCTTTCAAATGTTGAGTAGCAGCCCTTATCTGCACATCATTTCCAAGCCATTGAGAGAGAATTGGGGTTCTTCTTCTACCACTGGAGCCAGGTCTCTGAAATATCAAAATGCCTTAAATTTAAATGAACTATATTTCAGTTGGTTGATACCAAGGAAGGTTTGTTTGGGGTTTCCCTTGGAATTTATCCAATTAGCTGCAAAACAGCTCTCTTTGTCAGCTCCTATAGACTTTAGTATATGGCAGTTTTTTATCTGTGGTTCCAAATGATCTGTCACATTATTATACAATATTCTTTCAAGCGGTCTAAAAATATTGGTGCAGTACTATGGAAATAGACACAAACCACTCCTACAGAACTGATTGAAGTTAAGTTTAAAATAATACCATGGAATTTTCCAGCAGTAAGCAAGTTAGTTCTGATGTCTTTTAGCTGGTTTTCACTATTTCTGTTTTCCTCTCCCTGAAGATACAAGGGGAAAAATGTTATTTTCATTTTCCGATAAAAGGCACAGTTTGGAAGCCTTAAACAATTCATTAAGTAAACTGTTGCCTGTGACATCTTCTGTTACTTGATGCCATAAAACAATGAGAATCAGTCTGTTATGTGTTCAGTTGATTAAATGGGATACATTTTATTGCAGCATTTGCATGCTTTCCTTTTAACTTGGGAACCAAGCCACTGAATCTTTTCAGGGATTAAATACATTATAGTGGTGTCTCTGTATAAATTATTGGCAAATCAAGCATGGATATTATCATTTTTTGCCTTGACAGTCTTTGCCTGGGGACAAATGTACAGAGAACTTTCTTAAAGTCAGATTTTCTAAGTAAATTAGGCTGAAATGGCGTAAATCAGGATGGCTCCATTAGACTCATGGGGAGGTACTTTGTTTTACACCGTTAGAGGATCTGGTTCTACAGGTCAAATTGCAATGTACCGTTCCCCCTGGTTCTAATTACATTTGCTGGTATTCGAGATGCATTATACACTTGATTTGGAATCTGAATTCTCAAATGTCAAGTAGAAGCCATATTGTGGATCTAGGCAATTGCAGTCTATCTTAGTTAAAGGAGGATTGTTATTATTAACTATTTAAAAGGAGTCTTTGAGGTTGTGGTTCTTGCGGGTGGACACTTGGGATCTGTTCGTTTGCCTGTGCTAAGAGAACTGGTGGGATCTCACAAGGGTGGGATACTTGATTATAACTAGAAATAATAGCAATGGATATTGCTACCCGGGAACGCTGACCAATTTCCAACAGTGGCCAGTAGCAGATGCTTTGAAGTATGATTGAAAACACTCAAAAGCATTCTTACCAGTGATGTTTCTTCCTGCTGAGGGTTGCTTTAGGTCCTGAAATGTGAAGGGACAGAGCCTTTGCACTGCTGTCCTAGCTAGTGCAAGAGTGGACGATTATTTTTACTATTCATAAAATGTCAAACCTTTCAAAACTCTTTGCTTCAGTGATATTATGGAGTGGTGGGTACTACTTAACTTTGTTCTCCCCTCTTTCTTCTTTCTCCTTATTTGTCAACATGACCTATGTGCGTTCTTAACTTTCTTCTTTCGGAGAGTATGAAATTCATGGTATCTTGGGGAGTAGTTGTATAGGTAAGGTAGAAGAAACGTATGAAAGCTGCAACTCAGAATATGCAGACATGAGAAGGCTAGAGCACCTATGACTTCATGGACACACTGGCAGTTTGACAGTGTGATACAGCAAGGAATGGGGAAGAGTTGCAACACACAAGATGTTCAGAAGCTACTGCCATGTTTTGGCCATACTGCTGGCTGTGTGAAGTTGAATCTTACTGGGAAGCAAACTGCCCACGTGTTGATGTAGGAAGCCATACTGGATGAGATTATTGGTCCGTTTAAAGGACTCCAAACCCAAAGGAGGGAGCATGTATGTGTTTATCCGTGTGCTTGGTGAAATCAAAACTGGGGATGAATGAATGCTGGGAGCTTTGGTTTTATGTGTAACCTCCCTACACTAGAATTCCCCAGGAACCTATTTTCAGAGGGGTCTGCCAAAGATCAGGCTGAGACACTCCCAGATCTTGTTGAATGCTGAATCCTTGTTGCACCGTGGTTCTTCTATGTCGATTATGTTGCAACTGTTCTGGTTTGTTTTGGATATTTGAACCCTTTATTTTGTCTAATAAAAGTTTGCCAGACACACAAAAGCAACTGGGTAGCATTGTACCTTTCCTTCAAGCAGTGTCATCAAGTAGGTGTTTCCTCCCCACTCTCATCCTCCTGTAACATTTGCAGAACTGGGTCTAATCTGAGTCAGGCAGTGGTTAGAAGCCAGTAGCTACCTTTATCTTTTGTGGTGGATTATCTGCAGCCTTTTCACAACTGGCTAGCTTGAGAATCTGAATTTTTGCTTCCATTCCTTTTTCAGTCCTTTGTGACAAGGTATTTAGCAGAATTTACATATTTGTTGGAATTTGAGAGACCAGGCCATAAGTGCTTCTGTTGTGGCCTCAAACTCGCAAACTCTAGGCTGTCCACTGTGCACATTAGTGCCTGCAACACCCCTGAACCCTTGCTGCATTGCCATGATTGCTGTTGCAAGGCAGGCTGCAGTCAGCCCTCAAGATTCCCACAAACTTTTCTCAGCTCATCACTGAGAGGCAGGATAGTATCAGATTTCTAACCCCTACCCAAAAAAACCCTTTCCTATATTTGAGGGTTAGGACTGGAGGAGGGAATGGGGTTTACTAACATGGTTTCCTACAGTATGGGTTTGAAATTGCAGCATACTAAGATGAATGACTGACATTCACAGGTGTAACAAGGTGGAAAAGGGCAATGCACCCTTTCTCTGGGTGCCTTCCAGAGACTAAAAATCTACTGATTCTAGTGGATGTGAGATATGATACTTTTTGTCCCACTTTTTAATCAGGTCACTGAAGTCTAAGGAGAGTACCTTGACCACTAATGCATAGATTCAGGCTCCTTCTTGTGCTCTGTATTTGGTCCAATGAATCCTGAATTCTTTCCTGCACAGTGACACAGCTTCCTCTGAGTGCCCTTCACTCCCATCCTGCACTCTGACTAGTTTCCAGCCTGGTGGCTAAGGGACTGGCTTGCATCCCTTCAGGTTGAAAAAGGATTTAAATTTGGGATTCCCACATGGGAAACTGATTTTTGAAAGCATGAGCCCTGATTAGTTTTGAAAAAGAGGGCATTGGCACTTAATTTCAGGAAAGAGCTCAGGGTAATAAACCCCAGCTAAGCAACAGTTCATCTCTGCAGCCCTGAATAAGGAAGCTGTGGGTCGGGCTTTAGTCTTACTTCAGTCTTCAGCATTTCCTATTGGCTACCTCTATACAGCTTTGTGCTGATTGTGCTGACTCTAGGGTTAGGGACAGACATTCAAAAAACCTGAGCCTGAATTGATTCAATATTTTCAGGTTAGTTTAACCTGGCTAGGCTAAATCACTTTGTAGCTGCACAGACATCCCAGACATGCAGGCACATGCCTGCAGTGGCTCAGGCTAGAAGCCAGGGGCTGCTAGAGCAGCCCTCCCTTCCTTGCACACTGCTGAGCTGAGGGCGGATATGGCCAGGCCCTGGCGGGACGCTCTTATTAGGGAGGGCTGTCTACATCATCCCAGGCTTTTCCCTACTCACTGCTCAAGGAGTGGGAGTGTTGCTAGACCCCAGCCCCCTGCTAGCACTCTGAGGCAAAGGCAGCTTGTGCAGTGCATGCATCTCTTGATGATACAGAGCTTTTTCATCTCCCCCCCTGCTTTGTCATACTGTCTGCAGCAAACTGACAGGCAAGCAAGCCAGCAAGGGGCTGATAAAGTGTTTATCACCTCATTAGCAAAGCAATAGCTTCTTCCCATTACTTCAAACTTTTCTTAAACAGCTTACTGGGTGACCTGTTGATTAGCTCCAAACAGCCCTAAGTGGTCA
>NW_017728931.1:132113720-132137343 GCF_001723895.1 Crocodylus porosus | reverse complement strand
TGCTGTACCTGCAGTCTCTGCCAGAGCTGCAGCCAGGGAGCAGAGGGGAGGGGCCAGCCCTGCTGTGGAGCAGAGAGCCCCACCCAGCCCAGAGAGCATGCTGGGGGGAGTCTGGTTTATCTTAAACCAGCAAGGGGTATGGGACAGATGTTGTATAAATAAGTTTGAGCCAAATCACTTAAATCTGATACTACATTCAACCAGGTTTATCTCAAACCAGTTTCAGCCATTTTCAAACTGGTGTATGTGCACTGAACATCTGTTCTGTTGCAGGTTTAAACCGGTTTCTGATCACTTGAACTGGTTTGTGTGTAATGTCTGTCCCTAACCTAGATATGCTGGCTTCCTATTCAGGGCTCTGGCTGTTTTGTATCCCATTCTCTAATGCCCAACTCTCACCATGTAGAAGGCACTCAGCATGGGATTCTGGGTCCCACTCTGCTAACCAGACATCTCAGCTTTGTGGTGCTTCTAGAAGTCTGAATCCTTTATATAGGATCTGGCTATGAGTTTTTTCCTCAAAGAATTACTGACAAACCAGCTAGCTGAATGTTTGTTAGGTGTCTTTGAACATCTGCATGTAAATTCTCATTTATGCAACAACCTTTTTCACAATGCCAGTATGGTTATGAGCGGGCCCCTTTTCTTTGTGACTCTTCATATTGTTTAGTGCATGTATTGGTCCTTATGTATATCTAAAAATTTAGATAAAAATAAATAAAATACAAAATTCAGTGTATAGCTCCATAATTGTAATTATTCCTCTCCAGTGAAATTAGAGAGGTGGAATTATACAAGCAGGATTAAATGTAATAATGGAATCAATAGTACTTGTAAAACGGAATTAAAAATTCCCCTTGGCAGCGAACATGCCCAGTGGTGGTGCTACCCACCTAATTGCTCTGAATTAGCAAGCTGGCTCACATCATGTACAAAGAAACTTGATTTAAGAAGCAGGGAAACTAGCACACTTCCCATCTTTAGTATAGTACATTAAAGGGAAAGCAATTACAGCTCATGAGTTGCCAAGCCTTTCAGAGACTTGCAAAGTCCAAATACTTGCTTGAGTTTTTTCCAAAAAGACAATATTAAAAGACATCCACTAAGTATTCGCGGGGGGGGGGTGGTGAAAGTTAAGAGTTCATTTTAAGATCTAATTTAAAGGAATCTCATCACATTTTTGTGCTACTGCAATGCATGGAGATGTACTAGCAGGGTTTGACATTTTCCTTTTGTTTGTTTGGTGTTTTTTTCCCACTGGCTCAAATCCATCATGAACCTTACATTCCCTGGAAATCCAAATCAGAGCACTGAAAACTATCCAAAGAAACACAAGAATCATACACAAATGCTAGGAAAGGAGTTGAGAGAATTCCATCATTTCAACACCAGCCACGACATTTTTGTACAAAAGCAAAGCAGCTGCATAGCCTGATGCCTTTGAAGCTACATGGCTACTCAGAGCAAATAATCAAAAAGACTCAGCTATTTCTTCACCTTTATTAATGAAAAACAGTGGAGACAGCTAAGTCTCCATCTGGTCTCAATTGCCTATAAGGAAACAAGTTTAGGTGGTAACCACCTGTGTATTTCAAGCCAAATAAGGAGTTCACAAAGAGTTCATTTGTCTTTGGATCTGAAATGATTGGACGTGACTTGATTTAAGTATTTCAGGTCAGATTCTGACTTTAAATAATAACTTACTGCATAAGTGGTTTCCTGGAGTTTGTTTAATTTAGCGATGTTTGTTGCCTAATTTAAGACTCCTCAAAGGGACCTGATTTTCAGAGAATCATGCATCTCAATTTGGCCACCCAAGAAAACTAGACATAAAAAATAACATTCCACAACATATTCAACTGTTCATTGCACTGCAGGGAGAGAGAAAGATGGAACAACTTTGTAACCCAACAACTAGAGTACTCACCTAGGGAAATGGGATTCTCCTCCCTGATTCATGAACATATAAATCACTGTGTAAATGGGCCAGTTTCAGCTGCAAAGTCTAATGGATCCATCTTGGGAGAGATGGTTGTCCTCTATTACAGCACTATCCTGAACAGCCTATATTCAAATATTTGCTCCTAATCGCATAGAGGAGAGAATTGTAGCTGGTTCAACTATATCTCAGGTGAATGCTTTAATTGCCCAGTCTAGGGTCAGAAGTTACACAGAAATTGGTTTAAGTGATCAGAAACTGGTTTAAACCTGTAACAGAGCATAAGTTCAGTGCACATAAACCAGTTTCAAAATGGCTGAAACCGGTTTGAGATAAACCTGGTTGAGTGTAGTTGGACTTAACTCATTGAACTCATACTGGTTTATGCAACTTCTGTCCCAGACCCCTTCCTGGTTGAAGTTAAACCAGAGTCCCCCAGCATGCTGTCTGGGCTAGGCTGTGCTCTTTGCACCAGAGCCAGAGCATGGACAGGCAGCGGCAGGGGCAGGGGCAGGGGCCTGGCCAGAATCTGGTCCCCAGAAGGGAGCAGGGATGAGGTTTATTCCACCCCCCTCCCCACCCTGTCTCACCGGCATGGACCTGCATTTCTCTACTGGCTGTTCCAGCGGCAAGGGTATGGTCAACCCCAGCAGTAGCTTGGAGTGAACTGGCCAGCCCCCTCCCTGTCCTACTGGCTGGGACCTGAGCTGGGGTCTCCTGTAAAGAGTGAATCAGTTCAGGCTCCAACTTTCTGAATGTCTGTCCTTAGCCCAAGGGACTTAGCATAAATGCAGCAGCACAGCTACCCTGGCTCTGTTTTGTGTGAGATATGATCTGGGAGGCACGTTCTGACATCATCTATTGAATTGAGCCTCTTAAGCAATAGAAGTAGAGGAAAACTTCATGTACAAGTCCTGCAGGGATTTAGATATAGAACAGATAGGGACTTTGGTGATTTTTGTATGTGCCCAGAAGCAGAAAGTAAGGCAGGCCACCTTAATTGGTGGAAACTTAAGTGCCATAGGCAGTTCCTGGGATGGTAGCAGCTGAGTGGGGCTTTTGAGCACTTAAATGCTGGGCTTTGGCATGTGAAGTGGCCGTTAGACCTGACTTCCTTTGTCAATCCAGCCCCAAGGAGCTATAGACTGTGAGTGAATAGAAGGGCCTGGGTGTAAAGAAGAATCAGATCCCAGATAATTTATTCTCCCGTTGTATTTTAAATTGTATGCGTCTTTCATCCAAGCCTTTTAAGAGTCACAGCCACTTCCTTGAAGTCAATGGAAATTTTGCTTATTGACTTCAATGGGTGCAGGATCGATGAGAACAAGCCCTTAGGTAAATATACACCAAAACATTAATTAGAGGTGTGTTTGTTTCTTGAAAGACTTATTGGACTTGATCGAAGGTAAGACAGGAGATTGTTTCCTCTTAGGATGTGATTATAAAAGTCACATTATTTTAAAGGTGATTTGCAATTGCCTACAACTGCAGTAGATTTCCACTCTAAATCTGTATGGTTTGGTCACAGGCATTGCTACTGAGATGCTAGGACATTTCTTCAGGATTGTCCTTTTTGTGACTATGTTTTATGGTCCAGATTCCTTAGTATCTTCTAACTGTTTGATTCTGTTCTAGTGATGCAAAGCAATTTAATGGAGAGATCATGCTAGCTTTATGTCACCATGTTAATACAAAGCAGGCCTAACACAGATATAATCTTATTTATCAGGAGTCTCTATCTTTTTATCTACCTAATATAACCTTCCCATGTTTTTAGACTCTAGCAAAATATATGAATGCTTTAGTATATCAAACACAGCTTAATGTATGATTTAACATTAAAAAAATGTTATGGTCATTTTGATAACAGCTTTGAGTCAAATTTCAGAGAAACTTGAGGTAGACAGTCACAGAAAATTTCAGGGGTAGCCATGTAGCTGTGTTGGTCTAAGGACACAGTGCAGACAAAATTCTTTGGCTAAATCTGACCTCTTTTCTTAGACCAACTAAAATAGTTGGAAAATTTTTCTTTGCAAGCTTTAGGGTACAAACACCCTTTTCCAGGCAAAAGGAGCATCTGGGGTTGTTTTGTGCTCCTGGATGGAATAGAAGCCATTTTCACGAATTTCCCAATTTCATGAATATCCCACCCCCCCAATAAAAAAACCAAACAAACAGAAAACAAAACCTGAACATTTTCAGTTTTGAAGAAAGGCCATTTTTCAATGGGGAAAATATTTTCATTTGAAATTTTTTAGCAATATGTATTTTCCTTCTGATCAAAGTCAAGACTCCTGGATAAGTGTCAGTCAACACCAGCTGAGGGACTAGCAGAGCAGACTTCCAGGCTTACATCTGCTTTCACCTAGTTTTTTGAAGCTAACCTGCCCTTGACTTGGCCAAACCACCTTGGGATGTTGTTGCCAATACTACCGGCCAAATTGTGGCCAAACATTTGGAGACTGCTAAACCCTAGAACCACAATGAGCAGCAGGATTTAATTTACTAATTGGTGGAAACAGAAAGAAAGAGGATCTAGTCCCCTCTAATGAATTATAATGACCTGAGAGGGGAAAAACAAAAAGTGCAACAATGCTGAAAAATCTTTTATGATTTTATTATTGGCATCTTTACATTAATACTGCTGTTTTGTGCTGAGAAAACAATCCGTTACACAGAATGTAACTGTAATATACAACATAGAAATGCAGTTGAGGTTAATTACAACAAGGAACTACAAAAAATTTCATAGGAAAGAAAGTCACCTAACACTGCGACTGTGCTTGCAACAAATCACTCCCTTGACTGCTGAGTCAACACTGCAGAACTATGCGCACGGTAAACCATGGCTATGTACATGTCCCCCAGAACTGTTAATAACAGAGGTGCTAAAATCAGTCTAAAAAGTTCTAGAACATCACTATATACTGTACAGTCCTCAAAAATAATTTATTATACTGTTTCTAAAAAAAGGTACTAGTTTTGTTTTTTATTTTGTTTCTGGAGTGCACAACATGTGCAAATTTTGCCTAACAGTCTAAAAACTCAGGAACTGAACCGCAAGTCACAATCACAGAGATGAAGTGGTGGAATCTAGGACTTCCCTTCCATTGCAGACCGTGGGCACGTACATACTAGCCGATGCTGGAAGAGAGAAAGAAGAGTCATTAGCTACCAAGGAAAATGGCTTTGAGGACATGATTCTTATAAATGGCGGATATTGCTTTATGCCTTTCTGGCAATGCAAAGTATGGTAACTGTAATTTAGTTAGAATAATATAATGTGGCCGTATTGTAAGTAAGAATCAAGGTTTTTGGGTTTTTCACCATTTCTAAACAAGGCCTGATCCTATGAGATGCTAAATATTTTCCAGGCTCAATGATATCAGCAAGAGTGGTGAATGTTCAGCACCTCATGGGAATTATCCATTTACTTGCCTTTCATTATTCAGTTGAGAATTACGAGGGTCCACTTTTGCATCAAATGTGTTTTCATCTACATTTCAATTTAAAGGAAGTGATTTATTTTCTATATATGCTCAAAAGAGCAAAGCAAGTCTTTTATTTTAACAACCGTATAAATTTACCAGCACATTTAGTACCCTTTAATAATATTCTGGCCTTGACCCCTTCACTCCTAGGAGTCTAGGATGGGAATTAATGAGTACCCACACCCAAAGGCCAAATTGCAATACCTTTAATGTTAAATTATATGTTAGTCAATAAATATACAGTTCCATTGACTTCAGTGGAGGTTGAGGCTGCTCAGTATGAGTCAACGTGGCAGAACTTCTCCTTAAATACTTCTGTATTACAGCAATAGGACATAATGTTATCCTGATAAAGCCTAGGGAGGTATAATTTTAACCAACAGTTTTGTCTGTCTCTGTTGGAGCATCAAGAATGAAGAGACTTCATTGACATCTCTATTCAAAATCAGACAATGGTACATTATCAAAGGTACATTAGGTTAACATTTACAGTGACCCAAAGAAACTGGATGCCTTGATCAAAATGTTTAAAAGAAAAAAATGTTTAAAAGAAAAAAATGCAGCAAGCATTGACTAAGTAAAATCAATCCCCAGTGCAACAAACAATTTACATTTCTGACAAAGGCATGATGAGTCTTCCAAAAGCAGGGATAGCTGCACTTTGAGACTGAGACCATTTTGATAAAGATACTGAAACTTATTTTCACTCCAGATTTTTTTTATGCAGCTAATAAGTCTTTCCACAGTCCCATTATGCAGTCTACCAAATGAAGGGAAAGAGAGGTCAGTGATTTGAATAACCTAAGCCTCAGAAATAAAGCCGGGTGATTTTTTTCCCTTACGAGTAATTTATTTGCTTGAAAAAAAAAGTTTCAGGATGGTCATAACTTTTTGCAAATTAGAGCAAGGCCAGCAACCCACATGTGTCCCCTTCTTTGCCCTCACCAGGCTATAGAGATGTTCTTGTTCCCTGACTTTGGTCTACTGAATATTTCACTATTGCACAGAAAGCAGAATACACTATTGCAGTGGGACAGATTGTGAACATTTGCTCCTGGAATAGCTTAGTGGTTGGGTGTGATCCTGAAAAACAGAGGACTCAAGTGCTCTGACTCATGAAAAAGAAGGAATTTGGACTTGCATCTGCCACACTGACCGTTTGGGTTTTTGCTCTCCTAGGCTAGTTCATAAAAGCTAGGCATTGCTACCTGTCAGTTAGACACCTACCTCAGAAGCAGAAATAGGATGAACAGAAGTGCTGTTCTTCAACCCTGAGCTAGAAGCCTCATTAGTTCATATAGCAGTGGGCAACTGGGATCTTGCAACATTGCATTATTTTACCTGTATTTTCCACAACTCCTGTTTTCTTTACTCTTTCTCTGTGACCCACTCATTCAGTTGGGTCATCCATAATTTGTTGTTTGGGCACGTCACATTTCCACGCGGTGTTTCTTTGCTATCTTGTCTGGTCTGTTTTCTCATTTAACTCATTCTCTACAATAGAACTGTAGACATAAATGGCTTCTGCTTACACGATGCAAAATGTGGCCTGGGTCAGCTAGGGGACATCAATTTGTGTAGGGCTTTTAGGGCAATTTGTGTAATCCTCGAGCTTCTAGCAGACAGGAATGAAAGCTGGGGACCAAAGAGCCGAGGGCAGTCTGTAGGTGGCTCTCTGTACATATAAACTGACAGAAGTCATATAGACCTGGGAGCTAAGAACCAGAGCGGAAATGGGAAAGCTCAGCTCTGACTTAGATACCTATATCAAGGAGACAGACTGGATGTAAATATCAGCGAAAAACCCAGCTGATTTATTTAGGTGACTAAAGGGAGGTGGGTGCCTCAGAAAACCTGGCCCATAATCTCTTCTAAGATGCAGATGCCCGTCCTAAAACTGTGGGATGTATCTCATTTACTCTGGTCCCAATCTGTATAAGGATTGTCATTCATCTGCATTGCTGGCATGATTTGAAGCTGAAAGGTTAACAGCTATGAAAAGAGCTGTGCATGTGCCAAATATAAATATTGCTCCTTTATTTTTTTCCTGATACCTTCTCCCCACAAGGCACCATGTATACTTGCTTACCATAGGAACCCTCTTCTAAAATCAGCTCTCCAAAATTGTGTCCTAAGCAGGGAAGTTGGGGTTTTTTCCCCCTCCTTTGCTGGAACAGAAGCAAGGGAGGAAAGAAGCAGACGCTGTGCCAAAGTGGCTCCCAAAATGACTGCTGCTGCTTTCTTGCTCTGTGATAATCCTGTTGCAGCTGCTGGCAAGGCAATAACTTTTGGCTGAAGAGCCACCAAGCTGGCTGAGGGTGAGCGAGGCCTACGGTATCTAGGGCAGGGGCAGAAAATTGTTTCGGGGGGAGGGCCGCTTACTGAGTTTTGGCAAGGCATCAAGAGCTGTATGACAGGCAGCCAGGGGCAGATAAATATTAACTTTCTAAATTTTTTAAGGGCCCAGCAGGCTGGATAAAATGGCCTGGCAGGCCACATCCAGCCCGTGTACCACATTTAGACCACCCCTGGTCTACGGGAATGTCTATAAAGTACTTTTTCCACTAAGAAAGTTTGCAGTCTTGCTGCTTTCCTTGCAAGGGTCTGGGGCTAGCCTTGTTGCTGCCACACGAGGACGTTCCTACTGTTGAGAGCAAGTTATGATGCTCGTGGCTGGCTCATGTTATGGGACCAGGACAGTTCGAGTTAGTAAGGTCATTCACAGGTGAGACTAAGTAGGACAAATGACATGGTGCTGGTCCTAAGCTTGGTAATTTTCCACATGACACCCTTAGATATAATGAATAGCGTGCTGCGTGCACGCCCACGTGGCGTGTGCAGAGCCCTGGCACGCGGGGTGCACTACTCCTATGAAGGGTTTTGATGGACAGAAACGGAGTGAGGGAGTGAGTGGGGCTTGGCGTGCGTGTGGCTGGTGCTCTGTGTGTTGGTGAGGGTACGCTTGTGAGAGGGCCTGTAAGGACTGATGGAGAGAAAGTGATTGAGGAGACCGAGAGAGAGCGATAGCTTGTGTGAGTGGGTATAGATCAGGGGTGGGCAAAACGCGGCCCGGGGGCTGGATGAGGCCTGCCAGGCCATTCTATCTGGCCCGTGGGGCCCCTACAAAATTTAGAAAATTAATATTTATCTGCCCCTGCCTGCCTGTCATGTAGCCCTCGATGGCTTGCCAAAACTCAGTAAGCAGCCCTCTGCCCAAAATTATTGCCTGCCCCGGTATAGTTCTCCGCAGAATCTGGGTCCTCTGTGAGGAGCAAGGGTCCCTGGGGCGGTCAGAGACCGCTCCGCAGCACACCACTACACTCACTCAGAGCGTGGCTCCCTGACATGTTTCCTGTCAGGTGCATAAGGCTTTGGTAGCGGCCTCACTGAGTAGCTGGTGTGTATCCCCCCACACCTTGGGAAGGGATGCCTTCGTGGGTGATCTTTCTGTCATATACCCTTGTAAAAGACCAGTGACCAGTAATAGGGTGAGGTAAGCCCTGGCACTGGGTCTGAAGAGGCAGACAGAGCCGACGACAGCGGTGGTCCAATAAATATCTCTCGTGATTGCAGTCCCTTTGTCCTAGTTATAGGATTTATAGAATTTATACTTAGTGGTAACTGTTACTGCTGTTACTGTTGTTTTTTATATGTATATTACTAACAAAGTAGTGGCTGTTTTGTGTTTCTTTAATAAACCGTTTCATTCATGTACCACAAGCCTTCCTCTTTGTGATTTTTAATTAAACTGGTGACGGATACAGACAGGGCCAAGATCCACCTTACCTTTCAGGGAGAAATCTGAAGAGAAGCAGTTGTTTAGGCGAGCTTCAAGATTTGGTTTAAAAAGGCAAAATTTTTCCCCAACACTACTGCTTTATGTAGCCTGTTTTCTGGGAAGCTGCACTTGTTTATGCCATATGCCCCCAGAGGCTGGGGGGGACTGGTGGTGATGAAGGCAAGCGGGGAGCTGCTGCACGCAGCTGCAGTGCTGTCGGTGGGGGGGGGCAAGCACTGACCACTGGTTGGTGACCACCCACAGACAACATCAGTAGCATCGGCAGCAGCCAGTGGCAATTGCGGACCTCCTGCAGATGCCACTGATGGTGTCAGTGGCGGGGTGGGGGGCAGTGGCAAGCAGTGACCACCCACAGGCGGTGCCTTTTCGCAAGGGGTGCATTGCCATGCTCAGGGCGTGCACGTGAACCCATGTGCACCGCCTACACTTCACTAATGGCTGCACTTACTGGACACACTGTTTCCTGGAGGACTTGCTCTATGTCTGGAAAAATATTTTTTCCTCTTCTACATTCTGCCTTCCAAAAAATAAGGAAGAATTCTTAGAAGAATTTCTTAAAATGTCTTATTTGTGGGGTGTATGGTATGTGGGGAAAATATGACACCCCAAAAGTCTGGCCTATGTCATTGTCTTCCCACATTTTGCTCCTGACCTGGGTGTACATCTGTGCATAGCTCTTTTTCTTAGAGCCCTTTAACTGCATGATTGAAAAGGCCACTGAAAACTAGTAGGGATTTGTTTAAGCATTTTAAGGCCATGGACTTCTGCTGGGATTTTCCAAAAGTTGCCAAAGATTGAAGTTATCTAGCAGACCCTAGGAACCATTGGCTTCTTATGGCCTACAGACTTCATGCCATGGATCAATTTTTTTTTAACACAGCAGAGATGTTTCCCTTACCATTTTTGTTTGTTTTTATAGGCCATTAGAATACAGGGGATAAATATTTATTGAGCTCCACAGCAGAGAAATCTTTCCGGTTATAGCAATTTGAGAGGTAAGATTAAGAGCTGAACTATGGCTTTGAGGAATGCCAGGGGAGATGGCTGCTCCCACATCTAGCAAAAGGTACAGTGGAGGTGATTTTAACCTCTGTTAGACAGTTTCTTAGCTGTGCTGAATTGGTGCCCTTGGAAACAATCATATTGTGCGGGCCAGGGCGCTCTACCTTGCCCAGCATCGAACTTCAGTGGTTGCTGCTATCCTCTTATCTTTGATCTGAAGGCAGAAGGTTGCTCTGTCCCTTGCTGTCTGAGTCATTAAGGGTCTCTCTGCATCACCTCTCTAGCCTGGGTAACATTTGCAATGCAGATGCAGTGGTACAGTCTTCAGCTTAAACTACCTAAGTGCCAGCATTCCTGATGAGCTTTGCATACCCCACGCTGAGGTCAGTGCTGTGGCATTCTCACTGTGGTGATGACCCGGGCAATTTTTTTGTGTGTAAAAATATTAATTTTTATATATATAGATATATAATATGTATATGATATGGATATATATATGTATATGTAAATAAATATAAATAACTCCACCTCCAATACTCTGTCAAGTGGCCCATGTGGTTCACTTGGCAGCTCAAAACACATGAAAAACCCATTACACAGTTTTCCCTGCATATCTGTGTATTTGCACACCCATTTTCATACCCGTACCCTCACCCACTGCCCTCCTCAGAGAGTCTGCTCCTGAAAAAGTCTATGCCAGACCCTTGTCCACCAGATGAGGTCTGTCATTTCTTTCCTGTCCTCCTCTTCTGTCTTCCTGTACTACCAGTACATTTCACTTAGTGCCGTTTTAATAGACTGTGGGGTCTGAGTGGACCCTGTCAGCTCGCTTTGACCAGTTCATATCCAACTTCAGGTATGTATTGTGGAAAGCCAGGTGATGATGACCCAAGCAATCTGATCACAGCCTTCTTGGGCATGTGCTGCTACCATAACTCCTAAGTAAGGTTTGGTTCATAGGCAATGTGTGTGTGTGGGGGGGGGGGCACGTGCCCCTCCTGAATTTGGCTGCCATTGAAGCTGCTGCCAGCTTCTGCGGGCAGTTGCCACTCACAGCCCACCCCCCATCACCACTGACATGGTCAGTGGTGTCTGCAGGTGGTCCCTGCTCAATGCTATGGTGCCCCCCCAGTCGTGGAAGGCACCAGTCATTCATGGTTTGGTCAGACCTTTGGAAAATGCTGGCAAAATGATGGAGAGCAAACAAAAAAGCTGTGAGACTATCAAAGTGGGGGGTTTGTGCAGTGCAAAGTTTATGCAGCACCTTAAATGCTAATTGTTCAGCCCCCTTTTAATATCTACCTTTCTCATTTATGTCTTCTCCTTTGTTAGTGGGAGAATCTGCTTGACTGCCTGCTGCCCAAGCTTTAACTGTTGTAAGCATCAGAGTTTAGTTACTTTCAAACAATTTTCCCCACATAGCAGCCAAACAACACTAACACTTGATACTCAATTTTTGCAGGCCACTTTGTAAAGACAAGATTTTCTTGTGAATCATTCACCTGGAAATCCTTTACCTTCCACGTGGCACTCTACCCATTTTCATGGTCCATTGGACCATTACAAAAGTGTATATAAGTCACAGTGGTAGAATCCTTGAACTACAGAATCAGATCATTTAAAAGAAGAAAACGTATTTATCTTTCAGGAAAAAGGTACACTTGGAGCAGCATAGCATGTAAAGGTACAGTTATATCAACCCCTCTCTCTTTGTACATGCACATAGGTAATATGACTATATATGTATTACATACATAATATAGAAATTGGTCTAAATGTGTCTTTTTATGCTATGTTGTTCTGATTTTGTTCTAAATCTACCTCTTACCTCCAAAAGAACCACAAAAATCACTTGACTTACATGTGGAGTTGACATAATTGGGCTCCCTACAGTCCTGACTTCATACTTAGGTTTTTTTTGGTTTTTGCAATAAAAATACAAATTTGGAATTTTTTAAGTGCAATTTTGATGGAAGTATTTTTAGTCATTTAATTTTTTTTATGTCTTTTTCTCAGAGGCCCCGGCTGGACAGTTCTGCATGCTGGATGTCACTGGTGGAAGGGGCAATGGCCGTGGCCAGGTTGCTGCTAGTGGTGGCAGTACTGAGCTGGCAGGGGCAATGGGTGTAATCTCTGTGCCCCGATTCCCTAACTGGATGCCCGGTGCAGGTGCCCTGCTTGTCACCTCTTAGTTATACTACTGCTTTTTCTTGTTTATTTGGCTCTCCCATTGGGTTTTGGACGGAAGTCTTTAGCTGTAATTATCTCCTTGTATTCAGGGAAAATGCTGTTTTTCCTCAAATTGAACATGAAAATTTGAAGTCAATTTATACAAGTGTAACATAATTGCTACAATATGTTGTGTGTATGGAAAAGTACACATATGTATATGCACATGCACATTTAAATGGATGCTTGCATTATGTGTATGCCTATAACGAATATTATAAACAGGGCTCTGATGATTAGAACAATTTTCTGGAGCAGCCAGCTTAAGTTCCAAGAGGTTACCCTTGAAAACCCTAGTTCCCCACATATTCATTTAAGGCTTAGACAGCACCTAATAGTGTGCAAGAACTTTTGCTACGTAATGGGGTTTTAGGTGGCTATGCTGAAAAGAAAGCATGCAGTTAGAGGCATTATATTGGTCAGATGTGCATTAACCAGTTTGTGATAAATGCAAAGAAGCATCGGGACCAAAAGAAAAACAAGCTGTCACCTCAGAACTGATGGAGGAACATTTTATGTCTGTTTTAAGAGATGGTGTGGGGTTATTGATTTTTTCTTGGTGTCCTCTGGCTTGCGTGCTGCCAGCGAGAAAATATTCTCAATGATTTATTGGCCATGGATTGAAGCATAGCTACACCAGGCATAAACAAGATGATAACAATTGGCTGAGATCAGGTTAGATGACAGCCACTTGGTGTTTTATGAATGGCTGTTGCACAATTTACAAAACCATCTAAGAATAAATCCACTCATCAAAAACACTTAAAAACGGTTGGTCCTTTAAAATGTACCTTTAGAATGTATAAAGATTTCTCAATGGCATCTGTTTAAAAATAATGTTTTTAAACTAGTTATTGATACTGAAATAATGAGTCCTTGCTTTTCTCTGAGCTACCTCTCTCCAGTTGAGAGAAGGCAGAACTGTGCTTTTGGCTAAGATATTATGGCCTTTCTTTTGTGGCCGCTGAGGTCCATGGGGCTTTTCCCACTATATTTAACGGGCACTGGATTATATATAATGTGTCTGTTCTTAACCACTTTCTAGGTCTTCCCAAAATCATGCCAAGACCCATCAAAATAGGGATGTTTCAGTTCATCATAGGAAAGGATGTATTTGGAGGCCACTTTTATAAACCATAGAGGAGCAAGAACTGGCAGGGCTGACTGCTTTGCTTTGTCTTTGCATTTATCTTTGTTATGATGATTTTAGGCTGTGTGTTTTTCATATGATTGTAGACTGCACAAAAGCACAGGATACACTTTTTCAGGCTAATACAATAATAGAAAAAGATGCAGTAAGGAAGAGAGATGGCAATCTTCATCAAAATGCCAGACCCACACATTTGCTGCTGCTTGGTTTTTGGTTTTTTTGCACAGCTATTTTATCCACTCTTTCCTAACAAAGAATAATATAGGATGAAGTCCTGGCAGAAATATCTCTTTGAATGGAAACCATTTTTTACCATCTCATTTCCACAGTTTGATGTAAAAACTGCAAAGACCGTCTTACACTCTACATACAGGGCACGTCTACATGAAAAGCGGGTTGCTACTGTGCAATAGCTTGGGAAAAGGCCTGTGCAGGATCTGGACTGCACAGTAACAACTGCACAGTCCAGCACACATGTAGATGAGCCCACATAGAAGCACACATGAGCATGCAGCAGCTCTCATATACAGGTATCTCGGTAAGTGGCCAGATTCACTTCCAACCCTAGTTTCCTATTATTCTTATATAGTTGGGGATGGTCCTGCTTTGAGCAGGGGGTTGGGCTAGGCCTCCTGAGGTCTCTTTCAAACCTAATTTTCTATGATTTTTATGATTTTCAAAGAGCTGTCCGTGTTCATGCGGTCCACGTGTTTACCCTGAGAGTACATGGGTCCAAGGAAAATCTGGCCTCATTAGTGACTGCTAAGCACTTCAGAAAATTAAGTTCATACGACCTATTTAAGGCTAAGTCTGGGGGGGATCAGTTATTTGTTTGCTAAAATTTGGGGGATCTAAGTAGAGACACCTTAAAGGCATCTCATTTACAGATGTTATAGCTGTGCCTACATGGATAAACATTGCTGGATGAGCTTACTCCAGAGTAATTTACTTGGAGTAAACCCACCCTGGGAAGGCATCTATCTATACATGTACCCA
This sequence comes from Crocodylus porosus, assembly GCF_001723895.1. Lineage (NCBI taxonomy): Eukaryota > Metazoa > Chordata > Crocodylia > Crocodylidae > Crocodylus > Crocodylus porosus. Next base: position 132,122,737 of record NW_017728931.1, on the reverse strand, counting down.
TTTGGGAGCAGATTTGCTGCTCCTGGCAGTAATCTGCTCCAACCCCCTCCTGTCTTGCACTGGCCTCCTGCAGTAGCCAGGGGGAGCTCTAGGCTACCCCTGGGTGCTAGCCCAGGAGCTAGTAGGGAGCAGCTGGGGAGGAGACAGCTGTCTCCTGACTGGGACTGGGAGCTTTGTCCCTGTCCCCAGGAGCTGCCTGCTGCTTGCTGCAGGGCTCTAGTGGTGGAGACCTGGCAGGGACAATGTCCCCCTGCCCTGGCAGCAGGGAGCTCCTAGCCCCAGCTCCCCATCTGGAGGCAGGGGGCTTGGAAAGAGCTCTGTGGAGGGGAGGAAGTCCCAGCTCCCTGCCCTGATCCACTGGTGGGGCAGCTAGCAGTGAGAAGTGTTAGCTGCTCCACTGGCAGATTGGGACAGGGGGTTGGGAACTGCCCCTCCCCTGCAGCTCTTTCTAAGCCCTGTGCCTCAATCACTTGATAGGGGCATGGGGCTGGGAAGATGATGCGGGGCTGGGACTTGCCTCTGACTGGGCGAGCACCCAGCTAGTAGGCCTGTGCAAGTAGGAAAGTATTCGATTCGGGTTTGGATTTGGCTCATTCAGATCTCAGCAATTCAATTCAGAACCCCGAATTGGTTTTTTGCTTCAATTCAGCTGAATCGGCTCTGAAGCTTCAGAGTTGATTCGGAGAGTCGGCCATAGGGTGTAATGGGGAATCAATGAAATATCTATAAATTTGTTGTTTTTTGTCTTATTCAGATGAAACTTTCAGGATTAGTAGCCTCTGCTGAGAGCATGAAGTCTACCAAGGTTCAAGGAGATATGTGCAGGGGTTTGGGGGTAACTGCACCCTAAATTATTGAAAGCAAAACTCATGTTGTGTGTGTGTTAAGTCACAGCAGGGTCAAAACTGCAGGGATGGTAGTCCCTACAGAGGCCATAAAGTCTGCTAAGTTTCAAGGATATAGGTGCAGTGGTTTGGGGGAAACTGTACCTCAAGCTGCGGACAAGCAAAACTCGTGACATGGGTGACACTGTGTGTGCTAAGGTGAAGCAGGGTGAAAGTTGCAGGGATGCTGGCCCCTGATGAGGCCATGAAGCCTTCCAGCTGTCGAGGAGATTGGTCCAGGGGGGTTCTGGGGTCCTGCACCTGTAGCTGCTGACAGACAAAACTTGTGTCATGGATGCTTATGTGACTGTGTCTGTCTTGGGGCACAGTCAGGGGAAACTACTGCAGGCCTGGCTGCTAAGCCCTGCTGTAGCCACAAAGCCTGCCAGCTGACAAGGAGATCGGTGCAGGGGGGGTTCTGGCGCCCTGCACCCCTAGCTGGTGACAGGCAAAACTCGTGACATGACTGCTTGTGCAGCTGACTGTCTCTGTCTTGGAGCAGTTGTCTGTATTGATTCTTTCTCCTCCTTAATCTGTGGTATTGTAGGTGTTAATCCTTGCTTGTTAACTCTATCTAGTAGCTACTCACTAGCTACTGTGTATTGAGTTGGACCCTGAGTGAAGCATGACTGATTGGTAACACAGTAGCTTAGCAGCCAGGTCTATAGTAGTTTCCGCCCCCACTGCAGTGCCCCAAGGCAGACAGTTGCACAAGCACCCATGACATGCATTTTGCCTGTCAACAGCTAGAGGTGCAGGGCCCCAAAACCCAGAACCCCTGCACCTATCTCCTTGACAGCTGGCAGGCTTTGTGGCCTCAGCAGGGGCTATCAGGCCTGCAGCTTTCACCCTGCCGTGCCTTAACACACACAGTGTCACCCATGTCATGAGTTTTGCTTGTCCACAGCTTGAGGTGCAATTTCCCCCAATCCCCTACACCTATCTCCTTGAAACTTGGCAGGCTTTGTGGCCTTACCAGGGGCTAGCATCCCTGCAGTTCTGACCCTGCTGTGGCTTAACACACATGTGACATGAGTTTTGCTTTCAAGAATTTGGGGGACAACTTCCCAGAACCCCTTGCACCTATCTCCTTGAAACTTGGCAGGCTTTGTGGCCTCAGCAAGAGCTACCACTCCTACAGTTTTCACGCCCCCTCCCCCCATGGCTTAATACACACACGTAACATGAGTTTTGCTTTTAGGAATTTGAGGGGAAGTTTCCCAGAACCCCCTGCACCTATCACCTTGAAGCTTGGTACACATTATGCTCTCAGCAGGGGCTACCATCTCTGCAAGTTTCACCTGAATCATCCAACAGGCAACAAAGTTATAGCTATTTCATTGATCCCCCATTATACCCTACTGCCAAATCTTTTCCGAATCTTTTCTGAGTTGATTCAGAAAGCCTAAAGCTTCTAGCAATTTGATTTGGATTAATAGATTTGGTCTCCAAATCATCTCCAAATCCAAATCATGATCTGAAGCTTTTCACAGCCCTATCAGCTAGCCCTGGGCTGTGCAGGGAAGTCTGCACATGCAGTCCAGAGCTGACTGGGGACTATCTGAACTGGGACAGTCCCCAGTCAGCTCTAGGCTGCACTTGCAGACTTCCCTGTGCCGCCCAGGGCTGACTGGAAACTGTCCCAGTCAGAAACACATCCCAGCCAGCTCCAGGCTGGGTGGGGAACTCTCCCCATGCAGGGAGCTCCCTGCATCTGCTCTGTAATTGTGATCATGGAATGAGGGCAGAGAAATTGCTCCCAGCCCCCAGCTCCACAATTGCAGAGCAGAGGCAGGGAGACTTGTCCCCACTCAGGTTCTGGTGGTGGAGCCCACCCCAAGGGCAGGGAGCAATCTCCCACCCCTGTTGCCCAGCTGACTGGGAGCAAATTTGCTCCAGATCAAATATGCCTACACATGCCTTACTGTGCAGTAATTACTTGGCAGATAATTTGCTACTTCCATTTGCTGCTGAGTAGAGAAAATGACTGCACAGTAAGGGTCTGCATGTGTAGACGGTGTAGACGGTGATGCTTACTACACAGTTATTTGCTTTACTGTTCCATAAAGTGTCCAGTGCAGACGTGCCTGGTGAATATTGTACCAGGCCCCTGTTTCTAGCTCAGTACCTCAAAATAGAGGCATACCTAATCACTCTTCATTATTCAGATCATATTCCAGTGTCTGAGTATGCACCTTCCCTGCAAGCTGTCCTCCATTTCCATCCTCATCCATTTCTCCATCCCTGTCTCTTCTTGTGTTATGCTTGTATAATTAGTTTTCCCAATGAGACATGCTGTCTGCTTACCCCTGTGAACAAAGTGTCATTTGCTCACTTCTCTGACTATTTTAGTTTGACAGGAAAAAAAATAAAATCAAGGTGACCCATTTTCCTAACCAACAACAACCCCAAACGAGGAACAAAAGTGACAATCTGTCTAGGAATAAGATTGGGTGGGGGGATGGGTGTGTGTGTGGGGGGGTGCAAAACAGAGGAGCTGTTTTTGCACTAATGCATTGATTGATAACCTAGGTCGTGGGGCTTTTGTAGGGTACAGCTCATATTAGACACATCCAGGCAGTTTTCACTGTCACTTACATGCATGACAGATATTCTCTGAAGTTGTTTATGACTCAAAGCCTTGTCTTGTAACCCAGGCAATAACATCCACTGAGATTGTGCTGCCTGGAGGACCACATCCTGCCATCATGGCATTTTGACAGGAATACTCCAGGGCAATCTTCCCCACCCCCATTCTTATGAGAGTAACAGAGGACTGTGGTTCTGTGGACATCATGCAATATGGCTTTGATTCAAAGCCCAGTGAAGTTAGTGATAGCCTTTCCAATAACTTCAATGAGCTTCAGTTCAGGTCACCCATGCTTCTCTGATCAAAATGCCATGGGATATGAACAGGTTTCTTTTGTTCTCACCAGACTTGAGAGGAACAATGTTTCCGTAGGGCACAAAGACAATCCTATGATGTTTTAACTGAGATGAAAAGGACAGGCCTTTCCTAGGTTGCATTCAGCCCTTGAGACTTGAGATTAGATTCAGAGCATGCATGTTTCACTCTCCTTGAGCATCAGTACAGCATTAGGCATGCAGTGCTTAGATGACAGGCTCTTTACTTACACTGGGAGTAAGTGGTGCCAGTCCCACTAACGCTGAACCGGTTGAGATGGAGTCTGTGCGTGACCACGTTCTTCTGTGGCTGGAAGAGGATGATGTGTACCTTTGGTGCAAACAAGCATCCTAGCACAACAAAGCCACTCAGGCTCACAGAGATGCACATGGTTGTGGTCTGCACCTAGAAGAGAGTCATCATAAAGCAAGAGTTGAGTTATCAGATGTGTGGCAATGAGCTAGAGTGCCTTGCTAACCAGATTGTGAATGAGGTGCTCACTTTGGAAGTCACAACTTTATGGCTCTTTGGTTTTGATTTCTATAGATTTCTTGTTTCCAAATTCACAGCCAGCTCTTCAGAAGGTTTAGCTATGACTATGGCTTAAGGATAATGAGCTGACTCCAAAACCTACTCTTTGAGAAGATTCCCTGTGACCAGTGCCTGCTGCATGTTGGGATATTGGACAGCAGCATGCCCTGTTGTGCCTGGCACTGTTTGTTTCTGCAGATTGTGATGCAACTTGCTTCTCTAAGTCAGTAGGAACAAAAACGTCTTCTCATCTGAACAGCAGGGAGAACCTGAAATGCAAAATACCAGGATAGACATGATACCACAGTAGGAAATGAATTTAAGACTTATATTGGCAGGGGCTGTCCTGAGTGATCTACTGAATGGTATTGGTAGTGTTGGAGTATATCCTTTATTGAACCAGGTGCATGATTGGGTAAAGTTATACAGCTTTCAAATGTAAGGCATTCTTCATCAGGTCTGAGCTGATAAGCTTTTGAATGCAACATGTTCTTCATCAGCTCAGACCTGATGAAGAATGCCTTGAATTTGAAAGCCTGCATAACTTTATCTCAACCATGCACTTGGTCCAATAAAGGATATCACCCACAAAAATCCTTTGCTTCCAGACCCATCTTGTCTTTGATGGATACGTTTGTGATTCACAATGACTATAACTAAGGTCCAGAGGGTCCCCCTTCTAGTGCACATAGAAAGGCAGGCCTACTTCACTGTATCACTTCAGATCTGGGTACAAGGAAAAAAATGTTTCCTGCAAGAAGAAGCAGTCTTCTGTGGAGCCTAGGAGCCATAGGGGGCAAGGGATATGCTGTGCACAGTGGGGGTCCAGAGTTGGCCCTGAGAGATGGATGTGCCACACAGAGAACCAGTTCAGCTTAAGGCCTCTGTTCAGGAAAGGAACCCTGACTAGCAACTCTTCGTATCCTTGAAAGAGTCTTTTGACTCCAGTAAAACTGAGTTACCATAAAGCTTTTTCATACAGGTCAATTTGGGAGACGGGAGGTTGGAATTTTCTGGGGGTAACTGCCCTTGCACTTCTTGGTGCAGCTTTGGTGGACTTGCACTTTCTCTCCCTCCTGGAATGGTGTCCTGCACAAAGTAGAGGGGTGAAGAACTTGAATTGCTTTAAGGTGGAACTTGTTAAGTTTCTAGAAGGGGGTCGTATGACAGGATTGGGATGTTCTTGGAGCAGAACGTGCAATATGGTACTTAGACTAATCAGCATCCTGTTGAAGGGGCAGAAAGGACTCTTGGTTACTGTGTGGGTTGCTTGCATATATGGGCAGTCTCACACTCTATACCTTGTGTTGGTTTCAGGCAGAAAATCCTCCCCTCTAGCTCCTTGAATACATTATTTGGCTTCTGGTTTTGATTTTTTTCTCCTTTTGCTCATGGGCTGGACATTGGCCATGGCTAGAGGTAAGAGATTGGCTAAGGTGAGCTGGACTTAATGGAACAGAGAAACTTCTCAGGTGTCTTATCCAGGCCCCTTAATGTTCATGTATTTGGGGTTAAACTGATTGCCAGATTTGGGTCCAGTAAGAGCTTTTCTCCCCAAGGCAGATAAGCAAGGGCTGCTGGAGTTTATTTTGCCTCCCTTTGTAGCCTGGACGTGGTTCATTTCCTAGTACCATCTGAGCATATTTTACCTAACAATTTCCCTGCCAATACAGTTGACAAGTTATTGATGGGGGCCTTGTTTCTCCTACTGTCTTTTTGTGGTACACTGTAAGGTTTCTTGGGGCAGTGCCGCAGGACAAGGACTGGAGTGGATGCTCATGTTGACCCTTCAGATAAATGTTTATTATGCAGCAGCCCAGTGCTCTGCATTTGCAGTCTCAGTTGCCCAGGAGGTCCCTATATTCCTTATGTTCCCTCTCTCTCTGTCTCTCTCCCCGCCCTCCCCCCCACCGCTCTCTCCCTGCCAGTTTGCTGCCCCAGTTTCAATTTAGCCTCTACACTTCTGAGCAGGTTCTTCAAGTTAAGATGTTTCATTAAACTGTCTTAAAATCTGCTACTTAATCTAAATTATTGCACGTCTCTGGGCAGTTCTGCATTCAATTCCATTCAACCAGTCCCCGGAGATTAACTCTCTTGTGTGGGAACATGTCTCGAGGCTCCATTGTCAGAAATAAGTTTTGTAAAACAAAAACTAGTGTGGAGAATGGACTTTGTCATTGTATACATTCACAGAGCACCTGGCACAATGTTAATGGGTCATATCATTACTGCAGTCATATAATTAATAACAGCCCCCTTCAAAAGAAGCACATTGCAAGCTTTGCTAAGGTGCCACTGTAAGGGACCAGTGAAGAACTTAAATGGCCACAGAGTGAACACAAACTCTTCCTATAAGTCTATTCTCATGTCTTTCCTCTTGCTCTTTGGGCATGATGCTGAGCTCATTGAAGTCAAGAAAGATCCCATTAAAAAAAATCAGTGAGTCTCTGGATCATTCTGTATGTAATGGAAACCAGATCAACTATCTTGTCTATGTCTATGTCTTGTCATAGTAGGAAAAGATTAGTTTCGTAGAAGCTGGAAGATTCAGGACTTTCTTTACGTGCCTGTCTCTCTACCAGTTGAGGCTATAAAACTAACGTGTATTTTTGTCTGAACACACTATAGACTTCAACTGCTGCAAATAGTGCAAATTTGTCAGTGATTATTAAATAACACCTGGCCATACTGTGCCATTGATTTTTGAAACAAAACTGCTCACTGAAATCAATGTAAAGCACCACTGTATGAAAAATCAATGCTATGAAATAGTTCATTGTTTTGTTTTGTCCCCCCACCCCCAGCCTTCCCATAAGTTGTGATGGCATAAGTATGGAAGTCACATACTCAGCAAGCATAACTATGCCAGCTAAAAACCTATTGTTGGTGCAGTAGCTGTGGGGGAAACTGTTTTATTGGTATAACTTATTACACTTGAAAGACTGATTTAAACTAGTGATTTACAACTCTTCTGCCAGTACCAATGATTCTTCACCAGACAGAGGTTGCTGGAAAAAAATTTAAGAGTAGATGCAGCCTTAGTTAGTGGAAGGTTTGTTTCCACCAATGAGACTCCCATTATTCATCCATTTGTTTTACTTTTTTCAATTTTTAAAATGTACTTATTGCCATCTTCTGTAAATGTCTCCCCAGTAGGACTCCCTTCTCCCCCACCAGCTTTCAAGACTCCTAAACAGCATTCAAATATAGTGCTAACCATTTTTTCATTACCTTCAGCATGTTTCATCAGAAGTTTTTGATACCTGTTTTTCAGTGAGCAGCTCCAGTCCTAAGAATAACTTCACCACTATTATTTTACAGCAGAATGGAACAAGGAGAGTACGTTTCTTCAGTTCATTCAAAGATAATGAATCAATAATTTTCTAATCTATTCATGAATCAGCAGATTAGAAGATACATTTATATTGAAAATGTTAGTCTGCTTCAGGGAAGCTGACGGGGATACAGGGACATGCTCAGGACTTGTGCTGAAGGGTGTGCCCAGTGCTGTGCCCAGGTCCCTGGTTATCAATTGGGGGAATGGAAGATAGATGGAGGTCTCATCACTCCCTCATGTATATTGGGTACAGACACCGAGCTAGGCCATTGCGTCACCTAGGCTTGCAATAGACATTGGACTTGAACCTGTAAGCTTAGGCTGGGATATATTAAAAAATCTTAAAATTCATTGGCATGGACAGGGGGAGGGGGTTCAAAAAGCACCAACAGGACTTAGAAAACAAATCCTTTCTTACACGTGAGTCAATGGGAGTTGTGTTCTTATCACACTAAGTGCTTTTGAAAATCCAGCCCTCTAACCCACTTAGATTCAATCAGTAGCATAATTAAGGGGGACACAGGCAGGGTAATAACCCTAGGCACCAACTTGGGGTGGGGGGCACAAAAATAGCAGCTGTCATTGTTGCCTGCCTACTGGCACCGCTGCTGGCCTGCCTCCTACTGCTGCCCTGTGTGCCACCACTGCTCAGGGTGCAAAACTGCCCAGCTATGTCTCTGCATTCAACATGTGCCTAAACCCCTTAGGCTTCTCTGTAAAAAAATCCCAGTCATACGTAATGAAGTTGGGGTGGTGGAAAAAGCACCTCTTAGCTAATCCTGCTGTTTTCAGGCATATATCATTTAGCATCCCTACTAATGAGAAAATCTGCAGGGATGACCCTTGGAGCTATCTCACTGCTTGCTGCTTTTAGTGTGAGGCACTGTTCCCCAGTGCCTTGCTTAAACTTTTGTCCCCTTAGTTTCAGGCCATCGCTCCTTGTCCAAACGTCTCCTGAGATTGAATAATTACTTTCCCTTTTGTTACTTTGAATTTATTTATAGGCTGTTATCCTGTCTTTCTGGGGTTTCTCTTGTCTAGACTAAATACATTTAGCTCTTTTAGTGTCACTCTGTGGATCTTGCCATGCCATTTTTGTTATCTGTCCTTGTAGGGTGTTTAGTTCTTCAATATGGAAGGTGGCCTCCACCTCTTTCCCCTGGGGAGGAGGCTCTTCTCAGCCAGGCTGGCTGACCTGCTCCACCGGGCTTTAAACTAAGGCCGCTGGGGGATGGGGGGACTACTGCCACTGCCGGCCCGCTGAGCGGCCCTTGCAAAGCCAGCAGACCAAGGCACTTAAGGGAGCCCACCCCTGCCCCAGCCCTGGCACAATCTGTGGGCAAGGCAAGAGTCCCCAAGG
>NW_017728931.1:132094446-132113709 GCF_001723895.1 Crocodylus porosus | reverse complement strand
GCTTATCTTGCTGGGATCCTATGACCCCAGCTGACTTCCTGCCCTTTGGGCAGGGGGCTGGACTCGATGATCTCCTGAGGTCCCTTCCAGCCCTGATGTCTATGAAATCTATGAAATATCTTTCCTAGGTTGATGGGGGTGGGGAGGAATTAGAAATGTGCCTAATATTGTGGGAACATCAAGACTGTGTTAATAAAAGCCACTATGTACTCCCTTGCATGACAGTACCCACCTCTGAGGACCGTTGTCATGCCTCCAGCCACTCTGGCCTCACAGGCTACTGCCTGATTGGCCACACATTGTTGGAAAGTAAATGTAGACTGGGGAGGCTGCCCTCAGAGTACCAGAATGCTCCTGGGGAGCATCCTTTTGCCCTGCTTATCATTGGGCGGCCTTGTCTGCGCCCAGTCTCTACCCTGAGCAAGGCATTGCTCTTCTTGACTGGCCTCAGCCATGGCACTCTCCCAATCTCTCTCTCTACCAAGCCCCCTTAGCCTTGCGTTCATCCACTGGGCCAGGCCCTGAGCCTAGTAACTAAAAACACTTATGGTGCCTACAGATGAGCAGCAAGGCTGCTCCAAGGTGCTGTAATTACAGCATGTCGGAGCAGACTTGATTAATCGATGAACCAAGTCTTCGATAACAAGTCATGGTAATGACCATGCTCCAGCAGCCTCCAGCATCTCATATATCAGCGTCCCTGCAATTCAAAATGGCAGCAGAGTAGCTTTATCTAAAACTCGTTCAAGCTTTAGAAAAAGCGCCCCTGCTGCCATTTTGAAGCATGGGGACGCTGATGCATAAGATGCTCTGGGCGCTTTAATTCAAGTGGCTCTTGGAGCATTTCTAATTGATGTGCTCCGCCTTCCCCACTCTCCCGGAGCACCTATATAAATACCCTTAGAGCCTCAGGCTTTTCAGGGCTGCCTGTCCCTGTAAAGCCAAACTATCAACAGCACCTTCTTCAGGGCATCCCTTTGTGGCCTCTTACCTCCCATACAGCAGGTAAAATGGTCAATATAAACACTTCACCAAAAATAACCAACCCACCTGTGTACACTCACCACAGAGAAGATCCTTCCCAATCCCTACCAGCCCCCTGGGGTACCTTATCCCCCTAGACATCCCTTTATTCATCCTGTTCTCCAGGGAGCTCTTCTCCCCACGACTCTCAGGACCAGAATGAGTACCTCGCACTGGAGCCAAGCCTATATACCTACTAATTCCTCCTCCTTTCCTGTTAGTCTGATAAAAAAATCTTTGGATAACAATTTGAATGAAGACCATGAATATAGTTCCAAAGACTACCTCTAATACCCCCAACCCTCCTCTTAGGAAACATAAAGATTCCAATAGATCTGGGGAAAAAAAATCCGACAATGTTTTAATCAGAAAATGCTGTTTTGTTGAAATCAGATTTGCTGCAGGGACATATTGATTTCCACATTTAAAATAAAGGAAAAAGGCATTTCACTGACATTCAAATAATCTATGTTATAATTTTTGGAACATAATATTGTAATTTGTAAAATTTGAAGTGATTTTCCATTTAGGATTTTTATTTAATTAAAATATGACAAAAATTGAAAAAAAAAAAATCTTTAGAACAAGACTCAAACCAGATCTTGAAATGGCTGCATTTCTTGGAAAAATGCACGTTTTGGGGTTTGGACGGCTATAGTTTCTACTTCAATCTTCTAGTTAAAACCCTGCCCCTCTGAAGCTTTAGGTTGATCTCTTATAACTCTGACTGGTATGTGCTGGTGCGTGAATATTTTACCCATGTGCGACTACTTCCATCACCTGATTAGTACTGTACACATTGTATATCCGTAATTCAGAAGAAGTCCATACTTTGCTTAGAAGTACAACATTTCCATGTAAAGCAATAGCTGGTGTATCTTGTTGCTTAGCTGTGCATTAACAATGAAAAGCAGCTGTTTGTAAAGGGCGCTGGAGATCACAAAGTGTAAGACACTTTTAGCAAATGACAGGCCCTTGCTTAAGTGATGCACACAATTTAGGGGAAACAAATGTCCAAAGACTTACTCTGTAGTCACTTGACGTCACATAAAATATGGGGAGGAAGGCCAGCCAAATGATGCATGTTGTGTACATTGTAAAACCGATAAACTTGGCTTCGTTGAAGTTCTCTGGGCACTTCCTTGTTTTGAAGGCATACACAGTGCACAAGACTACAAGGATTACATCGTACGTTAAGGAGATTAACATACTGGAATCTTTGACATTGCATTTCAATATGACAGTCTCCCTTTTCTCGGGAAGAGTGTACCGTCTGGTGCCAGGGGACTCCAGTATGAGCCACACTGACACCACCACAATCTGTACCAAGATGAGGCTCAGGCAGATGAAGACCTGAGAACTGGGGCTGATGAATTTAGGCCTCTGAGCACCATTCTTTACACCGTTAAATATTCTGGCTATGCAGTTCGTTTTTGTCAGCAGGGCAGAATAGCAAACAGCAAAGGAACTTCCCAGCCCCAAGCGACGCAGGGTGCAAATGGCTGGTGAAGGCTTAGCTATGAAGAAGAAGGTCATGCTGTAGGAGAGGAACACCCCAAAAAGTAATATATAGCATAGTTCACGACCAGAGGCTTTGACCAGAGGAGTGTTGTTATGCTTGATAAAGACAGCTACAACCATGAAGGTACAAATAAAGCCCAAACATGCAATGGTAACAGGACCTATTGCCCAGGCATCTTCCCACTTGATATAGTCTTCTGGTAGGTCATAACAGGCAGTCAGGTCAGCAGTGGGCCATTTCCCAGGGCCACAGTCTGCACAGGTAAATTCATCAGACAAGTATTCAAAGGTCTCACAGGGAATGCAGATCCAACAGCAGACGTCTCCTGGCTGCATGTTCTTCATCTCATTAGGAGCACAGGGGTCACTACACTGGGAAATGGGGACTGAACTTCTGGACCACTGAATTGAGTCTACATCGAGTGACAAGGTTTCTGCCCAGTGACCAACCTTCACATAGGAGTATCTGCCCCCTGTGTACTGGAAATTGAACACGTTGTATCTGCCCATGCCATCTCCATAAGCATCAAACTTGACCATGCTGTCTGCAGCACTGGAAGGATTGAATGGAGCTGTGGAAAACAGAAAGAGAGGAAATTTAGCATGACCCCCAAGTCATTTCCTGTTCCGTTTCCTGGCATATATATCAGAGAAGACTGGCAGCCTTTTAGACAATTTACAATGAGCAAGGTATTTTGAGCCAAAACATCAACTGAGAAATTTTCCTTTGGGTAGCGGCTCTTGCTTAAGGAACAGCTAATAAAGAATATCCCAATGATATGGACATCAAGGTCAGCTCTGAGATTTTATTATATGTCTAGAGAAAGCAATGTTTCTAGTGAAAAGAGGCATGAACTTTCAATGGTAATGGCCTACGACAGTATATTTCCAGCTCTTTCTTGCAGTGGAGGTGATGATGATGATGATTCTGTGTTACAAGCTGGTCTAAAGTATTGAAGCAATCAATGCACATGGGTCACCAGGCTAAAACTACACCAGGACCCATGCTGTCTGAATTGCACAGTACTTTATGAGAGACATCTTTTTTCTCCACCCCAATTTCTTGATATAAAAATATGTCTTTCTCAAGGACGTCTCTAAAGATCCTTTTTAGCCCATGAACTAAGACATACTGGCCTAGAAGCAGTTTGCATTTGGCAGTTCTTTCCAACGTGCATTTGAAATATGTCAATAGTCTGACTCATCTCTACCTCTGCATTTAAGGATCGAAAAATGTGGTATTATCACTGAAAGATTCTTTTACCTAAATTTACAACAGCATCTCAAATTTGATTAAAAAAAAGATTCCTCAGTTTCATGCCCATTATAACTCTACACAAAGTGGGTCACATCCTTCACTTGTGTAAATAGGTTTATTAAAACCAATGGACCTATGGTTTGTTACCTAGGCTGTAGATGTCACCAAATAGTTTTGAAGTATGCTTGATTTGTGTTGATGACAAAAATGACCTCAACTACCAGAACTCACATTTAATGTCTTTGCATAGAATACGCTATTTCTTGGCTATCTGCTACTGTGTTATTTGGAAGTATGCACGAACAATTACCATTTCTGATTTTTCTTTATTGTTTACCTTGAACATAAATGATTTAACAAATAAATTAATTATGAAGCAATGCTTTGGATGTCGTATATTCTAATGCAAAATTTGTTAAAGAGATGAGTCCTGCTCAAAATCACGTTTCACCTGGGTGTGTGTTTCCAGTGACCTTAGAGGCAAAACATGGTATTTACCACCCCTGTCCCCTATGCTGAGCCCCTCCTCATGTGAAAGGGCCTCATCTCGCATGGTTTGGATAAAGACAGGAGGAAAGTGCCCTCATGGCTTGTGCATGAAAGAAGGCCATCAAATAGGATGGCAAATATAAGCATGCCTACTCCTGGAAAAGTAGCTAGACTACTGCACTTTGCTTTAAAACACTGAACATACTGGAAAAGTTTTAATGAAAAGACAGGAAGGTAATTTCATCCACAACATTCAAATTCCTGTGGTATCACCACTATGTGCATAATCCTGACCCTTCAAATTTCCCATTGTCCTGAAGGAAAGGGTATTGGTTTTGACAGGTGCTCATTGTTATTCAGTGGAATTCACCCTGCAGGACAGAAAGGATTTTAGCTGGTCAGATCTGTAAGAAGCAGTTGGGAGCTTGACAGTCTCAAATAAAGTTGAATATAGGATTATTTTTTAAGGGTTTGATTGAGGGTATGATGTACAGTAATTATAAATTCCTCAACCATTTCCTGCCTTGTCTTTTTATGTGCTTCTTCGTCTGCCCTAAAATGTTAGGTATCCATCATACTTTGGTCGGGTGTATTGATTTTTTTACATTGCTCTTGTGTTAAGTTGCCCAGCATGGACTGTTTTGGTCCCACACCTCAGTGGGAGAATAGATAAAAACACACAGGCTGGAACTGTGACCTTCTACGGGGAATCAATAGTGTAGCACTTTAGACTGCTAAAACTCTGGAGAGTTTCATTTTTTCCTCATGCAGAGGGAATGAAGAATTATTAAAAATGTAAGAGGAAATTGTATTTACCATGTGATTTATTGTACAGCTTGCTGTAGCACACAAGGTGAACAGCATCACTGGCAGGAACCAGAAGTGTTTTTACCACTGCTAGGCAATAAAAGCGTTTTCGATCCTAGTGTCTCTGGTTATGGAAGTGGTTCCATTGTCACTGCTGGAACAAATCATGTCCCCCTCCCCAGCCTCATGTTGCAACTGCATCACAGGTTTGATTATATCAGCCTCTTATGAACATGAACAGTGCCATATAAAGATGCAGTTGCTCCCTCTGGCTTGCAATCTGTTTCCTTTTAGAGTTCATGCAGGTAGTGGATGTTATTTTTCAGACAACCCAGAGCACAATTCTGGGACCTTGAAGCATGTGCGACAGCTCCTTGCTCTGCAGCTACGCCCTCTGATTTCATTTGAAAAAATGATGACTTTGGGTGGAGGCCCAAACAACAGGGTAGTGAATAAACTGCCCCTGCCTAAGAGGAAAGAGGTTGTGAGTTGGTGGGACACGTCCTCTCTTTGTCCTGAGGAGCGGCAGGGCACTAGTTATTCACTATGGATCTATCCCAGCTGCAAATTACTCAGCAGTGCCGGCTGGCAGAGTGCGGGGCTCACATCCAGGACTCTTTCCATCCCTGGCCCTTCAGCAGTCTCTGCCCAGTCACCTTTTTACCCCGGCTGTAAGCAGGTATGTGAGGCAGCTACATCCAAGGCCCAGGTAACCCATGAAGTTATACCTTCATGACGAGATTTCTAATTCTCTGCTGTTCACCTCTGTAGGCATGTAGCTCCTGTCAAAATCTAGCCCAATGATATCCCTTGCAGAATAAAGGTGGCAAAACCATCCCGAGAATTGCCTGTGCTCCCAGGAACAAGATGGTCTCCATGACTCAAGCAGTTACAGTTAAATGTAAGTCAACAGGAAGGAAAATTAAACCAGTTCCTTCCCCCTCCACCAACACACTTTCCCAGCCGGGAGCAGCTTTAAAATAAAATCATAATGCTGCACTTAACAACTCTTCAATAATGTGTTGTCGTCCTTACCACTGTCTTACTTCAGTATTCATGTGGAAGCTTTTAGTACCCGTTCAGTTTTAGCAGCCTGTTTATTCACCCAGCTTCCGTGAAAGTTGGGCGAAATCCTGCAAAATGCCGGGTATCTGCAACTCCTATTGAGGTGAGCCTCAGGTGAGCAACTGTTCTCAAGGGCTGAGAATAATGTCACCTATTTGACTCAAGGCAGGTGATTATACAACCAGTAACATGCTTGAGGCTAGGTGCATGCTTAGCTGACTAAAGGTTAAAATTATCAGCACCTTGCAGTATCAAGCCCGAGGCCTGCCATGTGGCTAGAAATGGGATTAACAACATTAAAGAATACGTTTTAAATGTGTATCTAAATACTTCCAATCAGCCACGGATTTAGACAGCCTGATGCATTGTTAAACAGCCTAGCGAAGGGGAAGCCCCCTCTTCTATAAGTATCTATGCTGGTGCTTAACTTGAAACCTGCATCTGGTTGACTTTCTTGGAGCCATTCTCCTGCTTAAAGGTAAGTGCGTAGAAAAGTGCTTGCCAGGTAGTTTGTAAACATCATTCATTTTCTTTCCTTGCACCTAGTTACAGACAGACAGATCAATGCTATTTTAGTGGAGGTTGATGGAGAAAAATAAATTACGGTCCTTTGGATAAGGGAGTGAGTCACTGAATAAAATGTTTAATTCAATGTGAATATGGAAAATGTGAGACTACAAATGGATCCATTGGATGGTCTATGTTATTTATATTTTATTTTTTTATTTATATATATATATATATATATAAAAATAGCATCAGCAGGTATATTTATAATAGACCACCATATAGATTTCATAGATTTCATAGACATCAGAGATGAAAGAGACTTCAGAAGATCATCGAGTCCAGCCCCCCGCCCCAGGGGCAGGAAGTCAGCAGGGGTCATAGGATCCCAGCAAGATAGATATCCAAATGTCTCTTGAAGGCGTTCAAAGTGGGTGCTTGAACCACCATTGGCAGCAGTCTATTCCAAACCTTGGGGGCTTGGACAGTGAAGCAGTTCTTCCTTATGTCCAGCCTGAAACAGTCGCAGAGAAGTTTGTGATCATTCGATCTTGTCATCCCTTGGGGCGCTTTGGTGAATAGACATTCCCCTAGGTCCTGATGGTCACCACTAATAAACTTATAGGTGGCTGCCAGATCACCCCTGAGCCTGCGCTTTTCCAGACTGAAAAGTCCTATGGCTCTCAGCCTGTCGTTGTAAGGTCTGTTTTCCTGACCTCTGATCATGTGCGTGGCTCTTCTCTGGACTCTCTCAAGCTTCTCCACATCCTTTTTCAGTTGTGGAGCCCAAAACTGGACTCAGTACTCCAGCTGTGGCCTTACTAAGGCCGAGTACAGTGGGAGAATGACGTCCCGGGATTTGCTCGAGAAGCATCTATGGATGTAGGCCAGGGTTTTGCTTGCTTTACCAGCTGCAGCATCGCATTGCAGGCTCATGTTCATCTCGTGGTCAATCATGACCCCCAAGTCCTTTTCATCCATAGTGCTAGCCAGTGTAGCACTGCCGAGCCTACAAGGATGCTGCAGGTTTTTCCTCCCAAGGTGGAGAACCTTGCATTTTTCGGTGTTAAACACTATCAGGTTCTTGTCTGCCCATTTCATGAGCCTGTCAAGATCTGCCTGGATCACCCTCCTGTCCGCAGGTGTGGACGCTTTACCCCAAAGTATGGTGTCACCAGCTAACTTGGCCAGCCTGCTGCTGACACCAATGTCAACATCATTGATGAAGATATTAAAAAGTAAAGGCCCTAGGACAGAGACTCGAGGGACCCCACTGGTCACAGGGCACCATGACGATTGACTTCTATCAACCAGCACCCTCTGGATCCTGCTGCGGAGACAATTCCCCAGCCAGAGGATCGTGGTGAGGTCGCAGTTAACCAGTTTTGCCAAGAGGTGATCATGGGATACCAGATCAAAGGCTTTTTTAAAGGCAAGATATATGACATCAATCTCTTCTCCCTTATCCAGGTGATAGGTCACCTGGTTGTAAAAGGAAATGAGATAGGTCAAGCAAGACCTACCTGGAAGAAACCCATGCTAGCTATCCCTCAGGATATTGCCATCAGCTAGCCTGCATAGGATGGCCTCTTTGATAATCCCCAGGATAGAGGTCAGGCTGATGGGCCTGTAGTTAGCCGGATCCACTTTCCTCCCTATCTTGAAGATAGGCGCCACGTTGGCCTTCCTCCAGTCGTCGGGCACTTCACCAGAGCACCAGGAGTTTTCAAAGATCTGTGCCAGAGGCTGGGCTATGATGCTCGCCAGCTCCTTGAGTACCCTGGGGTGTGTGTGTGTGTAATATATATTATGTGTATAGTATATATATATTATACACACACACACATGCATGCATACATACATACATACATATAAACATATATATGTGTGTCTGTGTGCATATATTATATATATGTATATAATATATGCAGACATACACAGATACATAGATACATACGTGTGTGTGTGTATGTGTGTGTGTGTGTGTATATATATATGTATATATATAAAAATCACTGAAGCATTTTTCACCTAGTATTCATCTCCATATCTTAGCTGACGTAGCAGCACACAACTCATGCTGTTTCAAAGAAGAGGATCTCATATTAACAGAAAGAAATTAAAGGGCAAGAATGCATGATGAACATAAAATAGACATTTATTCTATAAAATAAAAGGAATAATTTTTGAATGGAGCAGCAGTTTTTCCTAGAGAGGAAATGCCAGGCCATCTGACTTACTCACTGAGTAGGTATTTTACTTTTTTTTTAATTTCAGCTTTAGAACTAAATTGGAAAGTTAATTTTTATTTAAACCACACTCTATAAAATAGGTGTTTATAAAAGTATTAGCTTCTTACTGTAACTAATCTCTTTGAATGTGTCGCCGTGGCAGAGTGAAAATGACTCTCTTTGGAGCAATGTCCTGGAATACATCTGTGCCAAATGCTTTATGTACTCAGTTACATCAGTGGAGAGGGTAGTGAATTAAAGTAAAATCTATGAAATAAATAAACTAACAAAACAGTGCACAATTTAAAGCAATTTAGAGAGGAAGACAAGCTCTGATTACTACACTGCCAAATTAACAGGATACCAGCAACAGACATCCCAAGACGAGGGCTATTTAGTTTACTGTACACAGTGCTTTCTCTAGCCTTGTGGCTAAGTGATGCATGTCTGTGTCCTAAAGTCAATGATGCTAAACTAGTAGAACTGAGCGAGAGGTTTACAGAGTCTATGCGTACGGAGGATGCAGATCCTCCTCCGAACCGGCTGCTTGATCATCAACCCTGGCTCAGGCTGGGAGGGGCCGAGGACGAGCTCTTTCAGGTACAGCCAGCACTGCAGTAGGAGAGCCCAATGTTATGTATATTTTATTAGCTTCCATGGGGTAATAAAGTAAAATAATATTGAACAGTTCGTATTTGGTGAGTCACTTCCATGTGTTTCCTTCTGCCTGCCCGGGGATGTAAACGGCTAACATAAAGACATTGTGTGTCTCCAGAAATTCTGGGGAAGGGGCAACTCTCAGACCAGGTGAGTGACTTGTTTTCCAAGTGTGAAGATGACAGAACCCAAAAGACGCTGAAATTACCATCTATTGAATATTGTGGAGGAGCAGGTAGTTATGATGCTGATGTTGCTAGGGACAAACGATGCAAGCAGATTCAGGAGCAAAATGCTGGTTGTAAAATTTACATGATGAGGAAATTCAAGCAAGCTTAGGTTAAAAGCAGATCTTGTGTGTTGCACTGAAAGATGATTAGTTCCACACACAGGGTAAATGAGGTGGAGAAACTTCCAAAGTGGGTAGGAAGACAGTGGAAGAGAAAAATATTTAAATTTATTAGGCACTGGGGGGACGTTTCTGAGAACTAACATCCTAAAGGAGAGAGATGACTTTCATTCTGACCAGTTTAGAGTGAGCTGTTACACTTTGCTTATGTGGAAGCACTAATCTTGTTGCAACAGGGATGTAGGTATTTGGGCACGTGTTTGACCCTGGATGGAATTGAACTGTAACCTTAGAGAAAATAACTTTTGTAGCATTGCCTTTTGGAAATAATAGCAGACATGCCTCAATCTGAGATGGTTCTTTGTATTATATAACTCAACAGCTGCTCTGTGTTTGCAGAATGTAATTTCCCAAAGCATGGTGTGGACTAGAGACACAACTCAGTAGTCAGAGGTTGCTCATTAATAACATGCTTCAGTGACAGCTTGGCATTTTCTCAGCCCAGCTGTTTCCTAAACCGCAGGCTTCCTTGTGATTCGCAAACAGTGTAAGAGTGCATTCTGCGCGTATTAACACTACCTCCCCCTGTTTTCTACTGGCTCCACTGGTCTTTAGTAAGTGCACCGCACGAAGCTAATCTGGGAGTGTAAAGGTAGAGACTTAGATCCATGCCGTGCTGAAGTTCCTGCCAAGTTCTGTAAAACCCCATTAGTCTCACTAGATGGCACTGCAAAAACTACCAACAAATAATGTGAGAGGGAAACAAGATACTTGTTCACGCCACTAAGTAAAATGAAAGTTGTACTTCTGTTAGTTCTCCCACCCAGTTTCAGAGATCTGCTTATTATACCTTATGAAAGCATTGGAAAGAAAGATCCTCGGTAATATAACAACACTTTACATAGTGTTGCCCAGGGGCCTCATACTATGGTGGGACCTGATCTGGAAGCACAAGGCTCAAGGAGTTTAGCTTTTAACTTTATTCTGACTGAGCTAGAAGCAGGTTTCTAAGGTTGATGTGATTTACTTCTACCTTGATAATATTTCGACTGTCATAGAGCAGAGATTCTCAAACTGTGGTCTGTGGACCACGGCTGGTCCGCGAGCTCCATCCAGGTGGTCCGCAGAAAGGCTGTGGAACAATCGAGAACATCTGTACTTGTAAGGTAAGACTACTGATATTAAAATATGAGTTGTGTGGTTTGATTTGTAGAACAAAAAAAAGTTTAAGTGGTCTGCCGAGACCCTCAGCTATTTTCAAGTGGTCTGCGAAAAAAAAAATTTGAGAACCACTGGTGTAGAGATCTGATTGGGAACTCATTTCCACTTGATCTACTCCCCTTCCTACCCTTGAGAGCAACTTCATGAATCTGTGGATCCTTGCAGGATCATCCATGGCGAGACAGGTGGGAAAGCTGTATCTAGCCTAGTTCCCTAGAGTATGCCTACACGGTGTCCCTGGTGGGTCCAGAAATAGAGGGTCAGGTGCCCTACCCTCCTACTCCCACTCACATTCTCTAAACCTGTCAATATGGCCATAAGGCCACTCTAGAGATAACGCCTGTGGCTGCTCTCAAGAGCATTGGACAGATGGGACTCGGAGTGGTTTCACTGCTGCATTTTTTAATTTGGCACATGTGAGTGGCAGTGTGTGATGGTGTGTATTCAAGAGCGCCTGTCCCTGGACATGCCAGGGCTCCAGTGCTCCCATGCCTCAAAAGTAGACATCTGCAGCTGCAGACCAAAGTGACTGTAACTTTTATGAGCTGTCTGCAGTACACGCAAAAAGCAATGTTCTCTAGCAACTTGGCCAGCAGACAACTCCATTGGAAAGAACGTGGCAGTAGCTGCCCCTCCTAGCAAGATTATGGGAATCCTTAAAAGAGGAAGCATAGCTCCATACAAGTATGTAAAACATCTGAATATATGGAAAACTCAATAACCACTTCTGCAGTGAGGAGTTTGCCGGACAACAGTGTTTTCTGTTCCATCATGTGTTGGCCTCTTGCATGCATGGTCCTTGGGGCTTTTGTGGTTGGGAAAACATTAGCTGGTTGCTACGTGACAACCCCTCACCATGGAAATCTTTTTCTGATCAAGTGCTTCCTACTCTGAACTTTTTGAAATGCACAGGTGGACCTCTCATTCACTGAGGAATTTTCAGGTTGAAACAGGGAAAATAGAAGACGTGTAGGGCCAGTTTCAGCATGATACCTGAGGCACCTTAAATGGGACTTTGGTGGAATGTAAGTCATGAATATCAGTTGATGGCTCCAGCATAGGCAATTAAATTCATTCAGTGCCTGCATTTCAGACCTCGAGGATCTTTAGGCACCTATGTTTTGACTTTTGTGCCTAACTCCTACCTATGGCCATAATCCACATCTATGTGTGTCTGTAAACCACATCCAACATCCAAGACAGAGCAGCACCTAACTCCACCAAAGTCCCTAGAGGGGTTGGTCTGTTTGGCACTCCAAGCACACGCTGAAAGCACTGAATTCAGCACCCAGTGCAGCACAGGGGAAGAAGAAGACCTGGGCTCTGATCATTGCTCCCGGGATTATTTCTAATGTCAAATGCATGAACAGTTCAGAGAACTCAGGGTTCCTCCTCCAAACTGTGTATCCTAAGCACTAACCTTCAGGATCATATTCCTTCTGGCCCCATGACTCTTTTTATTCTAGGTTGCCCAGAGGCAAGGTTGAACAGGAAGGGCAGAGGGTGCACCAGCCCAGATTGTTCTCAGCCTGGTTCGTCAGGCATTTTCCTGGGAGGTGGAAGATGAGGGTGTGAATTCTGTCAGGCTGAGGAAGGCCTTTAGTGATGGTATATAAAGCTGAGCACTACCGTCATCACCACCACAAAATGTACCTAGACTCAGAAGAGTACTTGCGGTTTATGATTCCTTGTGCAGTACTCGCTCGGGGACTGAAGATCCAAAAAGGGGCAGGAATTCAGAGACACCTTTGTGCTCAGCATTTCCTATTGACTAGGTCTTAGGCTCAGTGTCTGGGTTTGCTGAATTTCCCACTGGAGGTGCTCAGTTCCCCCTATAGACTGTATTTGGATGCTAAGACCTAAATTTTCAGTGCTGTGATGAGTAATCTGGAGATGCCTAAGAGACCTCTCTGGATCATTAAGATCATTGATAAAGATTAAGGTTTTTGTGAAATATCTCCTAGTGTCTTAAAATTGAACTTGCATTAATATATGGTCTTACCTAAGGCACCAAGCATATATCAAATGCATCTTAGTCTTATTCTATCTAAATTATTCTGTTTAACTGGTAGTTGATAAGCTGCATGAACCCATTGCAAGACTTCAACGTCAATGCATTTGGATTGACATCAGGCTTTTAATTTAAGATTGTTCACTTTGACACAAAAGGCAGCAGGAAAGCAAGGTAATTTATACTAGCAATCAAGTTGTAATTACAAAGGAAATTAAAGCATGACTTTAAACAGCCTAACTCCTCCCTCAGGCCAACTTGTTATTTTGTAAACATAAGCAAGGGGAACCCAATCCCATTAGGAAGAATTATGGCCCTTGTTAGGGTGACAGCTTGAAACCTCAGAGGGGAAAAGTGTAGATTTGGGTTGATTTCAGAATCCTATGAGACTTTTTAGCCCTGTGAATAAATGAGTTTGATGGTGACCTTTCTTGGCAATTCCTGAATGTTAATGTTGTTTAAAGAGGGCTACATTTTATGTCCGGCCAAATGAAAGGAGTATGAATCCCGTTTACACGCTCGCTAGACCTTTGGAGACAGGACATACCTATTTGCTCCTCCCCCCAGTGTAAGTAGTTTAGACGTTTGTGTGGGGGGAATAAATAGAAGCTCAGCCTCAGCCCCACATCATGTGCTGAGTGGTGTAGCTCCCCTGGCTAGTGTATGTTGGATTTACTGCTTGCATAAATTATGGTAAATCTGGCAAATATCCCTCTAAGCAGGAAAGGACCTATGGGCCTAGACATGCAACAATTCAACACCAGTGTTCTTTACATTGGTTTTGTATACTGATGGAAATGACATGAGGATCCAGAGCAGATGGATGATGAATTGTCCTGGGATAGTTTCCATCTCAGATACTACTACAATGCTACTCCATTGTTAGGTGGAGTGGAAACATCCTTGTATTCAGGGGACAACTACCCGGAACAACTACAAACACACAATACCTATACAGATATAACTTATTCCAAGATATTTTACTCTGCTCTTTACTCCAGGGTTACTCTACACTGGATCCTCATATGTTATAGCCTTGTAAGTGTTAACGTGTGTGTGCGCTCTTTTTTTCATAACCCAGTATAAAGGGCAGTTTATGTTGTATATCCAGGTTCTCAGAGGCACATTTTCGAGGCACTATACCTTTCAGGGCTGTCCTTGCAGTGCTGCAGTTTATGTTTCATCTCTTGCTCTATTAAAACCTATGCACAAATGGCATTTGCTCTTGGGTGAGGATTGGTTGGGGGTTGAATCATTATCACGTTTTTTTTTCCCAGTTCTTAATCTGTGCCTCTGGGGATAAACCTGAAGGGAATTTGAATAAACTCAGGAATTAAGATATTGCAAGATGACGGTTAAAACGTTTTCTCCTGTGTGGGGACCTGGAGGATTAGAAAGGTGTTTCCAGAGAGTGCTCTAAAATGTATTTAATTAGATAGCTCATACCTTAGAGAGTGGAACCAAATGAACCTTGAAATAGACCCTCTGTCTGTTATTGTCTAATTGACTTGATATGCAAAAGCTCCTAAATCTGAATAGATGTGGATTTAATTACTTATACTGCAATACTATTATTTAGCTTTTTATGAAACTATCAAAAATTTCTAAGCAATCACCATGTAAATTGATAATCAGCAGGCTGTTTACAAAGTGAAATCGTGCTTCCAACAGGAAAATAAAGTCCTGGTGTAGTGCAGTCCCTGCAAAACAACTGAAGCTTGAATTTACTGAGCCATCTGTGAAAAGAGTTACTGAATGCTTCAGAGTTTGAATGTATTAATGCTATATGCGTTGTGTGTATACCTCATGGAAAGAGGGAATAGACTTGTTAAGAGGGAGAAGACTGTGCATTTGCACATCAATTACAGTGCTTGAAACAGTGAATGTAATAGGGGTGTGCAAAGCAGGCCTATTCGATTCGGATTTGGATTCAGCCTGAATCAGAGACAGTGTTTTGATTTGTTGATTCGGATCACTGTCCCTGATTTGTTCAGCTGAATCCGAATCTGAAGATTTGATGCGAAGATTTGATGCTGATTCAGAGAATCAGTGATTCAGACATAGACACAGCTTTAAAACGTTTTTCTACATACCTCAAGGTACCAGCATGGCTTGTGAACTTTGAGACACTGGGGTGGATGGAGTGTCCCACAGGAGCAGTGGGGTGGTGGGGGGTGGGGGCGGTCCTCCACATGCTCGGCAGTGAATCTGGAAGTGTTCCACAGTAACACCGGGGAGCACACGGGGGGGGTGGCCCACACCCCACAGCTTGGCGATCAGACCTGGAAGTGGACTGTGGAAGTGCTTCTGGTCCACTTCTGGGTCTGCTGCCAAGTGCACTGGGGAGCCCCCTGCGCTTCTGTGGGACACGGCATGCGTCCCAGCATGGCAGCGTTCATGAGCCGCCTGGTACCTTGAGGTACGTAGAAAAAACATTTAAAGCTGTGTCTGTGTCCGAATTGATGAATCTCTCCGAATCGATACGGAGGGTTCTGATTTGATTTGGATTCAGAGATTCAGCCACTGGATCTGGCCGAATCTCCACTGAATCGAATCAGTGACCGAAGGTTCACACAGCCCTCGTATGTAAGACTGGTGAAAAGGAAAGTTGGCTGGGTTTCACTTGGAAATGCAAATGGCTTAGTCGTCCCATAATTTTATCTCATGATGCTTACTAGAAAGCGAATGTGTTTGGGATGTGATTGGGATGTACATGCAAACACGCTGAGTCCAGATGGAGGAGGAAGGAGGTTCCAGTATAATGAAGTTCCAGTGGGGCACGTCAGGTCAATTTAAGTCAGGGGTGGGCAAAATGGCGAATATGGCTGGTGGCCAGATTTCATTTCCCAGCAGCCCTTGTCTGCATGGCTGGGGCCAGTTTCCATGGAGACCCCATTAGCAGCTGCACTGCGATAATGCAAGGGTGGGGGTTTCCAAGGAGACTGGCCCCAGCAGTGCTAGCAGAGTGCATGGCAGGGCAGGGAGCTGCTCTGCAGCAGCTGGGATCTTGCAGCAGTGGTCCAGACTCAGGGAAGAGTTGCAATCTACAGCCTGCATGGGCAGGGGCATGCAGACTGCGGATTGCAGGTCTGCCCCAGCTCCTTGCAGTGGTGATCTACTGCCAGCACGCCCCTGCCCAGAGCATGCAGACTGCCGATCATGACTCTGCTGATCATGACCATACTGCCACCACCACAGGATCCCAGCAGCTCTGGATCAGCTCGTCGCCCTGCGAGCACTGCTGGGGCTGGTCTCAATGGAAACCCCAGCTTTGCACTATCACAGTGCAGCTGCTGCTGGGGTCTCCAAAGAAACCAGCCCCAGCCATGTGGGCAGCAGCTGCTGGGAAATGGAGTCCATTGCCAGCTAGATCTGGCCCGCGGGCCAGACATTGTCCATCCCTGATTTAAGTACACATCAAGGGCAGAGCCAGGGGGCTGCAGTGGGGCATTTGCACTCCCCTTTAATACCTGGTTCATCCAGACTTTAAAATCAACTGCTTGAGATGGGCACCGAGATTCCTATACTGGCAGTGCTGAGAGAGTCAATTGATGTTCTGGTTCATTATCATCTCCCTGATTTCTGCTAAACTCTTTCCACTTCACAGGTGCTAATGACCCTCTATCCTTTTTAATGGTCTCAATCTTCCACTATTCAAACTATCCTTTCTTCTGCAATTTTGCCATCTGTTGGCCATTCCTGGTAATATCTTCATTACAGCCTTGTCGACTGGTTTTAGCTCTAGCTAGAAACCTTAATTCAGGTGTGGTAATATTAACTCAGATGTAGATTTTGTTTTGTGAATCTGAATGAGAGATGTACATTTAATTATAATGACTACAAGACTAATGTACGGTATGTTTTGAGTATATTGGCAATTTTTTCCTAGTATGTTGTATTTTTTAAAAAAATTATATACAATCTAGCAAATAAGTGCACACTCCAATACTTATTTTTGTTTTTTGCTTTGATCTTAAACTGAATAATGCAATGCTAGCCCCCTAGTATATTAGTAAAGCTTCTAGCTTCTTTTTAACTGGAGAAAAAATACGTCTTGTGTTATATGTGATGATGTGCCACATCATCTGCACCCCTGTTTTGAAAATCCTAGATCCACTCATGGTACGTGCTGCTAAGTCAAGTATCTTGCTAAGTCAGAGCCTGAGTGAGGGTATGTGTAGTCTATGGATTAATCTTTCTGTTAGTTGTAATTATGCAACACCTAGAAATTTACATCTAATAAAATGGGAGGTTAAGCTGTCATGCAGGGAAATATCTTATTAATTTCAAAATGCTGCATCAGCCAGTTTGTCGTGGTAGGCTACATGCACCGATAAGCAGTGACAGAAGGCAGATGAGATAAAGGATGACCATTGCTAGCTTTTAAGTTATTCACACATATCACACCCCAGCTGCAAGGTGACATGTCACCTCTCCCAGAAGCATCAGGGTTCACTGGAGTCTCTTATTCTACAAAATGCAAATTGCGTGTCCTATTAATATTTGCAAATTCCTCAGCTCTCAAGAATGGAAGATAAAGCACACAGCACAGCATTTTTTTTCAATGTTTTGCTCCAATGAGCCAGTTCAGCAACAGCAAGAGCAACCACTGGACCTCCAGGGAGAAAATGCAGAAAGAAAATGTTGATTTATTTCCCTACTTAAAGGTAGAAGCATAGACCCAGGAGAGACTGAGGGTGAAAAATGTTGTAGAAATCTTAGAAGGGCACTAAAACATAGTCACTAAAGCTTTCTGGTGCTAGACGTTTTTCTTTGGTAAAAAGTCCCTGAAGAGGATTTTTTGTTCATCAAGATGCTGGAATTCCATCTAAGAGACAGTCATTATCTCTTTATTGGAAATGTAGTTGGTCTTTGCAGACTGAAAGAATGAGCTAAAATGACTCCTCACTTAAAAAGAAGAGAATTCTGTTAAGTACTCACAGCCTCATTGTAATTACTCAGCACTGATGACAGGGGTTGGGATGGCAGAGGCACTAAGGCACGCGGTCGGCAGCCCAGAGGTCACAAGTCGAAGGCCATAGCAGAAGTGGCCATGTCAGATTCTAGTGAATCTGCAGATTTTGCTAAATCCCTTGTCATAAGGACTAGGACACAAGGAGGAAGAAAGGAAGTACTGATGATCTAATCCAGGGGTTGTCAACCAGGGGTATGCCCTGGGGGTACCTGGGGGTACTTGGGAAGGCCCTGAGGGGGTGCGTGGCATACTGCCACTGCACCACTTCCCATTCAGCAGCTGGGGCCCCCCTGTTCATTGACTGGCCCCCCTCGCTTTGTTCCACATCCAGAAGCGGGTGACTTTAGGAAGGCCAACTTTGATGTGCTCAGGGCATTAGTCAGGGAGGCACTCGGAGCCCAGGGTGTAGCTAGTATGGGGGTCCAGCAAAGGTGGTCCTTCCTCAAGGAGGGTATCCTTGGGGCACAGCAGGATGCAATTCCTCTGCGCAGGAAGGCGGGAAAAGGGTCTAAGAAACCTTCATGGCTGAGTGCGGATATCCAGGCTGGCCTGAGGGCAAAGAAAAAAGGGTACTGGCGGTGGAAGTAGGGGGCAGGGACAAAGGAGGAATACACCTCCCTGACCCGAGCTTGTAGGGATTTGGTAAGGAAGGCCAAAGCAGCACTGGCTCTTAGATTAGCTTTTGGGATTAGGGATAACAAAAAGTCCTTCTTCAAGTATATTGGTAGCAAGAAGAAGTCTCAGGGTAACATTGGACCCCTACGGGGTAGGGCAGGGCAGTTGGTGGTGGACGCACGAGAGAAGGCTGAACTCTTCAACAAGTTCTTTGCCTCCGTGTTCCTGTCTGCTGACAATGGGGTGCTCTTGGGTGACAGCGCAGAGAGGCCCGGGAAGGATGCGAGTCCCCCGATTGTTAGTTCAGACCTAGTTAAGGATTACCTGGAGGGCTTAGATGTGTCCAAGTCGGTGGGCCCGGATGACCTTCATCCACAGGTGCTGAGGGAATTGGCTGGTGTGATTGCGGAGCCATTGGCACGGCTGTTTGAGGACTCCTGGTGCTTGGGCCAAGTCCCTGAGGACTGGAAAAGGGCCAATGTGGTCCCTATTTTCAAGAAGGGGAGGAAGGAAGAGCCTGGCAGCTACAGGCCA
>NW_017728931.1:132082043-132093716 GCF_001723895.1 Crocodylus porosus | reverse complement strand
CTGGAATAGGCTTCCCAGAGAGGTGGTGCTCTCACCTTCCCTGGAGATCTTCAAGAGGAGACTGGATAGGCACCTGGCTGGGGTCTTATGACCCCTGCCACCCCCAGTGCTCCTTCCTGCCCATGGCAGGGGGCTGGACTAGATGATCTGTCTAGGTCCCTTCCGACTCATGTATTCTGTGAGTCTATGATACCCATCAGGAGGGGTACCCACCAGAAGGGGTACACTCCTCAAAAAAGGTTTGAAGCCCCTTGATCTAATAGGTGGCATTCTTCCCTTAGCACTGAACTCAAAACTGAAGTATGAGTATACACGGAGCTCTGCGCTGAGTGGAGGTGAGATGGTTCCCAAAGCATCCAGTCTGTGTATTGTAGTAGAAGGAGGATTGATATCTACTATATGGATAGAATTTGTGTGAAGCCGTCGTAGAACTGAATGGGAATTGTGGACATGTATCTGGAGGCAGAATTCACTGTTATAATCACTCTCCTAATAACAGAAGGGATTTGGTAGCAATGCCAATGACAAATTGGCAAACGGAAGGGTGGATTTATAAGAGGAAAAGCAACCTGGGGGGTTCAGTGGGGGAGTAAGTGGGTGCAATATAAAGTATGATAAGGACTTCAGTGTGTGACTTATACCAACTCATATCCATTGACTGCTTAGCTGATTATTTTCCCCCACCTCTGTGACATTATTCTTCTCATAAGAAACTAGCTGTTTTTGTTTAGGCCTTAGATGGAAATCTAACGATCCTACTAATATCCTCTGCTTTATGTCCCTCAACCTTGACGATATAATACTGCTGATAGTGCCATTTGTACTAGTTGGCATTGGGCAAAATGTATTTTGCAGCTCATCAATCCTGCATCTCAAATGAACAGACGGTTTACTGCAGGTTTAGCTTCAGGCATTCCCTCTCTTTTTGGGCTCAGTAACCTCCTGAATTCTGGGCCGTCGGCTGTGCAAGGAATGACCGAGATTAGATCGAGGAAACATTCCTGTGCGTCAATCATAGCATCAGGAATTACTACTAAAGTAACCATTCTCTGTTTTGCTTTTGCAGCTTCTCTGCTTCTAATTCTTGTGTCCAGTTTGCCTTTTGAGAAGTGTAATACAGTTTTACATTAGTAGCCTACATCCTCATCTAAAGCATGATTTCATGTCAGGAAGACGGAAACTCAAGGAAATAACTCACCCAATTAAAGCCATGAGAGATTATTTTCCGTTATTACCCATATCTGTTAATAAAATAGTTATAAATATTGCATAGATGGCACACTAGATTTGTTTGAAATACTGTATAGGTGTTTAAATGTCCCTCTTAAACAAACACATGGGCCAGATCTGGTTCCAACAGTTGTCAGTGGGAATTGTGTGGGAGGTCCCTTTCTGAGCAATGATCCTGTATTTTACAAAATCCCGCTCATCCTCTCTGTAGAGCTCTTTGTTTACTGAATTTGCCCTCAAAGTACGGATGCAAGCTAAAGGTCTGGGAGAGTGCTGGGTGAATTCCTCAATAAAAGCATTCCCAGACATTTGCATGAATAAAACAACTTTGCTATGATAAGGCATCGTCATCTTTAAATCAATTCTCATCCAGCTACCAGATAAGCCTTTTCCCATTCTCATTTATGAGAACGTTCATAGACAATGAAAATCTTGCGACTATCTGTAAACAGGTGCATTTATCTGTTCCCACAGATTTGCCCTATTGCTTGAAATACAAGATGGACTTTTACTTAAATGTGCGTGTGTGTGTGTACACACATAAACATGAATTTAAGAAAAAGTCCCTACAGATATGGCTTTTATATGCCCCATAGGGACTATGTACTTGTGTCCATTTTTGCTATTTTCTTTTTTCTTAAATCACAAGTCAAAAAATGTGGGTGCATCTCATTGGCTTCAGGATCCCAGTTTAAGCATAGGAGTAGGCACAGGAGAATAGTTTCTCTACTCCCACAGTATTATTCTCATCACAGCTCAGTGATGTACTTAGGATTGACACTCAGCTCAATGTGAAGAGGATCAGACCTTCTATCGTCTTTTGTGTGTGTGAATGTCATGCGCATCGTTGACTGCATGGGAAATAAACAATGATATAATCCCATTGAAATTCTTGAACTCTGCTCTTGATCTTGAAGCCAATTGAGTTGCAGCAGCGAGTACAGTGATTAGAAGATGAAAAGTACTGTACAAGTGTACTTATTAGTTTGAACTCTTAGTTTGTAGAGACTTGGTTTAGAAATCAGGATGACATTTTGCCAGTGAAACAAAAGATGAAATAATAATAATTATAAAGCAATCAGTAGGCAAAACATAGCAAGCCTGTGATTTAGGGAAATGAGGTTACTAAGCTTTCTAGCTCTGTAACATTTCATCTGAAAGCTGAAACCATTTGTCAGGTTTTTCAGACTGGAGTGCATGGCTCAACAAACAGAATGCCAAATTCCACCCTACATTTTCAGCTCCCAAAGAGCAGTTTACTCTAGAGTTTGTAACATCTAAAGGTTACTTTATCAATACAGCCAAGAAAGCTGAATAGGAGTTGCAAACACAGTATAGAATACTTTTATTTATATGCAATGAGTATTTTGACCAGCTCAGCTGAAATAAGTGGTGGGAAATATAAGTATTCAAGTGAAGAAAACTGAGATTAAGAGCTGTTTGCTGTTTCAGAGACTTCAAAGTTCATTCATCTAAATATGCTGCTATTAGTATTACCATTTTGGTTTCATTGCTGTGTTGTGGTTTCTGCAGACTTTTTAGGAATGGAAGCATGCTGGGTACAGTCCAATTGCAACATATTCCCGGGGCTCCTCTGAGGATTGAGAAGCAGCAGTGGAAAGAAATGTCATTGATGCTGCTTATCAGTGGGTACGTCTACACAACACGCTACTGCAGAGTAGCAATGAGATATTGCTCAGTAGCTTGTTGCTACCATACAGTAACATTGCTGGGCACTAACATCAACGGTACTGCATAGTAGTAATGAGTAGGCAGCATAAGGGTACCACAAAGAGGAGGGAGGACTTTGTTCATACATCTGATATGACCTAGGCAACACCAGTGAATGCTACTTGCTGGGTGCCTCTACATGTGGAAATGCCCCAGGATGGGTTTACTCTAGAGCAATTTACTTTAGAATAAAGCATCTACACATGCAGGGAAGAGGGAGCAGATTTGCTGCTCATGGCAGCAGTCTGCTCCCACCCCCACTGGCCCTGCACTGGCCTCCTGCTGCAGCCAGGGGGAGCTCTAGCCTCCCCCTGGGTGCTAACACCAGGGCTGGCAGGGAACACAGGGTTAGGAGATAGCTGTTTCCTGGCGGGGGGCTGGGAGATTGCTCCCTACCCCTGGGAGCTGCCTTCTGTGGGGGTGGGCTCTGGGGGTGGACCCTGGCTATGGACAATGTCCCCCTGCCAAAGCAGTAGGGATCTCCCATCCTCAGCTCTGCAACCTCAAAGCTGGGACAATTGCGGGAGCTCCTGGGGAAAGGGAGCAATCTCCTGCACTGTGCTGCCCAGCCGACTGGGAGCACATTTGCTTCCAGGCAGTCATCTACACATGCTATACTGTGCAGTAATTACTCCCAAGTAAATTTACTATTTGTACTTACAGGTAGCAAATTTACCCTGGATAAGAGCAAATCACTGTACAGTAAGCATTTGCAGTCTGGTGATGCTTACTGCACAGTAATTTGCTCTGATCTCGAGTCAAGCATCTCATGTAGATGGGCTTGCTGTCCACTACATCTTGATCTTAACTAGAAGAAGAGCATGATTCAATCTCTGCTCCCATTCAGTCCTTCTGCTTATCAGTGCAAGAGTGCCATGAATGATGCCAAATGATCCCTCCTATAGTGGGATGGACAGCATTAATGTGATGCATACAACCAACTGCAATGCCATTATGCCTTGAGAACTCCTGGTGGAAGATCTGATTTGCAGCTGTGACCTAGAAGTGAAAAGTGCATGCCATTCCAGATCAGTAAATCATCCCTTCTCAATTATGCTGCAGTGCATAATATGAATGTGTCCACAAAAAGACAAATGATAGTGTAAAAATGGCATACCTCGGACACTGATTTTCACTTGATTGGCCATGTGGAATGTTATGCAACAGCATACACTGCAGCCAGACCTTCCTCCTCTATGAATTGTGCTTCAAAATACTTTCTTTTCGCGGTTTACAATTGTAAGCCTTATCAAGCACAATTATGATTCTGTGCAGTAGATTGCAATGGTGCATAGACCACCCCCCTGACAGCTTGTTAGCCCTTAGTCAACAGAATTCACTCCATATTTGCTTTGGTTTTATGGATCATTGATAATTACCCCGATGATCAATAAGTATTCAGCCCTAGTACTCAGCTACTTTTCTGTGCTCTCAAGTTTTACGTTTCACTGAACATGACACGTATACAAATAAAGGACAACAATGGAAGACAGTCTTTCTTGTGCACATAAAATAGGAAACAAGTGCTGACTATGGGTCATTTAAAGCTCCTTATCTCCTAAACAGAACTTTTACCACGGAAATGATCCAGGAAGGCTTGTTCTCACCACAGAAGTCATTAGAGTGCCACAGAAGATTGCAAAGGCAGCTTTCCTTCCTCAGTGTAATAGTATCTATATGTTATCTGTGGGAGGCGGGCTAGAAGTAAACCATGAAATACTCATTAACTCCAGGAGGAAATCTTAGTGACTTTACATTTTTTTCTAACTGGAGATCACAAGTTTAATGACATACTTCCCAACAGGGATACAAGAAATATGGAAGGGATATGAGAAAGAGAGAGAGACCCAGAGCATTTCAGTTAGTACAAAAGTAGTATATGTTGCTGGAGTCTATTATTCCTTATTTTCCTCATAATGCAGCCTTACATAGAGGGATGTCCTCTTTACAGCTTCTCAATCAGCTGCTGTTCTGTTTGATGATACAATGGATAGACTCACATGAATACACACAAACCCAAGGAGCTGGATTCTGACCTCTGATCCTCCTGTCCCATTGTTTCAATCAGGAGTCTAATCATTTCAAAATCATGAGTCAGGCCCTCTGAAATCATGAATCTGGCTTAAAAAACATGAGATCTCAATTTGGAACACTTGCCTTCTGGTTTCTGAGTTGTCCTGGAGCACTTGTATCACATTTCCAGGCACTTGTCTGCAATTCTGTGTGCTAGACCTACTTGGTCGAGGCAGTTATAAGCTGTGATAGGAACTTTGCAGGTGGGTAAATGGAGCCTGAGAGAGGCAGAGTCAGAGAGAATCGATAGCAGAAATAGGTCTAGTACACAGGAAACCTGGTACCCAGTTGTCATCTCGAAGGACACTCTCTTTTTTACCTTACACTTTCCTGTTAGTTGCTTTTCTTGCTTGCTCTTGGGGTGTGAAAATTGAGTCTTCATACATGTGCGGTGTAGATCTCATGCTGTAATTTATGCAATCTGGTGTGTACAAAGATGCAATCTAGCACATTTATAAAGCCTGGAAGTGGATTAAAAGGACCGTATCTTGGTTTTCACATACTTGGTTGCAAGCCATATACCTGCTACTAAGTTCTCTGCCTTCAAGGCCTGTCTGTCTGTACTACAGACGTTCAGCACAGATGGTGAGGTGCTGCTCTCCTGACTACCTCTGAAATATTAAATAACCATGTGTGTGCTTGCGTGCGTATGTATAATTGTCGTCCTTGTTTCATTTCTTGCTTGGTTCCTTTGGGCGCGCGTAAACCATTATCTGCGCTAAGGAAGCTTCAGTGCTCAGAATCAACCTTGGCACTAATGTTCCTGCTGTGTTTGTAAACTCCACATCATTCTTCATCTGCACTGGGCTCAATTTTTGGTTGTTTCCTTTGTAAGGTATTTAGTGTTGAGAACAGCGTGTTCTCCAAACACTCCTGCAATTGATCTGTACTTGCAATTCCCACTGGGTGAAATGACAGATGTATACATGGAACAGATGCAGGCAGGATTTATATGACCCAGAATGAGAGAAAGAAAAATACTGATGCATTTTATAATTGAGAACTGGTTCCAAAACTGCAGGAGGCAATCAGATCATATGGTGGGAAAAGCTTACTGTTTATTATGGCAATGGAAGAGGAACTTTGCATCACAGCTGCTTAGAGTTATTTTGGGTTTTTTTGTTTTTAATTGAGATATCAGTGTTGAGGTGGGAACCAAACATATGCAACTTTCCAATGCTATTACCTGTCAGGAGGTCAAAAACCATGTATGGCACTTCTAGAGCTAAGTTTTCAGAAGAGTTCAGGAGTTAGTGCCTCCCCACTGAGAACTGTTTTATGAATCTAGTCTCAGTTGTAGATGCTGAGAACTACTGAGAATCTGGCCTATGATGTCTAGAGAGAGACCTGAACCGAGACCCAAAAAGAGCCCCAAACATGGAGAAGTTCAAACCCTGATAGTATGTATGATAGCTGAGTGGTTTCTTTTTAGTATCCTATGAGAGCTGCCTGACTCCTGGGCCTAAGTACCATACTTTCTTGGGTATCGTATGCCCCTCAAATAAGAGAGACATTACTTTAGGGAAGGCAGAATGAAGAAAAAAATATCTTTTCAATTATGACTGCATAGAGCAGGGTCTGAGCCTAATCTTCAGCTCACTCACCCTCCATTTCCTGCTCAAGCAAAAGTCACAGTTTCACCCTTTCACTGCTGAATTGCCAGCAGGTTTTGGCTGCTCAGTTAAAAGCTGAAACAGTTGCTGCTGCTGAAGACTGGATTTCATGGGCAGAGCTAGGATTTTGAAAAGGGCTAAGGACTGTGAAATAGGAGGAGAGAGACCAGGAGCAGTAAACAGACAGGAATATTGCTGAAGCAAAATTAGCTTGATTAGTGGAACATCAACACTGTTAAAAAGGAGACAGGATTGTTAACATCTGCAGAGTGGAGAGCAATTAGCAGGAATAAGCTAAATTATAATGAATCATTAAGTCAATACAGTATATTGCATCATACGTGTACAATCCCTCGGTTTCTCTCTGAGACCAGTGACTGTTTCTTTTGCATCACATAGACCATCCAAGAATATTAGTTTAATTATTCATAAAAATCCAAGCATGACATAAATACTGTTGAGGCAGAGTGACTCATAACAACAAGGATCCATAAGATTATGTTTTGTAATTGTTTTCCTTATTGAACCAGCTTGCCTTGGTAGGTGGTATATTAATAAAAGACTAAACAGTGGTGACAGTAATTGTAAAAGCAGGTAGAAGGCTAAATTCTGCCCATAACACATATCATTACTGTATCATCCACTTTCTCTCTACCCCCACCCCCCATTTATTTGATTCATCCAGTTTGTTGCATTATGTTATCAACTTTAAAAGTCACATCTTTACGGCTCCAAATCATTGAAATCCATAACACTTGCATAGTCAATGAGATTTGTCACATGCCTAAAATCACACAAGCATAAACATCATGCTGAATCAGGGACTATGGTAGAAACTATTCCTTTACTTCATCACTTAGAACAATGTAGACCTGGTGCAATGCAAATGCTAAATACTATAATGAAGACATTTAATTAGCAGCAGCAAAGTTCACACACACTGCATGCAATAAAGGAGAGTTATCAAGCTTATACCTGTGAAGTTAACTTTCAGTAGGTAATCTTTATACAGCTTCTTGCCATCCAGATGCTTCATGGCATCACAGAGTTTGGTAGTGTTGGGGCATAGCGTTCGTTGCATTTTATGCAAGGCATGGGCCATTGCATACACAGCATTCACCACAAACATGATCTTGGATTCTTGCTCATAATTGGAGCTGTTGATTGTTATGTGTTTGTCACAAGTTTTTTTATGCACCTTTCTGTTCTGGAGATTGCATTGGAATTTTTGCTCCCAGAAATCCTTGAACCAGGGATTGCGTTTATTACTGTAAGGGTTAAGGCTTTGGAAGTACCTGTCAAAGTCTTTAACTGGGTGGGAGGCAAGTTCTAGGGTTATAGCTCCAGAAGCTATATGCTCATTACCCTTGACAATGCTCTCTTGCGCCCCCCACCCATCACTAGCAATCCACGTAAAGGAAACGTTGAATCGGTTGGCAGCAGCTATGAGCTCTCGAGAATCATCGCTTCGCATGAAGAGGACAACGACTCGTGCATTGGGTTTCTGGAGCAGCTCTCTGATCACACTATCATAGGACTTCCTGATGTTGGATCTGCCAACCTTCTCAGAGGTGGCAATGCAGATGTTTCGAAGGCGAGCCTCTTGTTCGAAAGCTTCTATCCCTGTCTCTCCGTAATCTCCTTCTGAGGCAACTGTTGACACATAGGTCCAGTTGAAGAACCGTAAGATCTCAGCCATTGCTTTTGCTTGATAGAAGTCAGGAGGCACCGTCCTTGCAAAATAGTCATAGCGGGACTTATCACTCAACTTGGCACTGGTGGAAGCATAGCTTATCTGAGGGATCTGGAATAGCCGAAGCAAATTTGCAACCTGGAGGGAAGTTGGGGGAAAACACATTTTAACAGAGAATATTATTTACAAGAGTGAATTAAGACAGGTTAAAGGCTGAATGAGGCCTGCTCTCATGAGGGTGACACCATTAAACCAGCAGACTAGTTGGCCCACAGCTCTCTGGACACCACTGTCTGATTGGAGCATAGCTATCTATCCAGCCTTGGTATTGATACCTCACTCAGACCTATGTGATTTGAGTGGCCTTTCCTTCCTTTTTATGATGTAGCCTCTCTAGGGCTCAGTGAAACTTTACTTGATATGCCCAGAGCAGCCCCAAATGAATGCATACAAAACCTTCACCTTTAAAGAAACTCTTCCAACCACACCTGTTTAGTGACACCCTCCATTTGAAATGAGTGACTGTCTTTTCCTTTCTGTGCTGTGTTGTGCTCTTTGTTCTGTATCTTTCTCATCTGAGCATCCCCGAGGCAGTGAACATGCTGTTTGCTGGGTATGGCTCAATTGTGGTACAATGCTCTGTTTACCTATAACATTTTATAAATAATAAATAACAACAGTAATACTGTAATTATACTGGCTGGGAGATTTAGGTTGTTGCATGTGCTATTTCCTTACCCATTACCTTTCCTCGTGCTAGTAGCTATTATGGGTAAATATGTTTGTATCTATCTAGTCAGATCATGCTGGTCATTATGAGGCGGTGTTACTCTTGGACTACATCTGAAAGCACAAAAGGAAAATTGTTAGCATTTCTTGCTTCATTGGGCAACTGCTATGGAATCTGGGCTGATCAAAATGTTAGAATAATGTTCTGAAAACAAATAACTCTAAGGCCAAGAGGTAAAAAAAGGCATAGATAATTTGCCCTTGAATTCTCCTCTGAAATATTTCAGGTGCAATGACTTCTGAGAATTGTAGTGGTGATTGGGAAATGAAAGGTAAGGTGGGGATACTCAGGCTAGCTTTATGGACAAGCCCAGATAACAGCAACAGTATATTTGGACCAGAATGAAGCTCAGTATCGGCTAACTCACTTTTCTTCTCTGGTCGCCTGTGACTGCAGTCTAAACAGATGGTTTATGAAACTTTGTTGTCTGGTATGGTAGACAGCCATACTTGGGGCAAGAATTAAATGAAAAATAGAAGCAACCCAAGTTTTAGAATCAACCTTAGCAACTGGACTCAGCCAATTAAGGGCAATGTTTTCAACCCAGGGTTTATGCAATTAGACCATGAAATCCATATGTAGCTACTTAAGTAATCTGATTCTTCCATTGTTGAAGTCAGTGGGAGTCAGTTGCAAAAGCTCAGCACCTTTGAAAATCAGGGAAAATGATCTATTAAATTCCTTCGAGTCTTGATCTTGCAAGAGACATAGGCACACACAGGACTTTACACAGTGAGCATGTCTACATATTGCCATATGGCAACGTTGTTACTGTGCCATGTTTTAGTACTTGCTATGCAGAAGTACTAAAACATGGCGCAGTAACCACCTGTACTGTGGCCTATGGGCAGTGCATGCTCAGATTCACCAGCTGTGTCACCATAGTGCCATGTTATAGCCAGGGAGCATGTGGCTATGGCAATGTAGCTGGTGAACACATGTAGACGCACATGGTCTCTACATCACTGTAGCACACCATACGGTGATGGAGTGTGTCGCTATATCTCCGCAGGGTGATGTGTAGACATGCCCAGTGTGATTAAGTGCCACTGACTTCAAGAGCAGGGTCATGAATGGGAGCACACACAGGTAAATTGGAGCCTAGGTTTTTGCAAGACAATGGCTTGTGGATGGATTGAGGAATTTAACTTTAGGAATATTCTAGTTTAGCTATATATACTTTGTATATACTCAGTTTGTTATGTACAAATGAAACAACTGGAAGTTTGTCACCTGCAAGTGCAATCCCAGCTGAGAACCCACTTCCCTTCACAGTCTTTGAGCTATTTCCATAAGCATCTAACATTGAACTATACAGTCTTGGCATAAATTCCTGGTTTAAGAGTCATCATTTTCACTCTTTCATTCTGTCGCATTCATAAGGCACAGGTAGTGAGTCTCTAGCTATAATTCTCAAGCAAGCTAAAAAGAGACAGAACTTTTTCCAAAGTTGTACCATCAAGGAGTGGTGACTCAGGCATAGATACTGAATATATGTGAATCTGTTTCTCCATCTATTCCTTGCCATTCAGTAATCTAGATGCTAGAAGGTAAAGTTTTGCAACACTTACACTCCTCAGAAACCACAGGTTCAAAGGTATTTTTTACCTTCCTGAGG
Source organism: Crocodylus porosus (assembly GCF_001723895.1). Classification (NCBI taxonomy): domain Eukaryota; kingdom Metazoa; phylum Chordata; order Crocodylia; family Crocodylidae; genus Crocodylus; species Crocodylus porosus. The sequence continues at coordinate 132,082,968 of NW_017728931.1, read as the reverse complement.
TAGATATAGTGAATGTCAGTGCAATCTTAATGCTTTGTGCTCTTTCCATCCTGGGGAGGTATTCAGTATTCAGTTCTTTTTTTTGCTAAAGATGAGATTTGCTTTTGTGTCTTTGGCCAAAAATCTTCTCCCCTTCAGCGCTAACACGCTGTACACTAGTTGGTTGTATATATGCTCACATGTGAATCAGAACAAGATGTTCTGGCATGAGAGATGTTACAGTAGTGTTATCGTGTTTATTAGATGTAATTTTATTTTCGAAGGTGGGAGGGTTCATGTTACATTCGTTTGACAAGAAACCTCATCACATTGCCACATTTTCCTTTCTGAGACATTTTCATCTGAAAATACTATAGCATTTAATGAGACTTAAGGAATTTACCAGCCTAGCACCCCTTTGAGACAAGTAAGCACTAGAATTTCTATGCTACAGGTAAGTAAGTAAATTGTTCAGGATTTTACAGCAATTGCACAGCACAGCAGGTTTTCTAACATCTAGATCCTTGCTGTAACCCCGGTTGATCTGTCTTCCCTTAAGGAAACATGCACAGCTGCCAATATACCTTCTAGCCAGCTTGGAAAGAAATGCACTGTTTACTACACTTTCAGGGGCAACTGTAGGTCAGATTATGGTCAGTACATTTACCCATATTTGCAGTGAGAACATCTTAAATTATTTTTCCTGTTTGGTCTTTCCTGCTAGTTTTAAGAATCCAAAAATATTACACAAAAAAAGAAAAGCTGTGTTTAAAGGCATTAAGTTACACCAGTCTTGCAGAGCATTTTATATCAAATGAAAGCTCAGCTTCATGATCAGAGGTCAGGAAACAGACCTCGTGATAAGACGCTGAGAGCCATGGGACTCTTGAGCCTGGAAAAGTGCAGGCTCAGGGATGATCTGGTGGCCACCTGTAAGTTTACCAGG
>NW_017728931.1:132068282-132081863 GCF_001723895.1 Crocodylus porosus | reverse complement strand
CTTACAGGTGGCCATCAGATCATCCCTGAGCCTGCACTTTTCCAGGCTCAAGAGTCCCATGGCTCTCAGCGTCTTATCACGAGGTCTGTTTCCTGACCTCTGATCATGAAGCTGAGCTTTCATTTGATATAAAATGCTCTGCAAGACTGGTGTAATATATAGGCATGTAGAAAAGGTGTTGGAAACTAAAAGTGGGGGCATGAAGCATGGGTGCCTGGTGCTGTAAAACCAGATTGCTCAGGGCAGCTGTGGATGTGCCTAAAACTAAACAAGAAGAAAGCTGTGTCTGAACTGTTGTTCCTTAAGTGTCTTACTTGCAGGTACCTCCATGTGACGAGGGTTCAAATGACTCAGTGGGCAAGTGTCTGCCTCGACCAGGTTAACTAACTGATGGCAGTTTTGAGTTCAGTGCCAGGTACCAGAGCTGTTCTCCACACTTGAAGGACTGCAGGGTTGGTGGCTTTTAGCTTTTGCCTACTAGCTTAGTGACAAGGACACTTCCCAGGATGTGGGAGTCCCATGCTCTAGGTGTGCCTCATCCTGATTTAAACCCACATTCTGACTTCTCATGAGATCGCCTAACTACAAGCCTATGGGCTAAGCTGGGTGGACTCTTTCTCCAATTGAAGCTAGCCTACTGGGCAGCCAATTCATCATTCAGAGGGCCAGATTGCAAGCAGGCAAGACTCTGGCTCAGTGCGGGAGTGTTGTTGCTCCAACTGCTTTAAACATTGAGCTATAAATTCAGTATCAGACCATCAAAGCCAGCAACTGCTAAGTTACTTAGCAGTCCCTGCAGTAGTGGAATTCACGCTGCTGTGGGATGGGGGAATTGAGGAGGAAGTGGGGAAGAGGGGTTTAGGAACTAGGAGTGTGGACTTGAGTTGCTTGGAATGAGGTGGGTATATAACTGGTTTTTCACTTGCTGGTCAAGTGTTCTTGTCATGGCTACTAGGTAAAAGACCACCACTAGAGCCCTCTGGTATTGATCTGCATGCTTCTTGTCAGTCTCAAATAGTTCAGCATGGTTTGTCTGGGGGACAGGGGCCTGACCAGAGTGTGTGAGATCCTCAGGATCAGCTTGAACTGAAACAGAACTTAGGTGGGGCCAAGACTGGCCACGATTACTTCTCAAGATGCACCTCAGCTTCAGTTTAGATGCCTAGAGACCTTTACAGGCCCCAGTAGAGGTGAATATAGGTTCCTTAGCAGTTTTGTGCCCATTGTTAAGTGTCAATTTGCATCTCTTTTTGTTACTGAGGTGCCTAACTTCTTCCTACATCTTGTTTCGGCACTTCATTGTTAGTCTATGCTGCTTCAATGGCAAGTCCTGGCATGGGACTCACAACCCATCCACCCACTCAGACCCTGTCCACCCAGCCTCACTGCTGAAGCTCTGGTTTTGGAGTGAGCTTTTAGGTTTGAGTGGGTGGGCAGCATGCACTTGAATCCCCCAGTGATGGGCCCCCCCATTCCTGTAGATGAGACAAACCCTGAGAAGTCAATGAGGGTTTGGCCCTCTCTGTCTCAGTTTTCCATTCATGAAATGGAGATAGTAGTACGCACAAGTGAAGGACTTTGACACTACGGCTGTGCGAAACAGCACCATTTCATTTCAACTTCCGTTTCGCCATTTTGAAGGGACAATGTTTCGTTTTGCTGTTTTGAAGAAGCGCTGTTCCGTTTTATTTTGTCAAAACTGTTTCACTGTTTTGACGCTGTTTCAATGTGTTTCAATGTTTTGCCCGTAGACTATATTGGAGAGTCATGAAAATGCCTATAACTTTGTTATTCTTGTTTGATTCAGAAGAAAATTGCAGGAATGGTAGCCCCTTCTGAGGGCATGAAGCCTGCCAAGTTTTAAGGAGATGGGTGCAGGGATTTTTGTAAAACTCATATCACTTGCCGGCAGTGGTAGCGTGCTATCATCCCACACGCAGATCCAGGGGCCCGCTCCCCCTGGAAGAAGTCTGGCACAGCCCTGCAGCCCTCCTAGGGGACACGGTCCCCTGGATCTGCATGCGGGATGACAGCGGGCTGCAGCTGCTGGTTGGGGCCAGCTCCAGCAATGGGTTTTTCCCAGTGTGGGCTGTGCCAGGCAAACTCGGGTGCTGCCCCAGCTGGCAGCAGCAGTATGCTGTCATTCACATGCTCCATAGCCGGTGCGCAGAGCTTGAAACAATAAATAAAAAGCCCTGCACTCACTGGCTCTGGCAGCAGAGACTGGGGCCTCTGGGCACTCATGGCAGAGCACCCGCCATGCAGTGGCAGGAGCAGTGGGGATCACTCCCCTGCCTGGCACCTGGGTGGCAGCTGCCCCATGGTGCAGGTGCAGCATGGCTTGGCAGTGTGCTGCACACTGTCTGGGAGCTGGGATGGATCCAGCAGTCAGCCAGAGCTCCTGGTTTGATCTCCAGATCTCTGATCATTCTCCTAGCTCTTCCCATGGTGCGCAGCCCCCGGATCTGTGTGGGGCTTCAGCAGGTTGCCACTGCTGGCTAGGGAAATAGCCCAGAGCCACTGCCAGCCCTACCTGGTAGCAGCAGCTGGAAGTGCTGGGAGAAGTGATCAGACAGCTGGGGGAAAGATCAGGGATCCGGGGATCGAATTGGAAATGGAAGAATATGGTTAGCTGCAAGCAAGTCTGCTTCAAAACTTGAAACGTTTCGAAATTTTCATTCAAAGACTTTCATTTTGTTTTGATTTCACTGTTTGGAGCTCAAAATGCATCATAACAGCTTCAAAACGAAACACCCATCGAAATTCTGCACAGCCCTATTTGATACCACAGTAACGAGGGCCATGTAAGTATCTAAGATACAAAAGTGGTTTAAGGCTGTCTTTGGTCATCTGCCTGAGTCCTGTGTGAAGCAGAGCTTGAGAATAGCTCTGAGAACATAGCTACAATGTAGTAGTACTGCTGCTCCGAGCCTTTTACACATTGTACTATAATGTCAGTATCAGAGTGTCCGAGCCAGAAGCTGCTAAGTTAATTCAGAGTCCCATCCTACCCATATGCATATACAGTGTGCAGCCTATTTGTAGGAATGAAGTAGTGATCACCTTCCATTGTATCTCTGTGGCATTGTTGGATTTGCTTATTGTTTTCCATTAGCATACGCTCTCTAACAACATTCCTGCTGAAACGGGAACAGTTAAGGAAAAACGACCAACCTACCAACACACAAAATGCTTCTTTTTAGAATTGCCTTCTGCCAGAAATCTTGGAAATGAAGCTTTAAAAATTTAGCTACATATTCACTGCATTTATTATAGCCATTGGATCCCTGATAGCCTTCTAGATAGAAAATATTTAGACAACCTTATGACTTTATCAAAGAAATGAACATCAGGAATCAAGTGCGTGTTTTTAAAACAGGTGCCTGAGTCTGGTTGCAGACTTTGATGGTGAAGCTGTATCTCAGTGATATCTCAGTGATTCTCAACAAAGGCTGCAATGAGATTGTTTTAAGAGTGCTATAGGGTGCCAACAAATATTAGCATTTTTACCTGTACAAACACCTACATGTGATTCACAAGATAAATCCAGAGATTTGAAATAGGAATCCATAGCATCAAACAGGAATCCTGTTGTGGTCTTCCTGAATTCTTTGCAATGCAGAATTGCTCTAGTATTAGTTTCTGAAATGGGGTGCTGCTAAATTTAGAAAAATAAGGGAGGGGCCTAAAAGTCTAAAAAGTTTCAGAACTTATTTTTGTATAATTATCTATAGCAATGAAAATAAAACAAATGAAGAGGGAGTATGCAAGGAAACCATGGAATATTAGAGCAGAATTGTCTCTATCCAGAATGTTTTCCTCTGTGCAATAGCATAGTGGGACCTGAATATGTAGCACGGATATATAAGCTAAATCAGCATATTGATAAAAGCCCAAGGATGACCTACATATTCATGTGGGGGATTAAGCAGGTCAGATTTCCTTCTCTGGAAATCAGTAATCCTTTTATGTCGTAGTCATGGCACACTTGTAACAGGATGCTTCTGAATGGGTCACTGGCAGCAGAGACTGAACCTAGGACTTCTGATTCTAAATGACTCCCTTAATGCTTGAATTGAAACATCTGGAACCGGTGTATCAAACACAGGGTGTATTGGCCAGGACTGGTGGGCACAACTGTTATTTGGCTCATGAGCTTCTAGGCTAGGGACAGAAGTTACACATAAACCAATTTAAGTGATCAGAAACTGGTTTAAACCTGTAACAGAACAGAAGCTCAGTCCACATAAACCAGTTTCAAAATGGCTGAAACTGGTTTAAGATAAATCTGGCTGAATGTACTACCAGACTTAACTAATTTGGGTAAAACCAGGTTATGAAACTTCTGTCCCAGACCGCCTCCTGGTTTATGTTAAATCACAGTGTTGATCAACCCTGCAGATCATGCTGCAATTCTGGACTGAAAATCCCAGTGATCTCAGAAACAGGAGGCAGAGAACGTGAACGTAACAAGAGAACCATGCTCTAGCACCCCCAGCTTCTGGCCTGAGCCACTGCAGGCATGTGGCTGCATTTCTTGAACCAAAGGTAAATGTCTGTTCACTTCTGTTTCAATTTAATCTGTGCAGTTTAGACTAACCTGCAAAGACTGAATCGATTCAGCCTCAGGCTTTTTGACTGTCTATATCTAGCCCTAGAGGGGCTGGGAATTAGAAGATGGGGCAAGTGAGGGCAGGACCTGCTGCCAAACGTCAAGTTATGGAGCCCTGTTGGGGTTGGGTGTTAGAAACAGGGGCTCAGCGATGGCTGCATTAACTAACTCCTGGCTCCCTGACCCAACTCACACTGCTGCTCATTCTGCCACTGGAGGGATCTCCAGATCCAGTTTGTAAGGATCCCTGTAGTCCAGATCCAGCCCCAGAGGAGCCCTGTGGTCTGGATTCAGTCTGGGGGGCCAGGTGAGTTTGAAACTCCTGGTTTAGACAGTTTCATCATCCCCCAGATGTGTCTCAGCCACCGTGAGAAGACAGCATTCCCCACTGATTGTAGGCTGTGCCTGGACTTTTCTAACTTGTTCACAGAGCCATTTTTTAAGAGACAGACCGCTTCATGGTTACCTCCTCTCCCGTCATAGTAATATGTTGCTTTCTTTCCCACTTGGAACTGCTTAAACGACTACCCCTCCTATTTACAGTCACGTGATTTTCCTTTGGTAACTATGACAAGTGCTGACAGAGAAAGAAAACATTACTAAGAAATCAGCAGGCCTGGGAGTTTGAAAAGAGTATGGTGCATTTAGGTATCCACATTCTTTGTGACTGCTTGAGAGCTGGGTCCTTTAGGGTCTCCCCGTTTTATGGATTTTTAGCTTTTTAATGTGATTTAGAAATAAGGAGAGAAGCTGCAGCAACCTGCATGGAACGTCTTCCCTCCTGCATGGAGGGGGAAGCAGAAGAGCTGGAGGGAAGAATTTGGAGGGGTTACCAAGGAAATCAGTCTGGGTGCAATGCGATGCTGCGGCTAGTAAGGCGACCAAAATGCTGGCGTGCATCCATAGATGCTTCTCGAGCAAATCCCGGGACGTCATTCTCCCCTTGTACTCGGCCTTGGTGAGGCCACAGCTGGAGTACTGCATCCAGTTTTGGGCTCCACAATTCAAAAAGGATGTGGAGAAGCTTGAGAGAGTCCAGAGGAGAGCCACGCGCATGATCAGAGGTCAGGAAAACAGATCTTACGATGACAGGCTGAGAGCCATGGGACTCTTTAGCCTGGAAAAGCGCAGGCTCAGGGGTGATCTGATGGCCACCTATAAGTTTATCAGGGGTGACCACCAGATCTGGGGGAACGTCTGTTCACCAGAGCGCCCCAAGGGATGACGAGGTCGAACGGTCACAAACTCCTGCAAGACCGTTTCAGGCTGGACATAAGGAAGAATTTCTTTACTGTCTGAGCCCCCAAGGTCTGGAACAGTCTGACAGCGGAGGTGGTTCAAGCACCTACATTGGACACCTTCAAGAGTAAATTGGATGCTTATCTTGCTGGGATCCTCTGACCCCAGCTGACTTCCTGCCCTTTGGGCAGGGGGCTGGACTCGATGATCTCCCGAGGTCCCTTCCAGCCCTAATGTCTATGAAATATGTCTATGAAATTGGATACAATGGTAGTTGCCTCTCTGTATGCAGAGGGGTGAATGCAGAAAATGTTTACAGTATGAGTGCTTTTTTGTCATTATGCAAATCTGGCAAATAAAACATGATGCCTGTGGTAAGTCAAATGAGATCCATGGTAAATACAAGGAGTAACAGTCAAAGAAAGCAGTATCTGGGGAGGGGAAGGGGCAACTGCAAGCATGCAGGGAACATCAGGATTACTGAATTTTCAGTCAAAAATAATCCTTAAACAAGACTGGAAGCATTTGACACAAGAAGTGAATCTGTATACAGAGCTTAAAATGGGGAACAAGATGAGAAAACAAAGGTAAAACTCTTCCTACCTTCTTGGGAGAAAAGAAATGACTGAGAATTTTGTCAGGAATAGACTAGAAACACTGGAATGGCTGACAAAGGTGTTCGGGTTTTTCGGCCTCAAAAGAATGAGACTGTAGAAAGGTGTTGCATTTTTATGTGACACTAGCAAGTAGAAGCAGGAATAGACAGACAAACTACACAGATGAGAACCTTGGCATCTACATGAACATATGATTTTGCAGGGATTACCCGTAAATGTTTTCTAAATAAAGAGAGTATCATTTGTGAGCCACACCCTTCAATCTGTGAGAGAGATTATTGAGAGAAACAGGTGCATTTTTACAGAAATGTCTCCAAATAGCAAGGGTGGCTGAACTGCCCCCAGGAAAGGATCAAATCATTAACAGCTGCTAGTGCAGAACAAGTTCACAGGATCCGGCTAATGCAGTAGGGCTCAACCTATGGCCCACAGACTGGATCCAGCCCACGGCATGGGGGATCAATGGCAAGCAACCAAGCACAGTGCATCCCCTTCTTCGCCCTGCAGCATGCCGCTGATCCTGTCCTCAGCCCGGAGGTAAGCTGATCCTGTCCTCATTCCCTTCCTCTCCCCTTCCCTCCCCCTGACATTGGCAGCCACCTCCCTTCTTTCCTCTCTCCTTCCCCACCTTCCACTACTGGAGGAGAGTGGTGGCCCCCAGAGCAGCTGGGTCGCAAGCACCTGATCCACCGCTCTAAACAGCTGGGTTCCACCGGGCTGAAGAAATACAGGAACAGAGACAGAGATGGACTGACCGAGAGCACAGACATCGTGGTCCAGTGAATACCCCCTGGAAAGCAACCTGAAAGGCAGAAAGAAAAAAATGCCCATCCAAGAGGCAACTGGACCAAGAAAGTGGGAAACAGAACCGGTTATGCAAGAAAGAAAGAAGTAACGGAGAATTCCAGGCAAGAGCAGAGCATCTACAATAGGACTTGAGCATATTTGAGAGATGCAGAAGGCAATGCACAGCCTTTTAACTGCCATATTTGCAAGTAGGCTATTACATCAAGGACAGCTTGATAACTGCTGGTTTGTTCAGCCAGCTGCAGTATAATCCCCGCACTGATAAGCAACAATACGGGGACTGGAGAAATGTGACAAAGTGCCATTAATGTACTATAAAACCATTGTGAGGCCAGTGGGCAAATGCAGGCTGTTGATAAGAAACCCACAAAACAAGAAACGTTATCATCAGGAGTTAATAGTAGCTGACACACAGGAGTACGATCCACTGTTGAGCACCGGGCCCTGCAAGCTGTGGATTAGATCATAGCACTACAGCAGAATATCCTCAAAATGAGAAAGGACTGCGAGCAGTCACGGTGGATTCAGTGCAGCCTTGTAACAAAATACAAAGGCATATTTCAAATGAGGAGTCATTCAGATGGCAAGGTGAACTTAAGAAATAGGTTCCCATGAAACAGAGTTGTCTTAGCCCCAGCAGAAGCACTAAAACAGGGACCATCAACCCTGGGAAGAAGAGGCCTCATTACTTTTGCTGAAACAAACTCAGAATGAATCAACAGCTTAATCATACTAGGGAGAAAACCTTCAGAGACCTTCTAAGGGTCTGTCTTGACCACAAACCATTTACTACACCATTGAAAAGAAGTCCCTACCCATTGCCAGTAACTAAGAACGCATTATTGATCCGTCTCAGAGAAAAGTATTCATTAGGCGTGACTAAGCTGCCAACTGGCTCTGACAGGTAACAGTGCTACTTAACACACACACTGCTCCTTTGTGCATGCTACCTCCCAACCCAGAAGCAAAGTAGCCATGTTTGTGCAGCACTGCGAGAGAGCTTTTTGGCATCGGCTCTTTGTGGCAAAAAGTCGCCCAACCGCCGTACCATACAAACTCAGCTTCTTGACTCTCAGTTCTGGAGGGAGTGCAGGCACAAGCGTGTTGTGACTGAGGATGCAGCAGCCTGGCCTGCTAAGTTCACAGTCAGGACTTGCTCCTGGATCCTCTCTGGAACTTGATACCAGCTCTCTGATTATTTTGACTCCTGAACAAGCTTTGGCTTCCCCTGGCCCTGCTTTTGGATCCTCCCTAGAATGAAGTACCTGGCTCTTTGGTTCTGCTGGACTCTGGCCTGGGCTTGCACCCTGGACTTGGCTGCTTGGATCTCTGCTCCGCTGACCCAGAGCCCAACCTGACACCCCGGTGACCCACACGCCCACCCAGCTGACCTCCTGGTTGCCCTTCAGGAGCCTATCTACAGGCCCAGCTGCCCGCATCCAGGACCTAGCCCCCACAGCTGGGTATGAGACACTTGGCAAAGGCAGTAGCAAGAACCTAACTTCTCTCCTCTAAGTAGTTATGTATGTAAGTTCCTGTAAATGATAAAGTGTTGTTTCCACACCACAAGCCTGCTCACAATACCATAGACTACATGCAACAGCTCACTTAGCTCTTCCGCCAGAATCAGTGGCTATGAGAGGGTTAACACCAAACTCTGCTGCTGCGGTTGGTAGACCCAGGGAAAAATGGTAGACCCTCTTGCCAGCCGTGAGTCACAGTGTCTGCTTGATGTACTCCACACTGCTATTCCAGTAAAAAAAAAAAAATCAGCTTTCCTGCTTAAGACATGCACCCCAATTTTGGAAGGCTGATTTGGGGGGGAAAAGTGCACGTGGTATATAAGTAACTATAACTATGACATTCAGAATGAGCTTGGTGAGCCAGCCAGCCACCTGACCATCTTTGCCACCCCTGCTAGCAGGTAAAAATGCCTGTGGGCACAGCAGATGTCATTCTCATTGCAGGAGGAAAAGTCAAGGGTGAAGCAATTCAGGACCGTGATACTAAGCAGCAAAAACTTCTAAAGAGCTGGTCGGAAGAGATACGTTCAGTTTTAATGATAAGACGTACACAGTCACAGGAGATTACTACTTCATCTTTTGGGAGGTAATCTCTAGAAGTCACTCAAGCAAGAACTGTGATCAGAAAATTGAAGGTACAATTTTCAAGGTAAAATATAACCAATGTGGCACGTTCAGATAAATTGGCCACAGTACACTGCAGCAGGATTCACATGATTCGATGACAAAAGCGAATTTGAGCACAAGATGCCTTCCCTTCAGTACCTACAAAGCAGTGAGAAGGCAGAGCTGGCAGTAAAGACAGCTAAGAGACTGATGGCAAAGGCAAACCAGACAGAAAGGCATTCCTGTACGACAATGCTGGGTCACCGCAATGCACCCTCCCAAGGACTAGACAGATAGGGCAGGAAAAACAAGACCCCGTCTCCCATGAGGGCTAGTTTAGTGGTGCCCAGCAGAGGAAGCAGAAAAGAGTACGCCAGACCACTATAGGAAAGGAAGAGAATATCTGAGACCACTAGACCCAGTGAACATCAAAAAGCCACACAAATAAAGGCAAAAGGCGACAATCTGTGTTGCACTAGGACATGGGTTACAGGAGGCAGATTCAGAGAAGTTGTGGAGACAAAACGGTGGGATAAGGTCAGCCAACCAGATAACCAGGCAGGCAGGGCCAAGGCCAAGGCCAAAGACTAGGGCCAAGTGGACTTAGAAAGTGCTTCATCTGTCATGTGACCTGATATAAGAAAATCAGAAGAAATGAATCATCTGAGCAATACGAAGAACCAAAAGGATACCACACCGCTGAATGAGAGCTGCAACCGGGTGGAAGCAAGTCCCCTACTAACAGCACTAACAAAATGGGAGTGGGTGACATGTTGAAAGGTCCGCCAACATATAAATAGGTATCAGTTGAACACATATGGTTTATTGATATATTTACCATTTGAAAGCAATTTGGAAGCCTGCCAGTGTCTCAATCACTATAAAAAAATAAATGCTAAATACCTATACATTTTGGGGTTTGACTGGGGAGTTTTTATCATGGAAAATCAGAGCTCTCCCTGCCTGCTTCGCTCACCAGGATGTGGGTCCAGCTGTGGCTGTCCCTCCCCACTGCTTTGTGGTGCGGAGTAGCCCTAATATACCGGTGCCCTGCCAATGCCATTGCCCCTCACTCCCCACCCCCAGCCCTGCTTATGCCCCTCAGTCCCCATCCCCAGTCCCCCTGCCTCCACCAGCCCTACTGGAGGGGGCTCCAGCTGCCAGGGCTACAGGGCCAGGGACCGGGGTCCGCAGCCCCTGCCCCCTGAGCCCCGGCTACTGCGGTGGCTGCTGCAGTGGAGCAGCATGGAGCCCAGCTCCCCCTTCCCTGTGGGTATCACAGCCCAAGTGGAGCCCATGGGGGGCGAAAATGGGTTGCCCTTTGAGGACTTGGGTTCCCCACCCTGATGCCCTCCCTTCAGGGCCTCCACGGCCCAGTGAATGGGACCCAGCACAGCAGGGCAGAGTGGGGCAGGGAAGCTTGATGCCACTGCTGCAAGTCCTGAGTCACCATGGCGCGGCACCCCCTGCACACCCAGCAGCATCGGGGCGGCTGTGCCCCTTGCTGCTGCTGGGTGGGCAGGGGGAAGCAGCCATGTAGCGTGGGGCTCACAGTGGCAACATCGAGCTTTCCCACTCCACTCTGCCCTGCTGTGCTGGGTCCTGCCCACTGGGCTGCAGAGGCCCCAGGGGGAGGGAAGAAGTGTGCGGAGTCCCAGCTCATACCTGTCCCTGCACACAAATCTGGGGAGACATGCCTCCTATGCCCCCCAGGAGTGTGTGCAGTAGGGAGCCAGCCCCCCCGTTGCCCTCCAGACAAGCTGACCTTGGCTCTGTCCTGCTCCCTGCCCAGGCCCTGTAGCTCTGCATTCTGGCCCTGGGCCCCAAGCTCCACGCACTTGGGCAGCAGCCCCAGCCCTGTCCAACTTCCTCCCTCCCTCACTATGGGGGCCTCAATCTCCCCCTCCCCAGACTTACTTGCAGGAGCTGCACTGCAGGCTGCCTGGTGGCCATGTGCATGTGCGCAGGTGCACATGGTGTCCCCTGCCTGACCACCCTCCTCCCGCTCCCCGTAACCCCTTTCAGGCTGGAACTCTGCCAGCCTGCAAAGGGAAACCCACTGTTTCCTGTGTTTTTCTCCTTTAAAGGAGAAAATCTGGGTTTTACCACGTTTTCGCATTGCAGATGGAAAACCCGGAACCCTGCTTATCGTGCAGTTCATGAAACAGTGTCAGCCAGCTCTAGGCGGGCGACTGTTTGAGAAATTAGTCTATGAGTACCTGAGATACCAAAGCAATAGTTTGGTGTTATAGGTACTGCGCAGTTGAAGCTGCAGGCTGTTGGATGATGCTAAGAGCTGATCACTTGTGGTCATTAAAGCTCGATGATGCTTTTTTTCAGGAGTAGATAGCAATTTCATTATCCTGGCTAAACTACATTTTGCTAATACTTATAATTTATGTAGCTCTTCTAATTACAGCCTGCCTACCATTTCAAGTGGATAACTATAGTCCTCATTTCCTTCCATCCCCCAAAGCTCACAGCAGCCCTTGTGACTGGTAATGTGGGCTACTGTGATTTGCAGCAGCTGCAGCCTTTGCACTGCTGCCCTCTTCTGTGTTACAGGATGCCGGATACAGGTGACGAACGCAATGGTCTCTCTATTCCAATCCTTGTCTGAGAGGAAGAGATGGGACTCCTGGTGAAGAGGGGTGGACAAAGTCAATTTTCATTTTTGATGCTTTTCGGCCTAAGCTCAAGTCTTATATCATGCAAACAGCTCTTACTTACGTGCGTAGTTCCACGGGCGGCAGCAGGGTGGGTCCTATAAGTAATGAAAGATTAAACCTCACAAGCAAGGGTCTTTCAGGACCAGACTGTGTGGCTCGGACCCATTGCTAATTTAAACACAGCATCTAAAAACTAATTATCCAGATCTTCATTAGCCATAATAGGCTACTCTGACCAGAAAATAATTAAGCATTCTGAATTCTCTTGTAGCTTTTACTATCTGCAAAAGTGCCTATTTCACACTCTGGCTCAGTGGGGTTGGTGCTTATGCTGATTTACCAGTGAATTCTCTTTCCTTGGTGGAAGGATAATGAAAGAAGCAGAAATTTGACAGCAGGAGCATCATGAAGTGATTGGGAAGACAGCTGTCCAGGCAGAATCTGAGGAGGGAGAGGGAGTTTAGAATTGCAACAGCATATTCACCAGAGGGGAAAAAGGCAGAAATGTTTTCCTGGCTGAAGAGCTCAGCAGAGATTATTTTGTGGCTTTCTCTGTAAAGCCGTGATGTGGACTTGGAGCTGTTTATTGCTTTTAGGTCACACTTGGGCGTTTAAATGGCAAGTCTGATTTTCAAAGTGCTCAGTACCCCACATTTGAACTGAAACCAAGGGAAATCGTCACAGGCACTTGGACAAATCAGTTGGTGATTACGGTGGTCTGATCTGCAAAGCTGCCGAGTACCCACACCTCTAAGAGGAGCCAATGGAAGCTGCAGACGCTGAGCATCTCTGAACATTAGGCTCTCAGAGAAGTCCCTAAGTAGCAATTCAGGTGTCTAGCTTTAGGGTTGTCTGCTTGAAATTCTTGGCCTCCGCACTCAAATGCTTGCTCCTGCACTCTTGCTTCTTCAGAGCCTGCTGTTCTCCACGGCCACCATTCATGACTCATTCAAAGAGGAATGGCAGAAGCAAACTGCATTGTTTACCTGATCTTTTCTAGCATTTGCTGATAGTCTAGACAAAAGTAGAAAACATAGATTGCAGCGAGCCCTACCTCGGGGGGCTCAATCTCCTTTGATCCCGTGGGCTGGACCCAACCCACCGAGCTTCTGGCTATGGCTGCAGGTGCTGTTGTGTTGGTGCCAGCAGTCAGGATGTTGATGCTGCTGCTGTTCAATCCCCAGAGCTGTGGCTGCTGGCACCACAGTGTCAATGTGGCCAACAGCCCAGGGGGGATGCTGTTGTTTTTAGTCACCAGCAGCTACTGAAAATACCTAATTCGGCAGCTGCAGCAATAGGTTTGAGCAGCAGTGGTGTTAACTCCTTGGCTTCTGGCAGCTTGATAAAATGATGACTGAACAAGTTATAGAATGTAATAAAATTTGCTGCCGTTTCATACTTTCTAGGGTCGGAAGAGACCTGAGCAGATCATCAAGTCCGACCCCCTGCCATGGCAGGAAAGAGTACTGGGGTCAAACGACCCCAGCAAGGTGTACATCCAGCCTCCT
>NW_017728931.1:132041123-132067890 GCF_001723895.1 Crocodylus porosus | reverse complement strand
AGGATCACCTCCTTGGACCTGCTTGAGATGCATCTGTGGATGCATGACAAGGTGCGGTTGGCCTTCCTGACCGCGTCCCCACACTGCCGGCCCATGTTCATCTTGGACTCAATGATGACCCCAAGATCCTTTTCCGCCTCTGTACTGACGAGAAGAAAGTTCCCCAGTCTGTAGGGATGGTGCTGGTTGTTCCTCCCCAAGTGCATCACTTTGTACATGTCAGTGTTGAATCCCATCCTGTTCTCGTCCACCCACCCCTGCAACCTGTCTAGGTCCAATTGCAGCCTATTCCTCCCTTCTAGTGTGCCCACATCCACCCCCATCTTAGTGTCATCAGTAAATTTGAACGGGGTGCTTTTTACCTCCTCGTCCACATGTCACTGATGAAGATGTTGAACAGTGTAGGCCCAAGGACCGAGCCCACTGCCCACATCCCTCCAGGCTGAAAACGACCCATCCACCACCACTGTCTGGGTGTGGCCCTCCAGCCAGTTGGTGACCCAATTGACTGTTTCATTGTCCATAGCCAAAGCTTAAGTTGCTAGTATCACTATTGGGATGTGCACTCTTTCCCAGATGCCCCACAGAGTGCAAGGCAATTCTGCCCTTGTGAAGAGCAATGACTGGGGCAAAGGGCTGGAATGACACTGTCTGTGCTATAGGCCTCAAGCCCATCTTGGTAGCATCTGGTAGGAAATCCTGGGAATGCTGAACAGGAACGTGCATCAGGATGTATTTACTCCTCCCTCTTAGCTCTTGGAGTTGTTAATTTATGGATAACTCCTTGCCACAAACCCCATGAATTGCATAGGTGGGCAGCTGATGACTGGGTTCCTGCTTATATGCCTGGCATATTAGGCACCACCTCCCACACTTGTGCTATCTGGAACCTGCAGGGCTGAGTTGTGATTCTTTCTATTTGCATGGGGCGAGTGGCAGCTTTGTAGAGGCGGGTTTTGTCCATGCCGTGTATCGTCCCTCACTCCCTTGCATGAATGTACAGAACAGGTGGTTATCTGGACCATAAAGAGGACAGGCCCTCTCTTAGTCCTTGTTGTGTGCTCATGCATATATGATATGAGTCAGGAATGCTCTCAACCTGGTGGTTTAATTCATTGGATAAGGTAATATCCAGTGCCTTCCTCTAGGACTGGATAAAATGCACATTACTTCCAAGAGGGGTAAGTGAAGCATACTATGCCTTTTTTTTCCCCACTAGAGCCACCTGCGGGGCAGGATTTTGTTGTTTGACCCTGATATAATCTTGAAATCCTCATCTCAGAGTGTACGAACAGTCTCATCACTTGTGTACAAGGGAGGCACAATTTGGCTTGTTTTTTGAACCAAAGAGAACCACATTGATCTCTATCTATTGTCCTCACAGAGGCTTTTTATAATGTTGTGCAGTGTATACTAAGGCAGGGGATGTGAGTTTTGAAAGGTTCTTGGAGATGACTGCTGTAAAAACACCTGAATAGGGACTGAGGGAGGCAGAATTCCTGCAAAAACTCTGAGGCAAATATTTGCTCTTTTTGTTCACAGACTTATTTCTAATTCAGTTAAAACCTAAGCAACTGTACTCTGCCATATAGTTTTGCTTACTTTGCACCTCTCCAGACAACTTCTTTATTGATTCTTAGGAGGGATCTAAAAGCATTTTTATGATGAACAATACAAAGAAAGGGAGAAACAACAACAAATTTAGAAACATGATTAGGAATTGTGGCTCCCATGAATAAGACCTGATACATAGCTGATTGAAGTTACTAGGAAAAGTTCCAACAGCTTCAGTAGACTAAGATGTAGAAAAATTGCAGAATTATGGAAAACAGGGCTGGAAGAGACCTCAAAAGGCCATTTAGTTCAAGCTTCTGTTCTAGCCAGGATCATCTCTGTTTAAATAGCTGAAATATATGAGTTGCCTTTGGTTTGGCTAGAATAAAATTTTGGGGCTGTTACATTATTTTTTGTTTTAGTTCCTTATCAGTCTAGATCAGGGCTATCTGGTGGCCGATGGTTATCACATGGCCCACAGGTTCCCACTGCCTCCATCGCTCTGGCTGCAGGAGGCTCTCAGCCTGTCCTGGCTCCTGGAGGACAGAGGGTGATGAGACAGCTTGTAGAGCTGGTGGCCTGGAGCACCCATGCAGTGCAGTGCAGCTGGGGTGCTGAAAGTGAAAAAGGGCACCCATGTGTGGTTCAACCAACATGGGGGTCGTTTGCTGCATGCATACGTCTGTTATACAACCCAGATCTGCTTGAAGGGCATGGAATACTTAAAAATCTTCTTTGTTTGCACGACACAAGTTTTCGTTATCTTTGAAATGTATGTGGTCTTATTAGGTTCCCATGCAAAAACAATGATGTGAATTTGTTAATATTTCTTCAGTTTAAAATACGTTGTGAAATCCAAAGCTTAAAATAAGTTTTTCTTCCGAAACCTTAAAACAACTGGGTTCTAGCCTCATTAAGAAGAATTGCATAATGAAGGATCTGCTTCAATCCTACAGCTATTGAAGGATTGTTTAAAAAAAAAAAACAGGAGGGAGGGCAATGGAATAGATTCATAGCTGGTGCAATTCATTGACCACAGGAACAACTTTGGCTCATTATCAGTAACATGCTTAATATTTCTTTTATTTAAAGGAAGCTCAAGATGAATAATTGTCTTCCAAGGGAGTAACTTTTGAAATGTCTTACCTGTATGGAGACACTGCTGTAAGAACCACCTATGACACCGGCAATGAGCAACGGCATATTTTCTTGAATGGCATATGATCCATCAGGGCACATATATTCCGTTTCATCCACTTTTGTCAAAGATGCCCTAACAAACTCCAGAGATTGTTCTAAAGCATATGTATCCCGGGAACAGGTGTCCAAAATATGAACTCCAAGCTTAACTCCTGGGAGCAAGTAATTGTCACTATTGATTTCATCAATGGCAAACAACATCGCTTCCAAGCGCTGGATGCCTCTGTCTTCATTGATTCGCCCACATTCTTCTGTCCCAGTGCCTTTCTCATTAATTGGGAATAAACCACCTAAGACCAGGTCTCCTTCTATCTTAATTTCCCTTCTTACAAAGTTATGGTCACTTAGGGAAAGGAAAACTCCTTTGGAAAACAAAGCTAAGGCAAGGACCTGGAGCCTGGTAAACATCTTCACTGGTCCCGTTTTGGCAGCTTTAAGAAACATTGGCAGGAGTAGGAGTTCCCCTCAGTCCTCTTGCTCCATTGTCAAGTGTGAAATGCTGTCCTCCAAGCAAGCAAAGAGCAAGTCAGCAAGACCGTCCATCAAATTCCTAGAAAGATGTAAGGAATTAGAAAAGGCAAAAGGAGACATGAGTTATTATCGTCTTTTCCTCCATAAAACCTTCCGAGTGCTATTGAAGGGGAACTGGAGAGTTTGGTGCATGAGTCAGTGGGAGACAAGCATGCACATGGGAGTGATGTATGTATTTTGGGACCAATATCTACCCCTATTGAAACGAATGGGCATTTTGTCATTGATTTAAAAGAGAAATCCTGTGATAGTATAATAGTTTCATTATGTGTATATGCCCACAGAAAATGCTTCCTCTCGCTCCCATACACACACATGTGCAAACCCCTTTATATATACATGCAGTCTCTCTTTAAATAAGTTGTTTGGAAACCCCTTCATATAATCTCTTTAATGTATGACTTAAAATGTCAACCTAGAACTCCAGCTTCCCTCCTCCCCTCAACAAAATCAAGTGTGGTAATATTTAAATAGTGCACTTTAATATTTTATTACTATACTTACCTTTTCCTTAAAGCAGAATTTGTTATGGTTAGGCTTGCAGGGTTATCTATAATTTAGGAACACTTAGCATTATTTAAAATAGAGTGCTAAGAAATTTTAAGAATAAAGACGATTAAAATTTAACATCGAAAGATGGTCAAGCAAGCTTATTCTGTTTGTTCCAGTGGAGATTCTATTTGATGTAGAGATTGTGGGAAAGGACAGCATTTATTCCAGATCTTAATATCATAAATCATTAAGAAGTCAGCTACACAGTTAAATGTGTTTCTTTATAGCTATATTGATTTCAGTATAGTTGTATGTATCCTGAGTTGAAGCCCTTTTCAGCAGAATTCTCCCTTCACAGATAGGTGATACGTCAACTGGAAACAGACATCTTCACTACAGGCTTTGCTAATATCATATTTTTTATTAACCAGTGTAAGAAAAGGAGGTAAACATCTTTCCTGGACTGGTAGGAATAACTGCAAAATGATAATTACTAATAAACTATATATTTCACAAATAATTCGGTGTCAAATTTAGGAGGATAAATTATTTGCAAAATATTATTCAGCCATCTACAGAACAAGTCAAACAACAAGAAACCTACATACATAGGACATTTAAAAAAAGATCATTTATTTGCGGTTAGTAATTCAATCGTATCTGTTTCCATGCCAGTGATAGACTCTCTGGATTATAATGTACTTTGAGATCTTCACAACATTGTCTTTTCTACAGGTGTGTGTTTGGCCTCTGCAACCATTGTAGCTGAAGATCTTAACTAAATCAATATAATTACAACACAGATATGAAAGTTGTTATCCCTCATTTTCAGATTGGAGAAATGAGGCTGTAACAGGATCCCGTCTCTGAGGACATCCCCAGCAGTCATGGCATCCCCAGCAGTCATTCTAATCCTGTTCCTTGCACTCTGGCTTATCAGAGTCACCTCGTCTGTTCTCGCCTGCCATGTCTTTTGAGGTTAGTATGAATTTTCAGAGGCTGCCCTTAGAAAAGCACAGCGTGGCCTTAGAAGCCGTGTCCATCCTGCTCAGTTGCCTGGGCTCACTTGGCCCTCAGTGAGATTCACTGGGTTTGCTTGCCCCACAGTATAGCTCCCCGGTAGGCTCTCTTTCAGGGCCCAGACAATCATCTTCAGCTAGTGCTCTGTCAGCGGCCCCAATAACTATCCTCAGCCAGAGCTCTCAGTCACCTCCCCTGCGTTCAGGCCTCACTCAAATGACCTTCAGTCCTTTCTGGTCCTATGTCAACTAGACAAACTTCAGCATCATCCCCAGGCACCCTCAGTGGTCTACTACCTCCCTTTCAGCCACATCCATACCTTACAGCTGATGCAAACCTTAAAACAAACCCCTAAGCAAACTTACCTTCCTGTGTCTCTTTCCAGTCCTGCCTAGCTCCTTCCATCAACCTCTCCTGGGTCAGACTGACTCCTCAGACTAGGAGCTCTGTCTAAATTCCTTGCCTGGCTCCACCCTTTCTAGTTACCAGGCTTCCCTCCCTTACTCATACACAGGGATTCCTCTTTGTTAATTATCAGGCTTGCTGCTCTGGAGCCTGCTTTTTTACAGTCTGCACCTGCAGTCTGCCTCACTGCAGCTTCCACCTTTCAGCAGCAGGGATTAGAGGCTCCTGTTACAGAGGCATATAGATATGAAGGGCCAGGTTTGCTCAGTGCCCCTACCTGAGCCTAGATTCTTAGGCTGCCCTACTGTGCAGGAGCAGAAGCACATGTTTTTTTTAGTGATGCTTAATGCTGCCTATTTTTACTGTGTATTAGCATATTACCATGTTTTTGACGTGACGATTTACCGCACAGTAAAATAGGCTACTGTGCGTTAAGGCACACGTGTAGAAAAGGCCTCTGTTTGTTTGCTTTTTGGCTTTGAAAAGGAAACCAAACAGCTGCCTAGGGAAAACTTGACTTAGCCCCAGGAGAAACATTTTTGATGTGCCCTAAAGAGTAATTGTTGTGAAAAGTAAGAAATAGAAGTATAACCAATCCTTAATCTGCTTTCCTCAGTAAATCCACTTCACTTCTTCAACACTCCAGGTGTTGAGAAGTCCTGATTCCAGGTCTTTGCTAGACCTCTGACAGGCTTGTGAAGATGGATCCTTGATTACTCAGGAGCCACTAACTCTCCATTCATTCCACTGGCAAATTTTAACCTCTTGTAAGACAGGGAATGAGGAATGTCTTTCTGGTTGGAATCTCACTGTTTCTTGATTGCATGAGACATGCATGTCTTAGCAGGGCTTTTGACCTACGCGGAAAGAAACATACAGACGCAGCAACCACATCCACCTTTCAAACAGCACATATCTCTTTTGACTGCTCCAGTAGCTAAGTGATTAAACCATTGCCTCAAGATATGGGAGATGTTTCTCTCAGGGGGTTTGAACCTTATAGGTTTATGCAGAGTGGCTAAGCCCCAGGTTCTGGGATAGTCATGGCTGAAGACACCTCCTAACCCCTTTCTTTTGAAGTTGGCCCTCTGGGCCACTAGTCAAAAAGTGCTAGGGCCGGAAGAAAAGCAAACAAAACTTCCTGGCTCTGGGAGAAGGGTGGTGTCTTGGTAGAGAGGTTCTGGTTTTTGGTGATACATCTGTTTATGCCATTTTACCAGCTAACCTCTTCAATACCAAATGCATCACATACGCTGATACACCTGGGGTAAAGCCACTGAAGTCATGGCCCTATTCTGGACTGAGTTTTACAAATGGGGGCAGGATCTGGCTCCATAGAGCTGCATCAATGCAAGTGACACAATGCAAGTGGCTTCCCAGGGTGATCTGAAAGCAAACAGATCACCAGTCCTGTTCCATCTTTCTGTGTAAGTTGGGTGTGTGGCCATAGTTGTCATAGAAATATGATTTCAAGAGAGATTTGACAGTGGTGAGTCATGTCATTGTCCAAAAGATGGGGTAGGTTAGAGGCAAAGGAATGAAAAATGCTGAATTTAGCACATGCACAATCACATGCACACTCATCCTTTCTTTTTCAGAATGGGAAATCAGAGACTCTGAATTTTGCTTCTATCAATCCATCTGACTGTCTTTTCCTCTCACTAGACACAGGCACACACTCCTTTTGGTTAAAGATTCTGGGTCATGTCTTCTTAGAGGCCTTTTCTTCATGAAGGAGTACTGTCATCAGGACTACTACTCAAAGGATTTCTAAACGGTACAGTCTGAGCACCTATTACAACCTCCTGAGGAGGGTGTTTCAAGCAGGTGGGGCACCATGGGAAGAAACTTGTTGCCCTTATTGCATTTTATACAGTTTTTCCAAAGGCTCTGTAAAGCAGAAGGCACAAACAGTAGAAGTAAGGATTCACCACCTCTCATATTCTCCCTTCCAGCAAGACATCATCCACCTTCTTGAGTCAGAGGGTGCTGACAGAAGTGATATTTGTCTGCGATTGGCCTCTTGAAAGTGCTCTACAGCCATGCTCTGCAGCTGACAAGTGCACAGCTGCAGAGCACTTTAAAAGTGCCTGATTGTGGGACAAATTAACCCTCATTTAATGAGGGTTCAGATGAAGGTGATCCAAAGACATTTCATTAACTTCTCTTTGTCCCTGCATTTGAGCAGGGCTGGGATGATGAAGCCCAGCCCTGTCACCAATGCTGTCTGCAGGATGGGAAAGGGGATGGGGGAAAGGAAGGATCTCTGGCCTGGGGTTTACCCAGCCTGTGCTGGATGGGGTGGAGGGTGGATGTGGGGAGGGTTGGGGAAGGGAGGGTGCAGAGATTGGCTTCAAAGTGAAGCTTGATTTCCGTGTCCCAAATGGCAAACGTGTTGTGTCAGGGGGAGGGGGAGAGGTCACTGTAACTCATGGCACTTTGTGTGAAACACCATGAGTTAAATCAGGGAGCTGCATGTCTATCAGCACCCACAGAGTCAGGCTCCCCCTTACTTGTTTTCTTTCTATCTCCATGATGCTTTCCTTGTTGGCAGCGCAATGGCTTACCTTTAACAGGAAGGTACTCTCAGTCTTGTGTGACCTAGTGGTTAAGATATTTCCTGAAATGTTAGAAGTCAGGGTTGAAATCCCCTCCGCCTAGAATCTTATCACCAATGCACCAAGCACACCAGCTTCATTTCAGTGTTAGACACTTGTAATTTTCTGTGTACAATTTGAGGAGAGGGGCGTTACTCAGTATTTTGGGCATCGGTGGAGAAGATAAATCTCAATGCAGCATTACTAGGCAGAGTCTTCTGGAGCAGTACTAATCACTTCTGAATATTCACACTAGGGACAAATGTAGTGGAGTAGGGCAAAAATGTGGCTTCATAAGGCAAGGTATCTTAATACAAGTAAGCGATGCAAAATGCTGATCAACAAATTGCATAAGTGTTACCTGCATATCTTGGCAGTGAAACAGAATTCTCAATTGTTCACTTCCTTTGTTTATTTGTGGAAAAGATTAACCAATGGCCTAATTTTTTATCATAAAGTGCACTTCCTTTTGTAGGCATTGCTCTTTCACCCAGAAAATCTGCTATCTTAGCTTCCCACGTCTGCATCCTTGATTCTTGATTCTCCCTCCCCCCATTGTGTGCTTTTGGCTTCCCTTTGTTTCAATGCAGTGCCAAAAGGAGCAGGTGTTATAAGATGTATCAGTGTGAGGACAGGTGCTTATGGGAGGGACAGCTTGTCAAAAATGTTCCCTCTCAGACTGTTAAAAGGGTCATGGTCCCAAGACCAAGTGTTTATCTGATGGCTATGTGATTTGTAAAAGAGCAAGACTTAAATGGCAGATTCAGGTGGCTAGATGAACAGTGTCATCAGGAGGATGACAGAACAGAGAGCTTGCTCTGCAGAGGAGAAGCTGTTCTAAAGCAATTAGCAAAAATGAGCTAGGATTTCAGTTTTTCTGCCTACTTACATACATTTATCTTCCATGCTTGATTAGTTTGGGATATGTTAAATCTACTACATACATAGATCATTTCTAGAAGTGTTCTGTCTAAAATATGGACTGTATTCTTCCCTTACCTGCACCGGAAATAGTGCCCAGATGCTCATGAGTGGATGGTGGTCATATTCTACCAGAAGAAATGTCACCATATGGGCCGCGTCAGTCTGACCCTTTGTCACCAACCCTTAAAAGCACTGGTTTCTGAAATGTACATTAAAACTTCAAATGGGAATGCCTACTGTTCAAACTGGAATCCTATTGTTGTTGGTTTTCTTCTTGCTATTTGACATTTAAATTGTTGTAGTGTCTCAAGGGTCTGTTGTGCTAGCTCTTTGTAAAACATAATACAGTACTTCTGAAAAACTCACAACGTATATAGGTAGAAGGAAAGGAAATAGTGGTAGAGTAACATACCCAAAATCACACAGCAAATCAGTGCCCCCATCACGTGACTGCTGATTGGGTGTTCCATCAAATATTTGACCTACTCGTCTACTTCAAGCTTCTCTGAAGCAATTGTAGGACATTGTTACCATCAAACCCCTTTTCAGTGTGGCTGAATATAAATGTGGGATCACCAGTGGTGTTGAATCAATCTGAATATTGAAATAACTGAAACAAAGTGAAGCAAACCAGGAATAGGGGTCCATAGATGCATGGCAGGAGCATCAGGGACAACTGTTAAGTGTTTTCTGGGTAGGCCATGGCCAGCTTAGCTTAGTGAGATACTAGAAACGTTAGGCCACCTTTGTTCCACAACCTCTCCTTTGGATCCGTGTTCTTTTCAGCAGAGAATTATAGCATGGAAAAATGAATCCATTGCTAGAGGACACTGAAAGCGCCTTCTCTTAGAGAGAGAAGGTCACTAACTTGCTTTAAGATTTTAAGTATGTGGGCTTTGCTCAAAATACTATTGCCCCTGGCAACTGCACTGGTAGGATGAGCAGCTGATTTCCATGCCGTGATAAAGGAAGATTGAGTTCCTATGTGTTACCCAATATTTGTGGTCTCGCCAAGTTGTTTCTATTAGGATAGAACATTTATTTTATCAGTCTTAGAGAAAAAAACCAACAACTTATTTTATCAGTTTTAGAGAAAACACCCTCCTAGGGGGAAATCACACGTCACACTCAGATCATACTAAATCTGTGAAATGTTAAGCAGTGTTAAAGTTAGAATGTGCTGTGAGCAGTCACATGTTAAGGGTTAATATAGTTTCTTGCTGGCATAGCTCTGACTTGCCACTAAAAGACTGGTAAGCAGGAGTGTGGCTAGGAGCCAGGGCACGTGGGCTTTATCTCCGTCTGCTCCGTGGGAGAGGAGGAGGCTGAAGTGGTGCATCCTGGGATTCCACGGGACTAAATTGCCTATCTCCATGGAACAGACTGACGTTACCCTAACATGAGCTAGGTAGCAGAGCTCAGAGTTAACCCTCACCTGAACTGGTGTAACTTTGAGACACTCAGAGGACACTTAGAACAAGTTAATAAGCTTTAATGGGTGGATGCTTGGGTTTTAAGTGCCCTTAGTATGGTCTAAGTGTAACGCGTTACTTCAGCCTTATTCTCCATGAGTTAATTTTGCTCAGGCATTCCTAGGTAGCCCAATGACTTCCATATTGGTTTCTATTGTTTCACCATCTTACACCACGAAAAGAACTTACTCACTTCTTAATCACTACTGACACTGAGAGGCTTTTAACAGGCAAGGAGATTCAGACTTCCTTTCTGGTTCAGAGTATAGAGAAGAGTGTGGTAGAAACTCTGAGCATTGATACGCCTCTCCTTGACCCTTGTCCAAGTGAGGTCATCCTGGGTGCAGGATTGCAACTGCATTGGTGGCATGAGCAGATGACATCCTTGAAGTGGTGAAGGAAGGTTGAGTGCCCATGCTGAAGCTGTTGGCTTTATCTTTTCTGTTTAATACCTTTAGTTATGAAATAGGGTGGTCTACTACCCTAGAGCTAGAGCTACTTGGGATGCTCTAAGGAGATCTCAAGTTTGGAATCCTTTCCTGTCCCCCCCGTCTTGGCTTAAATGTATTGACCTTCAGAGCATCCTGCCAGGCTCATCTATTTACCCAGGCTCACTGTTCTTCATAGTGAAGAAGTTATTGTTTGGGTTTGGCTGTTGTGGTTGGCTATATTTAGTCTTGCAGTGAAAAACTACTGCTGATTTTGGTGGCATTACTAATTATTGTCAAGGAGGCCAAAGACTGGCTTTTTTCTATCGGAGCCTGTTTAAAAAAAATCTCTATTTTTATTCAAATTTCAATGCGTGTCTAAGGCTGACACAAGAACTGAAACGGATAAATGCCACTCTACATCTGCCTTGAAGATGACGGCCTCCTATCACGGTACTGCTAATCCAACACACTTCATTCATTTATACGGGCTCTACCAGAACTTAACCTC
The DNA here is from genome assembly GCF_001723895.1 of Crocodylus porosus. NCBI lineage: Eukaryota > Metazoa > Chordata > Crocodylia > Crocodylidae > Crocodylus > Crocodylus porosus. Next base: position 132,056,756 of record NW_017728931.1, on the reverse strand, counting down.
AACACTTGATAAGAACTGCACCATGGGATAAGATGTCTGACTGCACTGGAAAGGAGTGATGGACAATCCTGACTCTCTTTACTGCTTACAATTAGAATCCAGACACCTGTTTCTAAAAATCTTTTTTTACAGGTACCCATGAATTAGGGTGGCAGATAATGTGCCAGGTACACAAATTGCTCACATACTGATAGTGGCTGCCTGAAGTCTGATAACTCAAATCTGAATGGCATTAGAAAAGGGGCAATTGTAGAGATGTGACAAGGTAAAGGAAACAGAAGTGAATATTCTTCGTGGAAAAAGAGAATTTATTTCATGGGATGTTAGCTGGGTTTTGACACATACATTTGCTCAAAGTAAATCAATCTTCCTGAAATTTCACATGCTGGATGTTATGCTTCAGAGTTTGTCTGGAAAAACTGCAGCAAATGGAATAAGACATGCATGAAATACAGTCAAAATATATATTATTTTCACTGGTAGGACACTTTCCTAATTTGCTTGGCCAATGATTCAGAGCCTGTATCACTGAAGCTACAAACTCAGTGTTTATTTCTGCTTCTCTCATTGAAGACTGGTGCTTTTGATCACATTAGGGATACAGGTGAGGTAAATTAGTTATTCCAAAGAAGTGTGTGGCTGAAATCCAGCAACATACTTAAGTGTTTGAGTAGTCCTTTTGATTTCAATGAAACTACTCGTGTTCTGAAAGTGAAACATGTACTTAACAGGGTTGCCATAAGTAGCTAGTGATTTAGGAACGTTAGTTCTATTGATGTACCACTAGGTGTTCAAAAAAGCGCTTTTTTGAGAATCTGGTCTTCTTATAGATTGTTGTGTCCTTGAACATCTGACTCAGAGCTCTTCTGAAAAATCTTATCCTAAATCACTTAAATGCTTTTGAAAAATTCACCCATGAGCATGGTTACACGAGTAAGTTACTAAAGGGTAAGTGAGTATGTGAATTTATAGAGTGCCAGATACTCCTTGGTAACTGCCTGTGTGTGTGTGCTCCCACAGTATCCATGCAATAGCTTGCCCCTCGGTGAAATTGGGATGAACTACCCCACATTTGCCACAGACTAAAAGGGTAGGTATACCGCAAGTTAAGCCCCAAGGTCGCTCCGATCCCTACCTGCCCAGAGGTGTAGAGTTTGCTGATAGAGTTTGCACCCTGGGCGGCTGGAATGGAGGCAGAAGAGCTTGAGCCCCCAGCTGTGCAGAGCAGAGTAGAGGGTGGACACTGCTGTAAGAGGAGATGTTACCGCTAAATGCCAGGTTAGTTCTTCCCTAGTCTTGCAATTGCTGCAGTTCTATATGGCAAGTGAGGATCCAAAGCCATGAATGGCCAGAGGTTTGAATTTCCTTGTGTCCATTCTGGCACCTCCCTTTACTAAGTGCCTGGGGCTTGTGGACCCCACACAGCAGCTGCCTATGCCACTTGTGGCATGTACCTTGAAACTCGGCCACCCTTGAACCAATGCATTATAAATTCACATCAGATGTTCTTGTGGCAACTAGCAGGGCTTGGTGTCATTGATGTCTCAGAAACCAGAGTTGGTTAAAATAACCCTTCCGCAGTTTCATGCAGTAAACGATTTTTCTTTTTGTATTTTTTTGCTATATATATTGTTTGAAACATTTTGGAAGAGTTGGGGAGTTAGGTTTTTTCCTACTTTTTGTCCTTTTTTTCTTGTTTTCTTACTAATCCATCCAAGGTTTGGGGCTTCTGTTTTCCCCTTCACTATTTCATCTTTCTTTTTTTCTTCCCTACTCCAAGACCACCAGAATGCAGCCACCTTTGAGGTTTGAAAGTGTGGCAGCTAGTTAACAACAGCAGCATCACATGTAGATTAGGAAGCAAAGAGTGTGTTATCCAGTTGTACCTCTAGGGTCAGGCTAGGGAGACACAACATGCTGTCAGTGGAAGTCAATGCAAATATTCTGGTTTCAACCAGCTGAAGACCTGGTTCAAAGACCTTTTCTTTCTTTGCTTTATGATGATATGATTTATTGGAGAAGAATACTGTGGACTCCTAAAAAGCTCTGGCACACTTGAATTTTTCCACTCTCATATTTAGATCTCAGGAAGAAAGTCAGTGTTGTTTAGAGATGCAATTTGGCCTTTTGAGTTGGGCATTAATCTTGGAGGAGATTAGTCCTGGCTCTATCACTAGGCTACTTGGAACTCATGGCTGGTCATTTTTTTTTCCTTTCAATTTAGCTATTTCTAAAATGGATAATATTACTGACCTTCCGGATAAAGAGCTTGAGCTTTACTTCTGAAAATCATAGGAATTCTTATTGTAAGTGTTGGTAATTATTATAAACAGAAGTGGAAATTTTACATTAAAAAGTCCCTTTTTATGGCCTATTGATTGATATACTGTATTTAGAAAAAGATGAACACTCTGTCAACTAAATATGTGCTTTTTTCACCCTCAAATTCTGAGTGTAGACACGGGGCTGAGTGTAGGGAGGGTCTGCAGGGAATCAGTCGGATCCTTCTAGGCCCCTCCTGACTCATTTACAGTGACTAACTGCAAGTCTCAGTCATGTTGGTTGGGCTTTTCTCCTTGTTGTGGCCTTGGATTTGGGAGAAATGTTACACAGATGTGGTCTAAAATGATTCTGTTGAGTAGAACAACCCCCTTGAATTCCTTCTAATAATGAATGGGAAGTGAGAGGAGTTTGTATTTTGGCCTGTGTTGCTTTCTGAGTCAGGGTGATTCATACAGTACTGGACTGAGGTGCTGTAGGAGGTGGATTGCCATGATTAGGTCCTCCAACATCAGGCAAATATGCACTGCCCTGGTAAACCTAGGATAGATGATATTAGTCTTCAGCAACTGAGTAATGAGTGTTCAGAAATTCTGAGGTGTCAGTACCAGGCTCATGCTTTGCCACTCTTGGATGATTGTCTAAGACCTTTGTAAAATGTCATTAGACCTTTGCCAGTCCCTCACAGTCTTTCTCCCTTCTTGCCATCTTCTTCTTTCTCTTTTCTGAGCTGAATTCATTTGCCTGAATGCCCATGTTCTCATTTACAGCTAAGTAGCCTGGAGACAGCCTTCAGTATAAGCCAGAACACTTCTCCAGCTTGCACCTATGCAGTCACAGGTAGTGATACATACTGATATGTCAATAGCATCAAAGGCCAGATTTAATGGTATAAGTTAAGAGACTGGTCTGCCCACAGCTGCTAGGACTGCTTTCTGGGATGTCATTATGCTATGTCCTGCTAAGTCACTATGCTGTGTCCTGCTATGACTCTCACAAAGAAGAGAGAAGATATGAAGGACTCAAATGTACCATAGGAGTCACTGAATACAGATACCACATAAGTGTGGGGGAAAATATTATTTGGGAGTGCTGAGCCCCATCTGCCCCTCCTGCAGGGCTGTTGCAGGACTGGCACAAGCTGGTGTTGAATGCAACAGCAGCGGAGCCGCTGCACGTTGAGCGGCACCAGGCACTGGGATGGCAGTGCCATGGTGCTGCTACTGTTGTTGGCCTCCACAAAAAGTCAGAGGGGCCTGAGCCCTGTTAGTCCTCGCCTTCCACCGCCTGTATGGATTACACCTACTTAGCTACTCTCCCTGATGGTGGGACTGGGTATCAAGACTCTTTGGCAAAATATTTAGCATTTTCTTTTTACCTTGTTGTGAAGTGTCTTCATTTTTCTCCACCTGAACAAAGCTAATCCCTTTCCTTTGCTCCTAATCACTTTGCAGCTCTTTGGAACATCTGCAGAGGTTTTCTTGAGCCCAGTTCCCTCTGTGAGTTTCTGTTCATATTCCAGCCAAGATACTCTGCATGCCAATGCTTGGCTCCCTCAAAACAGCAGTGTCAGGATCTGCCAGGTTTCATTTTCACCATTGCTCTGCCAAGACATTTGCTCACATTACAGCAAGAGGGCCAAATTATGGCTGTGCCTGTGCACGTGAGGGCTATGGAGAGCTTGTTACTTATAATGCTGCTGTATGTGGTACAGTTATACCTGGCTTCAAGCATTTGGTACTGGGGAGAATTGTGGTTTAACGTTGGGATTTCCAGCAATTTGTTCCACCCAAGGAGGAGGCTGTATGTGAATGCAATTCAGTCCCCTGTGCCCCAGAGCGGGTACCAAATACTCCATCTGCTCCCTTGACAGCTAGAGGGCAATCCCAAAGGATGCCTTTCCCCACCATCCTAACTCAGGATCTCCAAGTCATGAGTGTTAAATGACAGTCATCTCTGCATAAGTGATGGGGGACTGCTCCTCTCTAGAGCTGACATTTAAGTCTCTATTCTGTGTGAGGATAATTTGTGGTTTAAAAGTTGACCTAGTTTCAATCCCATCGTGATTGTGGCTAAAACACTTAGGCTGGGATTTTCTGAAGGTGTCCAAGAAGCTTAGGAGATAATATTGCTCCCTTCATCTAACAAGATTGTAAGCTTTTCAGGGCAAGGGCTGATTGTTTCTACGTGCTTGCACATGCCTGCCATACCGCAGTCCAGATCTCAGTCTTAATATCTTGCATATGCTCATATTAATAATGCTCATCATTATTCTTGAAAACAATGATGAGTAACTAAAGGGGAGCTGTAGCAGGAGACATACTTATTCTATTCGGGTTCCTGAGGAAAGAATTGAAGTGGTTAGCAACTGATTGTGATGCTTGTCTGTTGGCCTTTTGTAATATTAAAAAATGGAAAATTAGCTACAGTAGCATATCTTAAAATAATAACAACCCCCATGTACCCCCCCAAACCACAGACTGGTAACTGTTCCATCACATGAATGTTACCTTTAGGCTACGGTGCTCAGTGGAGTGTGAAATCACAATTAACGGAGCAAGTGTTTTGTAAGTGAGCAGAGGCTGCTGCAAATTACATCCTGCTATTAGCTGATTTTAGAATAACTCTGCTGAACAGCCTCATGATTACTGGGCTGTGGCGTGTATTAAAAACCTATTAATAAAATATAATTGATTGTGAATTGTGCTTACTGTTTTTATATTTTTAATTGCTAATGTCACAGAAGTTTACTGGAAACAAATCCTGTCCTCAGCTATCAGTTGGGACTGCGGTGTTTTAAAGTTTTTACTGTACAGATGACAAAGCATATTATTGGGCCAGAAGGCTTATTTGATGTAAATCACTGCATAGCTCTTGAAACCAATGATTTTTGCTGATGTGATTCTTGATCTTTATTTTCTTCACTCATCTGAAGAGAGTGTGATATTGTCTTTTCTACTGTCAGAAAAGTACTGGTGAGAGGTTGATGAAAACGATACCCTCAGTCTTTCAGACATGACTTGCTATTCACTTTAACTTGACTTGCTATTCACTTTAACCTGCCCTGAGAAGCAAGTAATAGATAGGATACGAGGTGGCAGTTGCTATACCGTACTTTACTAAGAAAAATCACCCAGGCTAGCATGGTTAAGGTACACAACAGCCGCCCAAAGGAGTGATATGGTCAGCATCACCATTGGTCACCTCTGACTCTCTTGCCTGAATGCCCAAGTGCCCGTTTACAGCTGGGGACAGCCTTCAGCACAAGCCATAACACTTCTCCAACTTACAGCTGTGCAGCCACAGGTAGTGGTACATAGTGATATGTACTTGATGGAATGCAGATGGTACGTAAATAGAGAGCAAATGCACCTTCTACTTCTAAGCAATGGAAGATGCATACATGGAATAATCTGAGGGTGAATTGGACACAGCACGGGAAGCTATCCTGTCGGCATTGCATTGGCAAAGAACCACGCTGTGTGACCAAACAGATTTTTTCCATCTCTAGTTTCTGATTCCCCAGGGTTTTAACAGTCCCAGAACTGCTGTCTAGACTGCTGAATCTACAGGATGCGAGAGAAAAAATGCATAGGGCTCAGTTCTGCTTTCAATGCAGTCCATCGGTGCTTTACCTCTGAAGTCACTGGGTCTACACAAGATGTTTTACTGGACAGTAGCATACTGTACAGTAAGCATGTGCATCTACATGTGCACATGCGTACTGCACAGAAAACTTCACTAATCGCATGTAAATTTGCTACCTGAAAATGAAAGTATTAAATTGACTTGCAATTACTAACTGCACATTAGCACTCATGTAGATGACTAACCAGGAGCAAATTTGTTCCTGGTTAGGTGGCCACCAGGGGGCCGGATCCAGGAGCTGCCTGCTGCTGGTGCGGGCTCTGCCACCAGAGCCTGGGTGGGGACTATGTTCTCCTGCCCAGTGGCAGGGAGAGGAACCCCACCCCCACCCCACTCTGAGATCACATTTGGGGAGTGGGGGCTGGGAGATCTTTATCTACTAGTGCCAGCTCCATGGTCAAGGGCTCAGGCTGGGAGATCCATATCTCCCAGTGCCAGATCTGCACTTATAAGTCCAGCACTGGGAGATCCTTATCTCATGGAGCTGAATGGGGAACAGGGCCCCCAGCCTCTGTCCCATGAACATGGGGTGGAGGCTGGGAACTGTGCCTGCCAAGGGCAGGTCTCAGTTCTCAGTCCCATGCCCTGATTGGCTGATCAAAGCACAGGGCTTGGAAAGAGCAGCAGGGGAGAGGTAATTCCCTGCCCCTCCCCTGATCTGCTGGTGGGGCAGCTAGCACTGAGCCTATAGGTTCCCCTGGTGGCAGAAGGGCCCATTGCATGAGCCCAGGAAGCAGGAGAATTTTGCTGCTATTAGCAGCAAATCTGCTCCTGCTTCCCTGCATATGTGGATGGGATGCCTGCCTGGAAGCATTTACTTGTGAGTAGTTTATTTGTGAGTAAACTGCTCCCAGATCTAATGCACATGTAGATACACCCACTGAGAGCAAAATTAGGCCTATGCTGAGTGCCTTTGGAAAGCTCATGCTCCTAATGAACTGTAGGATTAATAAAGCCTTTAATGTCAAGAGAATTGTAAGGAGGAGCATATAGATGTTATAGGAAGCATTAGTTCTGACTTTTTTTTTTGCTGAGTTCCTTGCTTACACTAGAAAAACAAGCTAGTAAAAAGATACCTGGGCAGAAGAGAAAAATAAGAAAAGTAGCTGTCCAAGCCTTAATTTGTGATTGTAGCAGGCATGTATTGGAGAGTACTTCAACAAGGCCAAGAGCAAAGCATGCTGGAGGGATCTTATCACACACACTTATCTTTGTCAGCAACATACCCTGGAAAGTCAGTCCCAGGGACATAGACATGTTAGTTAGCGTCAGCTCCTCTTGCAGGCACCATTAGTAGCCTGCCAAAAGGCACTTTGCACATTCAAGTTAGTGACATGGCTCTTTTTTTAAAGAAAAAGATTTTGAAAAACTGATTTTTTCCTGTTTCTGAAAAGAAGTTACTTTTCTGGAAAGAAATGCCCCACAAATAGGGCAATAAGCAAGCCCCACACATCCCAGAGAGGCGGGGGCAAGCAGATGTTTTATTTCTGTGAAACAAAATCCAAGTGAGTTGCTACCCAGTTTAATTTCCCATCACGCCTGGTTGTAGGGGCTAGGCTGGGTAGAGGTAGTAGCATACTGAGGGGTGGGCAACTGGGGCACCAGCTCTGCATTTCCATTTAAGGGAGATGCAAGAACAGGAGCCACAGCCAGCTCAGCCATGGGCAACACCACAGCTGGGCCAGTTTTTGCTGAATGTCAAATGACACCCATCACCAGACCCTGGTAGTTAACATACCTGGCCATTTGTACACAACACTTTAAAGCGGGTTTGAAGAAGGTTAAATGCCTTTTGCACCACTTTAATGGCATTTCTGTTTGCACATTCGGCGGTGTATCATGTGTTAACTCCAGCCGGTGTAGCACAGTTGGCGGCATAATGCGCCTTCAATTACTTTGGGATGCAGCAAATGACTTTGGGATGCTGCAAAGTAAAACACCTCCAAGGAGTTTTAGTTTCCTACCCTATGGCTGCGGAGGGAAGCATTGGGCTTCCTGTGGCTCAGAGCCCGTGCAGGCAGCCTGCGCAGGCAGCCCGGCAGCAGTCTGGGAAGGCAGGTTCCACAGAGGGAAAACAAACAAAAAAAGCAACGAGCCTGATCTTTTTTCCCCGGTTGCGCAGGGGCCTGGGGCTTCCCTCCATGGCTGCAGTGCCCCCCGGGACCGCCCGGGGTGGGTGTCTGTGGGCCGGTGCCACCTGGGGTGGAGGGGGGGGTACTGCTGCCATGGAGGGGAGCACCAGCCTCCCCTCCCCCTGCAGCTCAGGGACCGCTCTGCCCACCAGCAGCTCGCTCTCCCCTCCCCGCTGCTGGAGAGGCAGGTAAGGATCAGGTTCCAACACAGGTGTACATGACACGGGGGTTTACTTTGCCCGAAATTGGGAGAATGTAACCCCCATGTCGCCTACAAGCAGTCCCTGTCTAGAGACGTGGCTCAGAGCCAATCCCTAGCACCCTTAGCAGAGAGCTCCTTCCCCCGCTATTCCTCAGTCCTAGGCTGAACTTCCTAACTCTCCCTCCTCCTGCAAGATCTCTTATTTTTCTCTCTTCAGACCTGGCTCAAGCTGACTGCTGAGCTTCTCCCACGTGACTCTGCGTATGTGTCCCCTGGAGCCAAAACTTCGCACCTCTGTCATACTCACTGGCTTCCCTCATCTCTAGATGGCTATCACTATGGCAACAACCACAGCAACTCCAAATTAGCATAAGGACAGTAAAAATTAAAACAAAAGCAAAGCACAAGCGCATTATTTCAGCTCCTTGTTGTGCGGAGTGTCACTGCCTTTGTTGCCAGAGTCCAGGTGCATCAGGACAAACCCAGAGGTCCTGTCACCTCTGGTGCTGGCCCTTTTATCTCAGAGGAGACCCTCGCTTCCTTTATCTTTTTCCTCTTCTCTGTGGTGACAGTACAAGGCGACTCAGCTATTTGCTGAGCTGCAGAATTCGGCTCTGTGGGTTTATGCTGTGGTCCTCAATGCTGTTCCGAATAAAGGCTGGCAGGGATGTTGATCTGTCTAGAGCCAGGGAAATGATTGCCTCACTCCAGCATTTGCTTGGGGGGCCACTGAGTGCTGCCCACAGACACGTCCCACCCATGACAGAGCTCTCGTTTGCACAGGTCAAGCTCCCTGCAACTGCCCACCTCCCCAGAGGGCCAGGATATAAGGTTCGGTGCCATCACAAAATGTTGCCCCACTGAGGTATATATTGCTGATGGCTGGGCAGGGATGGAGAGAACACAGATCAGATCTGGCATGTCTTGAGCAACATCAATGTTCAAAATCTCCATGGCAGGCAAGAAGTGGAAGAAACAGCAGTTGGGCTGTCAGACCACATATCTAAGATGCCTGTCCTAGGAAGGGTTCAGTTTTGGATCTCAGCGGTGTAAAGGCAGCACAGTTGTTTCACTGAAGTCAGCACAGTTACTCCAGGTTACACTGGTCTGAAAGTACCATCACACTCAACATGGGCAAACTACAGGAATGAGAAGACTAGGAATTCGGTTTATGTACTGTTTCTCCCCACGTGTAGGCATGCTCCTCTTAGCCAGTGCTAGGGGCTGTGCCGCGCCAGCTGTGCATTTATACACACATGTATGTCTCTCAGGCTAGCCCGCGTTTCAAGGTGCTCTCCAAAATTTCAACACTTCTGATGATCTTTGACTCAGTCGGAACGATTGTTGCTCTCTGGTTTCCTGAAGTCTATTCCCAGCTCTGTCGTTGATGCTTGTGAGGCTATCAGCAGGTTAATTAACCTCTTTCAGACTGGTTCGCATCTCTAAAATGGGAACAATAATCCCTGCATCAAAAGCAGATTGTGAGTTTAACTGAATTAAAAGCAGACCCTCAGGTGAACTAAAGCGGCATATCTCCACAGATTTCCTCAGAGGGGGCACCAGTGAGAATCACCCTAACTTATATCAGCTGAGCATCACCCCAACTTCGTAAAGTATTTTCAGTTGAGCGATTCATTAAGGGACCAACTGCTGAGGTTTTTTTTTTACTCCCTTCTCTAGCGAAATCAAAACTGATTAAGGACCTGATATTTTCATTATTGCAAGAATATACAGTTCACAACAATCTCAAGCCACTGATAATAGATGGATCTGGTTTATTTTGGAAGGTTTTATAGTGGAAATTCTTGCTGATTGTGACCTACAATTTTTGTTATTGCTTTTGCTTTCTCTGAGCATCTTTACAGGATAAGAATTGGTATTTGCATCAATGTGCATGATGGTGGTATAAATGAATATGTAATAATTTCACTGCAGTTCAGGAATTGGATGAGGCTTATTAGTTCTCTTTAGTATCACAACCCAGTCAGAAACGAGGAGCCTTATTTCTTTCTCTTTGACTTTTCTCACTAGCTTGGATTGGGTAGAAGTTTTTTGCTTGTCATATTTATAACCCTCATGGAAATACCAGCAGAACCCTCCACTCTGCACTAAGTGGACAAATAGTGTTATTAAATGATTATTGTCCCAATAGTTACCTAAACATGTGGGTTAATTTGCAGTAGATTGGATGTGTGCAGATGAAGGAGGCTAGGAATTGTAAAGGCCTGAGCACCAGGTTGACTCCACAGCCCTGCTTCCAGACAGGGTTCAAGCAAAATAAGGAGAATGTGCCTGTGAGAAAATAGTCTGCATCACAGGGTGGTGGGGAGCAATTTCTTTGAGGCACTTACCAGCTCTGGATCTAAGATTTTGAGAAGGGAGGGTGCAATCAGGATCGGGCCCTTGGCTTCTGGGGCTGTCAGGGCACAGCAGGCCCCCGGGGCAGAGAGCCCAGTTCTGGTCGGGGCCTCAGCTCTCATGGGCAATAGGAGAGGGAGAGGAATTCCAGGGAGGTGCAGCTATATCACAGCACCCTCCCTTGATGCGCTCAGTGCCTACTCCTACTCTTGTGCCTATGGGTTGGGGATGGTTGGCCATAGGCAAGCAGCAGAAGGAGCCTTGGCTGAGATTCTCATTTTCCAGCCCCAGACCTGAGCTCATGGGCAAGGTGAAGTGCATTGCTCTAGAGATGCTGGACTGCACCTCATTCTTTCTCCCTTGGAGCAAGAGGAAAATCAGCAGCCAGATTTCATCCCTCGCAGCCATAGTGTGGCAGTAGGTCCTCTCCTGGGGCAAGGCGACTACAGGGCTTGTGGCAAAGCCACAGCTTGAGCCAGAAGAAGGGCAGAGGAGCAAAAACCATGTAGTTCATTCATGCTCTGAGGTTCATCTTGAAACGGAAATAATGAGGAGGAGTGCTGGGAGGAGCTCTACCTCTGCAATCAGGCTTTGAAAATGAGCTTGTTGTCGAAGTCAGGAAACGAGCACCAGGCAAATCTTACACCTTTAAGGCCCAGGAAGCTTCTGAGGGAACAAGCGCTGTGACACACAGCTCTTTACATTGAATGATCTTGCAAGCTTTTGGCAGGATTACCGTGTACAATTTGGCCAGCGCGAGTGCTAACTGGAGGTGAAATGTCTCTCCCTCAGGGCTCTGTTCCCAACAGCAAAGCCCCACAGGGTGCCGGTATACTGTATCTCAGGAAAGCAAAGTCAACATAGCCAAAATCCTCTATCTTACGCCATTACACAAAGGGAACTAAGAACCGTGTGATCTATATGCCAAGACCCAGGGGAGTTCTGCCAAAGCTGGCAGATTACATAAGAAAAAATACAAATACTGTCCCATATGAAACAGCTGTGTGTGAGGAATAGTAGCATACCGAGCTGCTCCTACAGAGCACAGTTACTGTGCCTGGCAGCAACGCCCTTGGGCATGCTGTACTGGCCTGCATGGACCGTGCTTGAAACCAGAAGCCAGCAGAGTTGCTAATCACTGCGGGAGTGGGCTGATTGGCACTGACACTGTTGCGCTAATTAGGCCACTTGAAGCGTTGTGTGGACAAGGCGATGCTGCTTCTAGCTTAGGAGCCAGCCCATGGAGAACAGTGCAGCAAATTATTTAGCTGAAGAGGCTAGAGATGCTCAGATTTTGTCCCACTTGAGGCTGAACTGAGATGCTAAGGGCTGGCCCTAATTTGCATAGATTGGGTCAGACTGCAGACATGCAATATGGAAATATGCCCTGCTGACCCAAGAGGTACCATAAAATATTCCCTTCTGACCAAATGCCTAGATTTTTATTCTTTCCAGGCTGTGTCCCTCTATTTAAGACAAGGGTGAATTTTAGGGGTGAAATTATTGTCTCTCTGAAGTCAATGATGACAGTCTCATGGACTGCAATTGAGTTTGGATTTCACCTAGTTTTCCATGAATATCACTTTGCCTGGGTGTCCCCATTTGGGCATAATATCATATAAGGACCTAGGGACCAACCAATCCAAGGGATTTGCCATTTTTTGCACTCAACAGCACCTAAGAGTGATATGCCCAGTATCCCTTCCAGCCTGAATGGCCAGGTACCCATTTGAAGGTGGTTAGACTGGGAGTGAGACCTATGGCACAAGTCCAGAGCAAGGTATGAAGCTATGCTTGTGGAACTGGGGCTAGACTCAGCTTCCTTGGCACTCCTGAGCCCATTTTTCAGGTATTATTCACAAAGGAGGGGTGCACAGTCTTGCTGTGGTGCTCACGCAGCGTGTGACACTATGACAAGATTCCTGTATTGGGAAAGATGAGTGTGTTCTGTTGACCCCTCTCTTGACACCACAGTAACTGTCTGCAACTTAAGCTCCCTTGCTAAAGAACTCAGCACCAGATTTCTTACAAGGCACAAACTTGAGATGAGAAATGTTGGAAAATGTTCTGTTTGACTGGATACAATAAACCATACTGATTGGCAGCGTCTGAGCATCTGGCCACCATTATGGTATTCCTATAGGATCAGCAGCTTCTGTATGCATCATCTGATGTTATAACAGCTATCCAGACAAGGAGCAGAAGCCATACCCTTTGATTTATGGAGAACTCATACTCTACAAGTCCATCCATGCTATGGATAGTTTGTTCAGCCTCACTTCAAACTCACTGATTTGTTTGAGCTGTTTCCTCAATCAAAACAGGAACAGATGTGTCCAGAGGATGAGTTTTTCTCCACAATACATTTCCCTGTCTCTTATGGCTAATGACTACACAGACCATAGCAGCGTATTCTCCTTTAAAACCTGACTATAAAGATGCTAAAAAGAAACTGCATTTTATATGTAGCTCCTTGGACAAACTGGTTTCTATAAATTATAAATTATTGAATGGCATCATCTTTTGTAGATAATCTGGGTTCCAATAATCTCCACAAGAACATACAAGGTTTGGTAAAATGATAATATAATAAATATGGTGTTTAATTCTTTCAGGGTGGCTAAGAGGAAAGAGAATGACAACTCCATGGACTCCATAATGGAGTCATAGAGACCAACTGATCTATCAATCTATGGGCTTATACTCATGAAAGATAAATGCACTCATGCTATTTCTGCAGGCTCTGTAATTATATTTTCTCCATTTCTCCGTAGTGTGGCTACTCACATTTTAAGGATGCTTGTTTTGTACATGTGTATCAATAGATGGCTCTAATATAATTTCAAATGCTGGAAGTTTTGGTTGTGCAACCTATGTGCCATTTCACTCACCATTCTCTCTGTCCCCTCTTCCCCCCGTTTCATTCACAAACTCCATCCCCAGCCCTGTCTCCCATTTCAGCCTTCTTTCCCTACACATCAGTCTCTGTCATCTAAGTCTTAGTAGACTTCTTGTCCCAATAAGTTTCCTCCCCAGCCTAGTTCTTCCTAGCCCTGCATTCAAGTGAGGCTGTTTCCTCTGCTGTGCTGTTTGGGTGCCAGCAGTGGGGTTCACTGAGCAATAGCATAAATAGGGGTAGGCAAGTGGGATGCTAGCCCTGGGCACCTGTTTACAGAGAGCACCAGAGTGGTGGTCTTTGGGGAGCCCATGTGGGGTTGGGGATGGGCAGCTGGTTAAGTCGGTGTGCAGGAAGCGCATCTTGCAGCCAGAGAAGCCCAAGCTCATATTGTTGTCACAGAGACCTGCAGCCAGAGTGTGGGGAGCCCATGCTGTAGCAGGTAAGACCTTGCTCCCTTCATTTCTCCTCTCTGCTGAGGGCACCAAAATAGCTAGCTATGCCTAGGGGTCTACCCAACTCAAGGCAGTGACTGGATAATTTTGCAGGCAGATTGTGGGGGCGGCTGACATTTGCACGGGTTTCTCATGGTGAGGCCTCCCCACGCCTCTGACTGTCTGAGGAGCCCTGATGACCCCACGTTTGGTGCAGAAGGCTGTCCGTCATATGGTACCACTCCTGAGTGTTGATTGGCTGAGAGGGCTATCCATCATGCAGCCCACCCGCTTCCTGATGATTAGTGGAGAGGTGTAGGGCCACATGGCAGGCAGCCCTCTCAGCCAAGGGGTGGGAGCAACAGCAGTCTTGATTGCTCACTTTCATGCCCACAGCTGTTTTTGTGCCAGGCTGTGTGGCAGGGAGGACTGCTGACTCCTACTGGGGAGCTGGCCCCTTATTTTTAGTAAATTCTTTTTTTCCCAGTGGATTTTGCGGAGATTTCCTGATTTCACATTTCCATGACATCCACAAAATCAAGATTTGAGTCCCTAGCTATGCCTCTGCAATGGAGACACTCTGTTCAAGGCCTGGCTTCACCATAGCCTGGAGCAGCTTAGAGCGGCAATAAAAGGGAAAATCTGGTTGTGTCCCTGTCACCCTGAGAAATTCTCTTTCAGTCTTTGTGGTGGAGCATGTGCAAGCTGATCATGTGCAGGAGGTGTGAGGGACACAACCTGCTCATTTATTAGGCAGGGATAATGTATAGGGACCTATCTAAGTTTCGGCGAGACAGCAGGTTTTTCATGGCCTGCTTCTGGCATGCAGAAGCAGGCCAGGATTTTGCAGGCATTTCATGGCAGCCCCACCCCTCACTGCTGATTAGTGGAGGACCCCCACCAGCCCTGCCGCTTTCAGCTGATTGGCAGAGGGTGCCTTCACTTAGACAGTCTATGTCACTACCACTTTTTTGTCCCACCCTTGCCTCTAGTGGAGAGTGCCTTCACTCTGTCTATGTCACTATCATTTTGGGGGTTTTTTGGTTGATTTCATGGGAAATTGTGACCGATGCTGGATTTTTCAGCAATCATGGACAACACTGTTTTTCACTGTTTCCATGAATTCCACAAAAGCGTGATCTAGGTAGGCCTCTAATGGTGCACATGCAATTTGGTCAGCAGTAAGAGATATGAAAGTCTCAGTTGTGCTCAGTGTAGACAGCATCTTTGGAGACTTTAGCTGATGAACTCAATGTGTTTACTGAATGTATGCATACTGTGATTATCCAAGGACTTGTAAGCTGGTCAAATTTGGGCAGATATTCATTGGGACAGCCAGGGGCATACCTTTGATGCTAAGAGCAGCTTTCTGCATCATTTCAAGTCTTGCTCTAAAGCATGAAGGCATGTTGACTTTTCAAAGAAGTGTTTTAAAATGAGAAACATGTTTTCCCTGAACTCCGTTCTTTAAATCATTGTAACTCAAACTTTCCAAAGAAATTCAGCTGGGGATGGATACACTTTGCATAAAAAAACTTCAGTCTAAATGAACTGGCAAAATCGTAAGTAATTAGAATGTGTAAAGGGATAGTTTCATAGTAGCTAGGGTCAGGAGGGACCTGAACAGATCATCTAGCCTGACCCCTTGCCACAGGCAGGAATGAATGCTGGGTTCACAAGACC
>NW_017728931.1:132039007-132040975 GCF_001723895.1 Crocodylus porosus | reverse complement strand
TATTACCATTGTTCCTCGTCACCCCAGGTGGTGCTGGGGAGAAAAGGGCTCTACCTATTTGCTGTTGATCGCCTCTGATGAGTTTGTAGGCAGCTATCAGGATGTGTCAGGTAATCTTAATAATCGTAAAAATCTATATTTTTGCAGGTCTTGTTAATTTCAAATGGAATTCAAGAATTTGTGCCAGTTTTCTACCCAATGTCTAAATCAATGGAAGTCTTTCAACCAGCTTCAGTGGTTCATTGAATCAGGTGTGTTATGGGTTTAATTCTGAACTATTGGATAGATGGGCCTTTTTGAAGTATGATTCTGACCATGAAGACTTGGTGCATATGTGGGCCATATTCAGTCCTATGAAAAAGGTCTATATTGAGAGCAATGATGCTACACCAGTGCTGAATTTGGCCCCTTGTCTATGTTCAAGCTGTTTTTTGTCTCTTGTTTTAGCTACTTGAAACTGTTTTCCTCCTGAACAACTGACAACATTTTGCAGTTAGATTAGTATTTTTCAGCTGAAATTTTAAAAAGATATGAGAAAGATTAGGCAGGAAGGGGAATGCCATAAAAAACCTGAAATCTGTGAAGTGGAACAAATAAAATCTGCCTATCATCCCTTTGATAGATCTAGTGCAGCAAAGAATGAATTTGAATACACCCCAACGATGTGTAATATATGAAAATGATCCTTGACTTTGGATGTGGGACACAGACTCACTGCATGTAGTGTCTTGGACAGACACTTGCTAGACCTGTGGGTGGGAGTGCACTAGATAATTTTATCAGGTACATGCTGATGTGTTTGAGAGACTGCTGGGAGCTCAACTGTTAGTAGAAATCTACTGGAATGATTTGGGGGCAGATTTACAAACCGCATAAAATGATATCTATCCATGCACCATAGAGAACGGCACCGGTTTTTACTCACTGAGGAGCTAGCCCTGGACTGTTTTTTTGTCACAGAAAGCACAGACTTTCTTCGTTAATATTTAGGGGTCAGTAGGATTTGTCTCAGGATTTGGTCCCGTTTGTCTGCTGCACCTCAGGATCTGTATAGAAGAAATTAAATACTCATCAGTTGGCCCGTGTGGAGGGTGGGATCTTTGATGCTTTTGTCTGTTAAATCTGCTGCTTCAGAGACTCATTTTCAGCGCCTAGTTCTGCTACTTGGATGAATACACTGAGCCTTGGTTGGAAGCAATAAAATTCCTGAGAGGGCAAAGTGCTCTATAAAGTTTCCATCAGTCTCAGAGTGGTAATATATCTGCGCTCCTGGGTTTACTAGTTGCATTCAGCATCCAGCAAACCATTACTATAGAGGATTTTCTGTGCTTCAGAGCATGGGAGACGTATAAAATAAAGATACCATCTTCCTTGTAAAGCTATTTGTTTCTGGGCTGCATTGGCAAGATGCAGCTCCTCTGTTTCAAACTTGTTATCTGTCCTTTCTGTAATTTGGCAGTACTTCTTTTGGTATCTCTGCCCCCTCATCCCTGTGCTTGCAGTTGCTGCCACTGGTGCAGTAGTAGATAAGAATACCTCCTACTTCTTCTCCAAAGGTCTGAAATCTTTTTACAGCAGTAGCAAACTATTACTCCTGTTTTACAAATGAGAAACTGAGGTACACAAGGGCTATATGACTTGTCCAAGATGAGTTGGTGAATCAACGGCGGAAGCAGCAACAGAATTCTTGTTACTTATCCCCTCACCCAGGGCTTTAGATCTTGGAGAATAATGTAGAGGAACAGTACCTGGCCCATAATACATCCTGGTTTGTTCCATACCAGCAGCTATCTTCCCTGAGAGGAGGCTCTGAGCTTTTCAAGGCAGGAGGGGGTCACAGGAGCCCAGGAATAACAACTATTTCATAGATTTAATAAATTTCATAGACATCAGGGCTGGAAGGGACCTCGGGAGATCATCGAGTCCAGCCCCCTGCCCAAAGGGCAGGAAGTCAGCTGGGGTCATAGG
>NW_017728931.1:132031882-132034086 GCF_001723895.1 Crocodylus porosus | reverse complement strand
AAATTTCATAGACATCAGGGCTGGAAGGGACCTCGGGAGATCATCGAGTCCAGCCCCCTGCCCAAAGGGCAGGAAGTCAGCTGGGGTCATAGGATTGTTGTGCCAAAAGCAGACCATGCTATTGCAATTTCTTTGCTGAAGATGGTATACTCAGTGGATGGCTTTAGAGGGAAGATGCAAATGTTCTAGACATTAATTTTTGGATTAGGGTTAAAAAAAAGAAAAAGAAAATGCTGGATTTTTAAAAATGAAAATAATCTACAATGGCTTTATGACCATCCCAAGCATAAAGAGTGAGTTCCATGAATCCTTTAGGATTGTTGGTCGTTCTATGAATCCTTTGCACTATTGAATTAGCAGAAAGTGCAAAGGAAATTGAATTAGCGGGAGGCTGAATAGTCTGTCTCTGCATGGGGCACAACACTCAGGCAAAGTCTGGATACTGCTCCAGGGCTTGATTCAAAGCCCATTAACATCCATGGGAGTCTTTCCATCAACTTTACAGGGCTCTGGATCACATTGTGGCCTCCAGATTCCAAAACAACTCCTTCTCTATCATTGAAAGGACTTCAGTCAAGTAATTGGAGCAATGCAGTGAACTTCAGATCTCCCTGATTCCAATCCCAGGTCTGTCACTAGTTTGCTCTGCAACCAGAGCTATGCCATTGCTTCTCTTTGTGTCATTACAGTGGACAGCAACAATACTTTGGTACCGTACAGGAGAGTCATGAGCCTTAACACTTGCAAAGAGCTCGGAGGTCCTCCAGTGAACAGTAACACACACAGCAGGCCCATTTTTCTACTCATTTTAGCAGGATCTGGAGTGATCCTGGTGACATCAGAGGCCTCTCTCCAGTTGACAGCAAAAATCTGGCTCACTCAGGTGCAAAAATATAACCTCCCTCAGTGATGGGGTTTTACTCAAATGGTCTTTAGCCTCAGGTTTAACAACAAAACCAGTTGTAAGGAAAGTGATGTTTGATTTTACAGGACAAAGTGTTGTTATTTATATGTTTGATTAGGTCCTTAGAGTTAAGATGAAGTTGGCATATGTGTGTGGGGCACCATCCCTTGGAAAGCAGCAGGAGGTGCTAGGCATTAGCAAGGCATGCCCACTCCCCAGACTGTCTGGGAGCAATGTGGGCTAAGGGAGAAGCTAATTTACTATACTCCTTGAAATAGTTCAGCTGCTCATCTCTTGGGGGCAGAGCCATCACTCCATATATTCCCTGACCCCCTCTGGAGAGTCCCAGCTCCCTCTTAGTGGGTAGGTAAGTATTTGAGATAAATACATTTCTTGGAGCTTCAGGCTGCAGTTCTGGCTTGCTATTACTCAGGTCACAAAATGTGGACTGTTGGAGCCCTTGCTCCCTCTCACTGCATAGATATGAAAGGATGAGGCACAATCCAGTATATAGACTGAGCTACTGCTTAAAATAGCCTGGCACAGAGGACTAACTGATACAGTTTCCATCAGGGCGAGCTGCTTTTGGGGGGGTTAACACCATTGAAATGTATGTTGAGTGGCAATATGAAAGCTGGAATTTGGTGGTGAAAAAAGGAGTGGAGGGAGTTAAATCTTTGGTCCTGGCCACACTGGCGCTTCCCCACTCAGCAGTGGCTTCCCCTGGAGGTGAGACTATGGCTGGCATCAACCTCATGGTGCCTCTTTGCTCTGGCTGATGGAGCTGCTTCAGGAAAGATGCAGAATGAAGGGCACAAGGGAGGGTGAGGCATACCCCTACCTCCGTTCTGGAGTGCCCCCCCCCCGCCCTTAGGTAGCACCTAGGGCTTGTGCCCTGCTTGCCCACTCATAGTTAAGCTACTGGTCTGGCACTTCCAAATACAGAGGACAGCACAGCCCCCATCCCAAGAACTGGAAATGTCAGTCCTCATTCAAGAAACCACATAAGCACAGACTTCAGTTTAGATTTGTGGCACTTTGACAAGCACAGTTGTTATTATTAATCATTCAGATGTGACGGGCTGGCTAGCAGTGACCTAGCCCAGGGTTTTTGAAAGGGCAAAAGATGATTGGAGGACTTGGGATTCCCTTTCCTCATCAATCTGGTAATGATTTGGCCCAGGGGTTTTCATAGATTTCATAGATATTAGGGCTGGAAGGGACCTCGGGAGATCATCGAGTCCAGCCCCCTGCCCAAAGGGCAGGAAGTCAGCTGGGGTCATAGGATCCCAGCAAGATA
>NW_017728931.1:132027624-132031871 GCF_001723895.1 Crocodylus porosus | reverse complement strand
GTTTGTGACCGTTCGACCTCGTCATCCCTTGGGGCGCTCTGGTGAACAGACGTTCCCCCAGATCCTGGTGGTCACCCCTGATAAACTTGTAGGTGGCCATCAGATCACCCCTGAGCCTGCGCTTTTCCAGGCTAAAGAGTCCTGTGGCTCTCACCCTGTCATCGTAAGATCTGTTTTCCTGACCTCTGATCATGCGCGTGGCTCTCCTCTGGACTGAAGGGGTAAAAGATGATTAGAGAAGTTGGGATTCCCTTACCGCACCAATCAGGCCCCAGAGACTCACCCCCCACCCCTCCGTGTCCCGATTGGCCCCTTGGGTCACCTGGAGGGGGATAAAAGGGGCAGCGTGGGCTGACTCAGGGGAGACCAGTGAGGGACAATAAGGAAGGAGCTTCACAGAGCTGGCAAGAGCTGAGCCAGCAGGGTAGGAGCAGTGCCCCGGAAGAGCCTGAAAGAGCAGGACCTGCAGGCAGCGGTGGGACCCTCAGCAGCTTGGTGTGCAGCCAGCAGCAGAGGCTTCCCGCTGGGCTCCAGGATCCCCTGCGAGAGGCTGCAGCCAGCAGGAGAGGGCCCCCCCACCTCCACTCCAGAAAGGATCTGAGCAGTGACCTGAGGGGTCCCCAGTTGTGCTTCTAGCTCCTCCAATCGGAGGCCAGGCAGCTCGACGTGAGGCCGGGGCTCTGAGAAGGTCAAGACCCCTAGCAGGTCTGAACAGTGGCACCAGTGGTGGCTATGTGGCAGCGTTCCTGCTTTCCATGTGGGAGATCTAGGTTCATAATCCCAGCCTAAGTGGCTTGGGGGTGAGTGAGCTGGCAAGAAACAAATCTTCTTGCAGTGAAAAGGGGTCATTGTGTCCCCCCCTCCAGGTAGCAAGGCCCTATATTTCTTTGACATTTTGCATTTTGTGCCGTTTTATATTTCACTAACCTGTATTGTTTGTTCTGCTGTTTGTGTTTTATAGTTTGTTAACCTTGTTTTTTGTCAATGATTGTAAGTGCCTAACCTTTGTTGAATCCTACCCCCTTGGGGCATTGTAGTGTTCACTATACCCTCTGATTTATGCCTGTTATGTTCCCAGTATTAAACGGTATTGGTTAAGTCCCCACTGGTGGTTTGGCTCAGCTCTGTAGGGGGAGGAGAGTCCCTACACCTCCCACAGTGCTTGTGCACCTGCTTTGATCCCTTCAACTGGCGAGGGGGTACCTCTTGGAGTACCGCCCGGGTTACACATATAATTCATGTTTAGCTCCTGTTTGCACCACGACAATGCTCAGCTGACCAGACAGACCCTTCCACACCAACAAATAATCATAAAATGGGGGTTAATGTCTAAATAAATACAATGTCTCTCTATGCAAATGCTTTTTGTTTGTTTTGCAATGCTTACTTGCTTGACTGGATCTTTCCCTTTGAGCCTTATCCCCTAGTTAGTTAAAACAGATTGTGATATGGGATTCGTGCCTGGGTGAAGAGACAGTGTGCTTGCTTTACAACACAGAGATAAATGCCGATCTGAAATCATGTCTTGAGGTCAATCAGGTTTAAGATTTTAAATGCCGGCAGATTTACATGTACATTTTGACAAAACCCCCTGCAATAAGTCTCATTTAAAGCCTTAAAATATGGGAAGCAGCAAAGGAGTCATTAATTTCACTTACACAACAGCATTCGCACTTGTAAGATTTTTGACAGCTTCATGAAACCCAGAGGAATACAAATAGCTACAGCGAATGAGTACATCCTGATACCCTCATTGAGAAGAGGTATTATTTTGGGGCAGAACACATATTTTCCACTTGAGGTAGCTGACAGTGATGACAATTTGTGTGATATTTTACTACCACATTCATAGGATCTTATTTCTTTTCCCTGCCGTTCAGAATTTTCTCCTTGGGTTCCTGAAATCAGTAGGACTGCAGAAGCGCTATCTCTTATTTCAATATTTTAAAAGATACTCTCTTCCACTGCCACCTTTTATACCTTTGGTGTTGGTGAGGGGAGATATGCTCCTTAAATATTATGTCCTTCTGAAGCTCAGCTCTTGACTGTGTCTTTGCTGGGATGCAAAGCCCATTCGCAGAAGGCGAAACACACACAAGGTTTTGAATGCTTTTGGAAACAAACAGCACAGGGGTTTATTCTTTATCATTTGACATTATTTTGGATGGAAAATGAAATCCTTGCAATGCATTCATAATAGGCGGGAGCGTTTACATCTGAGATAGAGGGACGTGCAACTTCTTCACAAGCAGAGACAGATGAAGGCAGGCAAGCTGCAGCATAAAACAGGATCGAATGATAGCCACTTGCTGATCATTATTCTGCTATCTGTCCATTATCTGTCTGTGCGTAGGTAGTAAATGCCACCATGAATTTAAATAAAACGCATTACTCACAGATACTTCCAGATGTGATGATAGGGAATTGTTTGGTATGGCTTACATCAGAAACTTAGAAGCAATTGAGCCTTTTCTTCTGATGATATTTCTTCATGTAAATACTTTACCTGTGCTAGAATATGTTAAGACTGCAAAGAAAAGATATACTGACATAATATTTCTTTTCTTTTTAAAAAAAAAATCTCATTATTAACTCTCCTCTGACAACAGATGGCAAAGTCTCACTTGAGTAAGTGAAATGCAAGAGTTTTTTCCCTATATTTTTGTAATGCTAAAACATTTATAGCTCAACCTCTAATTGTTGTAAAAATCTACTGGCCTGATCCAAAATATTTTGAAGTCCACGGGAGTCTTGCTGTTGATTGCTATGTGCTTTGGATCAGGTCCTTATTGCACTGGAACAAGGGTGGTTAATTTCTTGTAATACCTGTACTTTTTAATATAGCTTCTGCAGTTTGTTTTCCACTTTTTGGTCTGTCATATAGGACTATCTCTGATGGGCATACTTGTTAGTCTCTAAGACTTTGGTCCATTTGTGGAGAACTCAGCACAACCTCAGAGTTAAATCACTTTTGTGTCCCTCCTGCCACCCTTGGGTCTATGTTTATCTCATGAAGGTGTCTGCTACGGACCTATGCCTCTTGACATTAGCTGCCATGGGCTGTTCCAGCAACCAAGGAAGAGAAGAAGGCAGGAAGACCTGGACTATGGACCTTGATCTTGGGCCTTCCGCTGCATGTATTGGCAGGTGTGCTATGGTGGTTCAGTGTCTCTTAATGTAGAGTCATTTTCCAGTGGCTAGTTAACCGAGGGTCGCTTTGTGCTGCTCAAACAGCCTAATGCCCACTTCCTCTCCCTTTCAGCCTGGAATAATTCTTATGAACAGATACTCAGGACATATAGGTTCAATTCTTAGTTTTGCCAAAGGCTTCGTAAGTCTCCTAGCTAAAAAGGAGGTGTACACCCAATGTAAGGGAGGGGCCACCACCAGGGAGAACTATACCTCAGTTGCTCGGGGCTGTAGGGGGGCAGTCAGGAAGGCCAAAGTGGAGCTGAAACTGGGACTAACTACCCGGATCAAGGACAACAAGAAGTCCTTTTTTAAATACATAGCGGGTAAAAAGAAGGTACCAAGTAACGTGGGGCCTCTGCAAGGCATGCTAGGAAATCTGGTCATGACACCAGATGACAAAGCTAACCTATTTAACAATTTCTTTGACTCCATTTTTCTGAGCAGGGACCGGGTCACCCCCCCACCCCATCGGGACCCCTGTAGACCCCAGGGGAGGCACACCCAGGCCAAAGATCAGTGAGGATCTAGTCAGGGAACTTCTGGAGGGACTGGATGTATTTAAATCAGCTGGTCTGAACGATCTCCACCCCAGAGTGCTGAGGAAATTAGCAGAGGTCATTGAGGGACCCCTGGCACGGCTTTCCTCATGGTGCTCTGGTGTGGTGCCAGAGGACTGGAAAAGGGCCAGTGTGGTTCCCATTTTCAAAAAAGGGAGGAAGGAGGACCCAGGAAACTATAGGCCAGTCAGTCTTACCTCAATCCTGGGGAAGCTTTTTGACAGAATTATTCTGGCACATGTCCACAAGGGGAGATTATGCTTAGGGGCAACTGACACGGGATCATTAGCGGCAGGTCCTGTCAGACCAACCTGGTGGCCTTTTATGACCAGGTCACAAAATCCTTAGATGTAGGGATAGCAGTGGACATAGTCTTTCTGGACTTTCGGAAGGCCTTCGACACCATCTCTCACCCCGTTCTCATTAAGAAACTGGGGGGCTGTGGTGTCGACACCCACACAGCCAAATGGGTCGCCAACTGGCTGGAGGGCCGCACCC
>NW_017728931.1:132008369-132026617 GCF_001723895.1 Crocodylus porosus | reverse complement strand
GACTTCCTGCCCTTTGGGCAGGGGGCTGGACTCGATGATCTCCCGAGGTCCCTTCCAGCCCTAATGTCTATGAAATCTATGAAATCTATAACACTATCTACAAAACAAGCATGAAATGTATGAACAGAAGGAATAAAAATATTTCTATATTTAAAAAAAATCAATAGTATTTTGTATTAGTACGTAGGCTGAAGCACATCACAGGCAGCCATTATTTGGTGATGAATCAAATGCTGACAAGTGGTTTTTACATTAGAACAATATATATTTTATAACAGTCTCTTGCCAATGGCGCTACATTAATTCAAGGGTTTGCCACTTGGGAAAGAAGGGGCAGAATAAACGTGATTGAAGAGCATCAAAAAATGTAAATCTTTAACATCATAGTTCCTTGGGTTAATAAAATAACATTGTCTTTGCTTGGCACTTAGTTTGATATTTTAAAATGCTATATTGCATGCCATATATAAGACCTAGGAAAGGAAATTTAACATACCTGTAGGGAGAGATTTTTCAATTAAGATGCCTATTAGAATTGATGGGAACTGAGTTTCCAAATCCCTATGGTGTATTAAAACCTAGACTTAATACTCTTCTTGATCTTCAAGTGTGACTACCATGGAAGGGAAAGAAACATAATCAGTTCTGTCTGTCTTAAGAGGGGGGATGGTTTGCAGGTGTACATGTTGGACGGTATACTCAATGGTGGGAGTCATTGTAGGGAAATGCTGGAAGCCTGCTGAAATAAAGCCGTTGGCACAATTCCCTGTTTAATTTTAAGGTCCTCCTCATCTTATAGCATATCTCCTTGCTTTTTTAACCCTTCATACCTGATGGTAAGTAGTTTATCCCCGCCTATATTGAACTCCTAAGCAGTATCCGTAGCTCACAGGAACTGATTTTCCCCCTGGCAATTCATTTTTATCAGCCAGGACCTTGCTTTAATGCTTTAGTTGTAACAGAGACCCCATGAGTAGCAACCTACCTAAATTGTGGTTTCACAGATTTTGTGGAAACTGCAAAAAACAGTGTTCACAATTGCTACAATTGCCAGAAAATCCAGCACTGGCCACAATTTTCTCAGAAATTAACCAAAACAACCCAAAAAGCAGTAGTGACATAGACTGACTGAAGGTGCCCTCTGCCAATTAGTGACGGCGGGCAGAGCTGCGGGACCCCTTTGCCAATTAGTTGCGAGGGGCGGGGCCACTGCAAAATGCTTGTGAAACTGGCTCTGTGTGCTGTGTGCAGGCCACAAAAAACCTTTGTCTCATGGCAACTTAGGTAAGTTCCTACCCATGAGGTAGGGAGATGCTATCATCCTTGCTGAGACAGTCTGGATCCAATAATGGACTCAGGCACCAGGATGCCTACTTCTTAGGCCCTGGGACCCTTGAATGCAATCCAGGACTGTTAGGTATTTTGGCTAGGGACAGAAATTCCACATAAACCAGTATAAGTGATCAGAACCCAGTTCAAGTCTGCAACACAACAGAAGTTCAGTGCACATAAACTGTTTTCGAAATGTCCAAAACTGGTTTAAGATAAATCTGGATGGATGTAGTACCAGACTTAACTGATTTAGATTAAATTGGTTTATTGAACTTCTGTCCCAGATCCCCTCCAGATTCAACCTAATTCACAGTCCCCGGGATGCTTTGAACCTCCCCCGTGACCCCTTCCCCACCATAGGGTGCGTGGGCTAGCCTTGGCCCAAGCTGTCTGCTCCAGCTGAGCAGGGAGGTATGCTCTAGCACCCCTGGCTTCTGGCCTGAGTCACTGCAGGCATGCAGCTGCATTTCTGGAATTAAAAGTGAATGCCTGTTCACTTGTTTATTAGTTCAGTCTATGGATCTTAGACTAACCTGTGAGAATCAGCTTTTCCCAAGCTCTCTTCTGCAAGTAGGCCTCTATACCCTTTATTTCAAAAACCTGTCCTAGGTTCACTCTCAACTTTTAGAACACAGCCTGAGGAGAAGGAAGTGATGGTAGCAAGAAGGTCACCTCCCTTTTATACAAGAAACAAGTGTTTAGAGCACTCACCTAGGAAAGAACAGACCTTGGCTGCAGGAAAATTGCTAGTTCGTATTTTTTCTTTATCCTACAGATGGAAATTCAACTGTGATAGCTGGTTTCTGAAGTGTGTTGCTAGGAAATTTCCCATATTTCAGGGTAGCTGGGATCCTCTCTGGTTCAAGAGCACCCCTGTAATAGTTCCCCTTCCACTCTACCCTAGTCCCAGGGGGAAATAATCTGCTGTTGGTTTATGCCAGGGCTGCTCAACCTCTTGCCCAGGGGCCAGTTCCAACCTCTTGCCCAGGGGTCGGGACATTTGGCAGTGTGGGGTGGTGGCACCACTTTTCCGCTGTCACATCTCCAGACCCATTGGAAGCCCCAGGCCCTGTGTGCTGGACCTGCTGCCAAATCCTAGTATGCAGGGCCAGGAGGGGCAGCACTGGGTCCCAAGGCCCAATCTTGGTGTGGGGGGCTGGGAGGGAGAGGCACTGGGCCCCCAGGACCCATCCCAGCATGTGGGGCAGGGAGGAGGAAGTGCCGTGCTGCAGGGCCTGATCTGGCTTGCAGACAGGCCCTGTCTCACTCATCTGACTGACAGGGCCAATGAGCACTACTGGTTTAGCGGTGGCTTTTCCCCTTAGTGCCAGTTCAGCTTTCTAAGCCAGGAAGCAGTGGGGATGAAACCAGTTTTTACACCTTCTTCATCATGCCCAGCTCTAGTATATGAATATGGGGTTGGGAGGTGGATTTTTACTCCATTTTAGTGACATGTCACAGGTAGGGCCCCCCAGGTGCATTTTATATTTCTGGTTTTTTAAATCAAGCTGATCTGAGGAAGAATGTCTTGCATTCAAAAGCTTGTCTAACTTCACCCTAACTACATAGTTGGTCCAACAGAAGCTATCACCCTAAGAAATCCTTGCCCCTCACATTTTTTAGTCAAGAAAGAGCACAAGAATAAAGCATGTCTATAGATCTCTAAAGAGTCTGCTATTCTGGTCTTCCCTTGGCTCTATAAAACTTGTATGTAATGAGTGGAAAATCACACTCGGCTGTTGTCACCACCTTCCTGTCAAGTGCTGCATTCATTCAAGGTACTGATTCTTGTCTACAAAGCACTGCTTACTTCAAGTACCACCTTGGCCCTTATGTGACACCTGGGAACGTTACAGCTAATGGGAACCAAACTCTCTCAAAGGGATCTTATTGATGGAGGGTTGTTCATGACAAAGGGGGAGATTTTCAAAAGGCTTCAGCCTTCAGTTCCTTGGGGCTGAACAAGCCTTCTAGGTCTTGTCTCCACTCACCTATCTCTTCTGGTAGCAGACAGCAGCTGCTACTACTCATCTACCAGAGCAATTTTGGTGCTTCCGCAAGTCACCACAGACCAAAATTGCACCCTGGGAAGTTGGTGTAACTGCTGACAAAAAAGTAGTGAGCTGCTGCCATAGTGAAGAACATTAGGTCCTCCAGCAAAGCCTTGTTTCTAGCCAAGGCCTTACTCTTATCTGGCACGGCAGGCTCTCCATTCTCTTCTTTGCACTTGTTCCAGTCTGAATTAGTCTTTCTTGAATACAAATGAACAGAACGACGCACACTATTCTAGATCAGGTCTCACTGGAACAAAAGCATTAATGCTTTGCTATCATGGATGGAAATACTTTGCCTGATTTATCCCAGGATTGTCGTTGCCTGTTTCACAGTGCATATGACATCAGGGGCTCATCGTCTTTCAGTGATCAACTCATATACCCAGGTCTCTGTCATTTCCAGCTGATGAGCTCTCTCAGCTTATACTAGAAATTCCTGTTATTAGTTCCTATAAGCTGGGAGCTCATCAGCTGGAAATGACAGGGGAAGCAAAAGCATTGTGCTAGTCAGTCACAGGATGATTATGAGCTGCCCACGTGATGCAGTCATGAAAAAGGCAAGTGTGATCGGAAGATAGATCAGGCCAGGTGTTTTCAGTACATTAACACCATTGTACTAGGCACTGTTGAAACTTCATGTAGAAAACTGTACAATTCTGGCTTCTTATGTTCAAGAAAGATAACTTCAGATTAGAACAGAAATGGACTAGGATGATAGGCGAATGGAGACATCTTATACAGGAAGAAAATAAAACATCTTGTCTTGGCCTAGCAAAATGAAATGGATGATTGCTTTCTATATTAGTGGAGTGAAAACACAGGAGAAAGAAGGGTTATTTAAGCTAAATTTTAGCACAAGAACAAATGGATAGAAACTGGTAGTGAATACATTTAGGATGGAGAGGAGCAGAATGTTTCTAACCACCAGAAGTGCGAGTTTCTGGAACAGCTTTCCAACACAAGTAGTGAGGGTAAAATCCTAATGCGTTGGTGAAAGGGGTTAGATGATGGCGGTGCCTGTGAGAGGTGGGGGCTAGACTTAAAAGGTTCCTTCCAATCCTTTGTACTTTGTTTCAATGGTTTAAAAAGTGTCTTAGAAGCAAGTCCTGTTGGCTTGCAACAATAGGCCAGGCTCAGACCAAGTCTCATCACCTTTGGGGCTAAGCGTAGGATATCACTTTTTGAATATTTCTTCTGTCATTCAAATGGTGGCAAAATAGTCCAGCTATGGCTTCTCTAGAGATGAGCAGGATGACTTCGCTTAACACTATGGAGCACAGAGTCTCAAATCTTCCTGCACTTGTGTGTGCACTGTCTACAAATTCTACAGGTAGATAGATAATAATTTTAAATGTAACAGATCTTGAAACTCATGAGCTTTTAAATCAAAACTGCTGCTCTCTGCCCTTAATTCGCTCTTGTTGTGCTCAGTTATTGCAGCACATATGGTATGAAAAAATCACCCACCCACTGTTTCAGAGCCATTTTTCTTCATCTAAATGAAATGTCTTTCCTTCCATTCATCTTTACAACTCATTCAACAGGTCCCTTTGCAGCAACTAAGGGAAACATGTTTAAATGCGCTAATCCAGCTCTCAGATGGATTAATTGACTTGGAGGCCCCTCTGATTACTGGCCAGATGCCTATCCTCAGCTGGCAATCCTTGCTAATTTTTGTGTTGTTGTTAATTCTGGGTTTCCAGCCAGCCAGGGCCATTCCCCACTCAATCAAGGGCAATATGCCCTCGACCGACATTTGTATTCTTTGGCCTGCTTTTTCTTACGTAAAAACATGCAGCTATAAACTTTTCTTTGGCGGCTTGTCAGCTGGCTGGCAGGCTTTTGAGTCCCCCGGTATGATCTACCATTGGCTCTTTTCCACATTGGGCCACCAGGGGGAGCCACTACCCACGGCTGAAGAGCGTGAGAATCGGAAAAGGTGGCTAGAATTTGAATGTTGGGAAACAATGATCCAGAGCATCAGGTCCAGGCATTCGGTTCTTGGAGAATTCATAGGACAAGGGTTTTCGCTACAAGGACAGCCATAGAATTACAAAGTGTATTTTTTCAGAGAAGGAATAGCGTCTTGGGAATGCGAAGAACTGCTGAATGACAAAAGGGTGGTTGATCCAAGAGGCCTGGAGACAGTGCAGCCTGTTGGTTAGAGCAGTAGTTTTCAACCTTTTCTCATTTGTGGACCCCTACAAAATTTTGAATGGAGGTGTGGCCCTCTTTGAATTGGAAGGGTGGGTATCCACGTACTTTCGGTTAATCATAGTTATCGTTCACGGACTCCTTAGACACAGTCTGCAGACCCCTGTGGACCACAGGTTGAAAACCACTGGGCTAGAGCATAGGACTTGGACTTGAGGACCTGGGTTCTATTTCTGGCTCTAGTCAGGCCTATTGGGCGACCCTGGGCAAATTTCATCCTCTATATCTCTATTTTTTCTGTCTATAAAAAAGCTCAGGAACCGAAATCATCACACCAGCTTCTCTTTGTTTTGAGATCTAATTAAAAATACTATATATGTCTTCATTGTTTTTCAGTCAGAACATTGCCATCTCTCCTCAACAGCTGAAGGCTCAATGGATCATGCAATAGCCTCCCAGTGGACTGGCTAAAACCTCATTTAGCCAGCTTAACTCATATCGTTGATCATCATTTGCTTATGCAAGGTACTTAGCCACCTATTACATACCTGTGCCACTCACTTGGGGCTCTGCTGTCCACGCTGCACCTGCCTCTACAAGAGTTGATCTAAATAGTGTGATCTGTACCACTTTGCTGAGAAGTTTCTCCCACAAAGGTCAAAGGAAGTAGGCGGGTGGCAACCCGTCTAAGTGTACTCAGCCATGGGAGTAGTCGTAGGGCAATGTTGGGAGGCTGGCGAGATCAAGCCTGCAATTTCCTGTGTAATTTTAATGTCCTCCTTGTTTTTTTAACCCTTTGTACCTGGTGCTGTTTAGTTGATCTCTTTTCACACCCAGACTGAACTCCTACAGTCCTCACAGCATACAGGCACTGCCTTTCCACTGGCAATGCTTTTTTATCAGCCAGGAGCTGACTGAGAGCACTTCTCTTGAAGAAATAAAGCTTTCTTGTCTGCACAATTGCATCCCCCTCCTCCCTGCATTAAAATGAGAGTTTGAGAAGTATTTTTCCTGGAAGGATCAAGGGAACAATAATGCCTTGAAAGAGAAGAAAGTAAGAAGTTAATCTAAGGTTTGATTGGAATTATTTTGCAGTATTTGCTGTGGGCCAAATGGTAGATTTACTTACTCTAAGGGGAGAAACTCCATTGACTTTAGTAGAGTTATTTCCAATTCACATGGTATAAAAGAAAACAGAATCCAACTCTTGCATTCATTTAGCTGCCATCACCAGGAGCACAGGCCTGCACTGAATCATACATGAGCCTTCCCACAAATTTCTTCCCACATTAGACACAGCCCCTGGGAGCTTGTATTACAGGGAATTTAAGGCCTTGGCTTTTGATCATTGCAATCTGACACCCCACAACCTTAAGACAAGCATCACAAAAAACCAAAATGTGTACAGCATGCATCATCAATATCAATGAATATGTTGTTGTGTAGTAAGGTTTCACTATGGGGTAAGCACTTCGCATGACATTTTTGGCAAGAGGTCTGATTCTCTAGTTTACCTACACCGCTTTTACACTGCTCTCTCTCTATCGACATCTGTAGCATTGAAGTCAGTGCAAGAGAGAAGAGAATCAGACCCAAATCCTGTGTGAGTGCAAGGGGAAAAGCAGACTCTGTCAATAGGCGCTTTATGCAGTCTGAACAGTGAACTGGAATCTTTGAAGAAAAGACTTCAAAGAAAACAGGAGAAAAGAAACAATGTCTAATCTTCATACAAATGTGCCCAGGGGTCTCTGAAGCTCAAAGTCTTCCAAGATTTAAGAATTAATTATCACATGCCAGAAGGAGGCTTTATTCACAGGTAACTGGTTACAGCAATCAGAGTCCTTTAGGATTCATGTGTAAGATTCATGAAATTATATTAAACTGATTAAAAGCAAGTAAATCACCATATTTCCCTTTGGTGTATTTGCAAATTTTCCAAATGTTTGATGTTGTCCTTTGCATCAGTTGTGCATGGTAATAACAGAAGCTCCCCTCACAAATTCCACTTTTTTTTAAAGAGAGACACTTGAAAAATTTCAGTACAAATGAACATGTCCGTGCATACAACATGAGTGGGCTAAATCCTTAGATGCTACAAATCAGCATAGCTCTGCTGACTTCCTTTTGTCCCAGTGGCAGATTTGGCCCTAAATCATTTCTCAGCTGCACAACTGTGGAAACAGTGCGTATTTTTGAAGAATCCTGTAAATGATTAAAGGCAAATACAGTGTTACTTTAATCCCCTTCAGAATATAAGTTATTCATAAAGTGTTCCTCCCACTCCTGCTCAGGTATTCAGGACACTATCAATTACCTGATTGCTTCACAGTCTTTAATGTATGTATCCCCACAGCATCCCTAGGAAATTGGAAAGGACTCTGAAGCCCATGTTACACATGGGGAAGTGAAGCCCAGAGAGACCGAGCTTTTGTCTCCTTCACTGCCTACTTGTGTCTGAGAGCCCTGTTGTAACACGCTGCAGTGACAGAAGTTGTAATTTAGAGATGCTCCCTAATGGGAGACTGAGAGAGCTGGGAATTGGGAGATGGTCCCTCAGTTAGGGAGCAGCTAGCTAGTTACTTAGAGACAAAGGGTCTGCAGATGTTACCAACTGTTCCACAATTAAAGCTGCTTGTTTAGTTGCTCTCATTTACCTATGCTGGTGTTTATTGAACCCAGTGATCACTGCACATACCCTGATCACAGGCTCTCGCTCTCAGTGCGAAATGAGGTGTTGTAACTCCGTGAGAGAGTGCATGCCAGGAAGCCTGCCTGAAACAGAGAGACCAAATGCAGAACTGGGACACCTGCTCAGGGCTGCCTGATGGCAGCTACAGGATTGGGATTTAGTGCATGCTGAACAGGCGGGTGGGCTTCTCAGTGTCAGTCCCTGGCTCAGCAAAGAGCCATTGTAGACATGTCCTTAATGACCCAGGGCTTCCCTGGTGGGAAAAGGAATGGGGCAGTCAGATCTCTGGTCCAGGGTAACATAAACTATCTTGCTTTTCTCCTTCACAAATTAATTTAGAAAAAAGGGTGGAGTGTGCAAATGCTCCTGTGAGTAGTGCCACTGATTGTCAATACAACTCCTTCCATGAGCAAGGGTTTTTAGGGTCGGGGCAATATTAATGGGCTAAGCGCTTTCCTGAGTCTAACAACTGGAGCAGTCAGCATGATTAACACATGCTGATTTCTGTAGCCATTGGCGCACAAGATTGCACTGTGGTCCGTACACACTGGGTTGCCTTTGACTTTTCAGTCCAAATGAACAGGTCCCATTTTCAAGCGGAATTGGCTGAGCTAGGCTTTGCACTGAGTTCAGCGCGGGGCTGAGACTCACGCTTCAGAGACCACAGCTTTAACTACTTTGACACCATATCTCCCCGTATGAATAACATGCAGTGAAAGCTTTTCTCCTAAAAGTTCATCAGTTGGAAGACCTGTACCAGATGAAAGGTGAAAGAGGAGATGATGGAAAGTCATTTTGACAGAATAAGACTTTGGGGCCTGGCTGTGAACTCATTCGCATGGTCTTCATATCGATGTGCCTTCCTTCATTAAGATGGCGTCGATCCCAACTGACACTGGCAGTAAGGGAGAAGACCATCAAAGTGTTCGCCTCTGATCACATCTGAAGTCTCTGAAAATCGATAATTGGTGTATCTTGCAATGTGCCACCAAAACTATAAAAAATTCTTACCTGGGCTTTACTTCTGCTTGTCGGTCACTGACTCTCTGAGTGGATCTCAGTAGCACAAAAAGGGCAGAGTTTTCATGGCCCTGCGGCTCTGCACAGCAGTAATGAGGAGGGAAGAGGGCAGAATCTGACCCCAGCATTATGAAAGAGGGAACATGCGAGAGGCAGGCTGTGGGAGTTTGT
Organism: Crocodylus porosus; assembly: GCF_001723895.1. Lineage (NCBI taxonomy): Eukaryota > Metazoa > Chordata > Crocodylia > Crocodylidae > Crocodylus > Crocodylus porosus. The sequence goes on along the minus strand of NW_017728931.1, from coordinate 132,017,197 downwards.
TTCCTATGGAGGTTTTTTTTCTTCTTCTTGTTTTTCTGTGAACACCAGAAAAAATCCCGGTCAGTCTCTTCTGGCTGATGATTTGAGTCTCCCAAGGCAGCAAAACCACAGGTAACTGGTACTGCCTCGCATTGTAAATGGGGAATGTTGATCTTTTTGAGTATTTGTTTAACTAAAGATAGTTGATACAGCTTGTGGGAAATGCTTTTGTGCGGAAATGAAATCTCCCTAGCTGCTCCATCTCATTTGTGTTCTGGCTTTCCCTCAGCTCCTGCTGAGCGCTTCTTATACCCCACCAAAAATGTCTCAGAAGCAACGGGCTGGATTCTGCCAGCCTGACTCGGCATGAGCGGTTTACTCTGTGAGTACTTCCATTGAGAACCATAGCACATCTCATGGGATACAGAGCTAATCAGCAGGCTAGATGTTCAGTTGTTTTAACTCCATTAACATAAGTATAACTCTGCTGCCTTTCAGAGTTAGATTTTGCTGTCAGTTATAACATGCCTGATATAATAAATGGCATGAGGCATAATGAAACTCCACACTCCTGCCTAGGCAGACGCGTTGAAGGCCCTGATGACCTCTCTTGCATACACCATGATCCAGAAGGATCGATGGTTGTCTACTACTATGCATACATTTACGGGGTACATTGTAATTTGTTGCCATTGGACCTTTTCATCAATTATAGGTTCCACCCCTTCTCCCCTCCCCTCCCCTTGGGTGAATGTGATATCTTTTATTAGACCAACTTATTAGACCACCCCCCCTCCCCCCTGCTGGATCCTGGGACTTAGCACATGGGCAGCCTCCCCACACACACTCACCCCCCTCCCCATATTTTCCCCACATACACCCCCTCACACAATATACAAGAATAAGACTTTATTTTGAGCTATTATGTAATCACCTCTATATGCACTACTAAAAAACCCCCAAAAACATAAATCAGGACAAAAATATTTTTTGAAAGAAGATTAAAATGTCTTATGGTAGATGTTTGATTTTTAGTGTACGATCTGGTTTTTTTTATCTATAATCTGTTAAAATGATTTTTTTCTGAAAGAATTTATGTGTGGGGCCCTGACAGTTCACCAAAACTCATTAAGTGACCCGCCAGCTGAAATAATTGGCCACCCCTGCATTAGGGGTCTATGTGTCTGATTCCACAATAATTTCAGGGCTGTGGCATAAAGGAACCATTACTAGGTGGTAAATGACCAGCATAAAATTACCCTAATGCAGGGAAATATATAGCTCTTGGTCTGAGTCTCTGGGCACAGACAGAAATGGCAATTTCACCCAATCTGGCCATGGAAAGCAGTTTATACTTGTGACCATACACAAGCTCACAGCTGCAGATAGCTTAAAAAATGGCCGATCGGGCAAAAACCTGAACCCTCATTACATGAGGGGTCAGATGAAGTCTTTTCAAAACAGCTTTTTCTCTAACTTCTGTCTCTTCTGCCTCCCAGCCTTGAGCTGCTTTCAGAATGGGAGGGGGGAAAGGGAGTGAAGGGAGTTTAGTCTGTGTGGGTCGAAGTTCAGTCTGAGTTTCAACTCCTGCTGGAGGGTGGGTGTATAGGAGGTAGCAGGGGGCTCCAATATACCCACTCCACCCTCCAGCACTGGCTGGGGAGCCCCTAGAATGAGCTCCTTTGTCTCTCCCATTCTGAAATGAGGACAGGCTGGGAGAGGGGAGGGGCTGTTGTAGGGGAACCCGGCTGCAGACTCCTAGCCAGCAGCTGGATTCCCCTCCCCTTGGGACCAACAGTGAACTTCTGTTTGGTCTGGGGGATTGTCGTGACTCAAAACGCTTCCTGCACAGTGTTCTGTATTACAGTGGGGAGCTGCACTTCTGTCTGCACCGTCTGAGATAGGATGTGTCAGGGAAGCAGCAAGCCTATTAATTTGAATAAAGTGCATGGCAGAGCCTAAGGATTCTATGACACTGGCATAATTTAAAGATGCCTGTCAGCAGCTGTAAGGTGCATTGGCACCTGGGTCGGTTTTGGGAGTCATGGAGCTATTACTAGAAGCCTGAAACCCATTGCCCAACCTCCTGCAAAAGAAATCAGGAGAGGATCTTGTTCATTGCCTCTGGTATACAAAACGAAACATGCATTGTGGACCTCTGACAGCCATGTGGAAGGTGATCATCACCTCTGGTTACACAATGTACATACAGCCTGCAGCTGTGATTCATTACCTTGTCATATTTCAAAAGCTAAAAAGGGTTCAGTTTGTTCAGTGCATGGAAAAGAGACCTCCAAGGAAAACACAGGAGCTGCAGGAAATGATCCCTGAGTCAGGACTGGAGCAATAATCCAGCATGGTGTTACAGATGTTGGTTTTGGATTAAATGTACAACTGATGTGCACTTGTGGTGCAGGCAAGATGAAAGCATTCCATAGCTCTCAAGATCAAACCATAAAGGTGCCATGGCATTATTTTAAATATAGGGGCCAGCTGTTGAGTGAAGAACAGGGTTTTTATATGCCACCTTTCTTAAACGTTGGTTATTCGATTAGGTTTAGCAACATCTCACCTACACCAAGTGGATAATATCTGATGTACGCTTACAAAAGCTTATGCATCTCTGCATTACTTAGTCTATAAAGTGTAATTCTACTCTACCTTTTTCCTTCCCTTAAGTACTTAGTGCTGCTCTTTTCAATGAAGAATTATACTCCCCACAAAGAAATGACTTAAATATCCATCCGCACATCATTTGCAAGGTTAGACCCATGAATATTCAAATTAAAACAAATTGCAACCATGTGTACCTCATATGCAGACCATCTCTATAGTTCAGGCCCTTGTGGCAGCCTGTGGCCACATGCCACAACCCCCCCCATGCATGGTGTGTGCCCCCCATGCCAGCTTCCTCACAGCACCTTGTGGCCATGCACCAGGTCCCCTGCCAGGTGCATCACATGCCATTCTCCTCCCCCCACCCCCTTACAGCCACATGCCCTATGCCACAGCTCGGGGCCTCTCCCCCCCCGGCTGAACCCTGCAGCAAGGAACGTAGCCCAGCCTGACTGCCCCTGCCCCCACCTCCACCTGTCTCTCCATCTGTGAGGCTCTGAATCATGCATGCACCATTAGCTCGGAGCACTGTGGACAGGCAGACACACATCTAGAAGTGCCACAGGTTTTATTATATTAAAATTATCTAAATAGAAAGTATGTGGGTTGTTACTGTTTACTAGTTGGTTGAACCTTGGGGCCTGAGTCAAGAATAAGTTTCCCATTCTGCTATGTACCCTACATACATAAATAAAATACAGGCCAAACATAGACGTAACACATCAGCCAGTTTAAGTGACCGCAAACCAGTTTACATCTGTAACAGAACAGAATTTCAGTTCAGACTGGTTCCATAATGGTGGAACCCAGTGTAAAATTGATCTGGATCAATGTGCACTCAAACTCATAGGTGACTGGCAGAGAGGGCACAGGGGGCACATGCCCCCCCTAACAGGGCCATCGCTGCTGGTGATGCTGCCTGTGGCTTCTATGGGTGCTTGTCAGCTTCGTCCCTGCTACCGCTGGCAGCTTTTGTGGGTGCTTGCCAGCTCCATCCCCACTGCCAATGGCTTCTGTGGGTGCTTGCCAGCCCCGTTCCTGCCATCAGTGTTGCCGCTGGCGTCTGCGGGTGCCTCCCCAGACTCCGGAGGCAACAGTTGCCCATGTTCAAACTTAAATGATTTAGGTTAGACTGGTGTATTCAACTTCTGTACCAGATCCTCTATTGCAGTGGTTCCCAATCTGTGGTACAGTACTACCAATGGTATAGAGACAACCTGTCAGTGGTATGCATTAACAGATTTATTATAATTACTTTATATGACAAAGATTTGCTGGGAGTACTTCAGGTTATATCATTTTAAATTGGTGGTGCACAGTCTGTCGGAGTTTGGGAACTGCTGCTCTATTGATTCTTCTTAGATCACTGCCCCTGGCATCCCAGGTGCCTTTGTGGCCCCCCCACTATCCACCCCCTCTTGCAGGGACACACAGTAGCACTCAGTCCACACTTGGCTACTCCAGCTGAGCACCCAGTGGGCCCTGCACCCCGCTTGTCACAGAGCCAAACCAGCCCAGACTCTCTCCCCAGCTCCTGCCTCCAGGGACCTGTCAGCTGCGGGCAGATGGTGGTGGTGGTGGGGGTCTATGTCCCTGCATGAGCCCCAGCACCAGTGACAGCCAGCAACAGGATGTGCCCAGCAGCTTGGGAGGCTCTTGTTGGGCAGTGGGGACAGGGGGCTCCGCTGAGGGAAGGATCAGTCCCTTCAGAGCTCTGGCGAATGCCAGGTGGTGGCAGGAGGCTGTGGGGAGCCCCTTTTCTCACTGCCCAGGACAAGCCTCCCAGACTGCCCGGCATGTCCTGCTGCCAGCAGATGCTGGTGCCAAGCTCCAAGGGGCCCGATCCTTCCCTTGGCAGAGCCCCCCTTGTCCAAACTGCCCGGTGTGAGCCTACCTGGTGCTGGCTGCCGCTGGTGCTGTGACTTGTGCGGGGACACAGGCTCCCCCACTTCTGTGGCTGAAAGCTGGCCAGAGGCTGGAGGCAGGACTGGGAAGCGAATCTGTGCTGGTCTGGCTCTGACAGCCTGGGTGCAGGGCCCACTGTGCCCCCAACCTGCTGGCCTTGGCCAGTGCAGGCAGCTTGTGTGCTGCCTTTACCAGAAAGGCAATCCTGTGTTCTGTTCACTCCTCGTTTAACCTTGCCCGGGCTGGGATGATGTAGTTGGGGCTGGTCCTGCTTTGACCTCCTGAGGTCCCTTCCAGCCCTCATTTTCTATGATTCTATGATTCCACCTCAAGCTACTGTTTGTACCAAGCCACAGAGTGCTTACACAAAAAGTTGAATTATGAAGGAAATAAAGCATCATGAAATCGAACCATTTCATCCATGCCTCCATCTGACTCCCATGCTTCTAACTAAACACCTCCCCTCATTTATAGCACAAAGGAAATGGTCCATTTCCCCAGGAGAGTTTTGCCTTCAGCATCAAGAGATACATTTTCATCATCTATTTTTGTGTCTGTGGTTTAATGAACTGCAATTTGAAATAGAAAAGGTGATAATAATCCCATACTCAAATCAGAAAGGCAAGTGGAACACATTTAGCGGCTCCATTATTTTAGGTGGTCACTTCAAGAATCAAATAAATGAACACCTTTGAGGATGGCAACATCATTTAAAATCACCCTTGCAAATACTTGGTGACTGTAGTAATTAACTTTGCTGTCTCAGCTGGGAAAGCAAAACCTTGATAAGCACATTACCACACATTGTTGAGAGTTCAAGTGCTTTAGAGGGGGAACTGAAAGGATTATTGCCACAGAACATTAGAAAGTAATGTGAGATTTCTTGAAGGAGAATATTCTCCTCATTTGCACTTCTCTATATAGACTTGGATGCAAAATGTGAGCATGTTTCATAACATATTTAGAGATGCAGAAATTGCCAGACTAGATCACAAACACATCCATCTAACCTGGTAACCAGTCTCTGAACCAGCTGCATCACAGGAAGGTATAAGAAACTTTGCAAAAGTTTCAAGATGTTACAAGATGTCCTGGCCTTGAGGATACTCCAGGAACTCTGGAACATTTTTAGCTCAATATGACCTGAGCATCATGGACAAGCAAGACAGTCCCTCAATCCCACACATGCATCTTGATTTAGTTACCCCTGTGCAAACACCTAGGATAGATGCACTTAAAAATTTTAAGCTGTATTTAACCTGTCTTAATTTAACTGGATAAATATGGCTGATTTCTTACAGGCATCACAACAGATAAAATGGGACTCCAGCTAGCAATTTTGAATTAGGCATCCTAATTGAATTTCTGTTCCATTCACACATGAACAACTGATCCAAGCACTCAAGGAGGGGAGACGGTGAGGGCTAATGGTTAAACAAGGACTCAGCTGACCTGACTTCTCTTCTCAGCTGTACTACTGACCTGCTGGTTTGTCATAGACAAGTCACTTCACCTCTTTGTCCTTGTCTCTCCACTTGTAAAATGGGGTTAATGATACTAGCCTCCTCTGAAAAATCATGTTGATATCTCTGGATGGAAAGTGCTGTGTAATTCAATAGGAGTGGTGGTTGCTTGCTAATGCACTCTGACACAGCACTGAAATCAAATGAAACAGCCCCCTCAAATCACCTTTCTTGGACAGATTAAGAATATCTTTGCCTCCCATTCATAGAACTTGCAAGCCTCTTTCATCTCACACATGCAGCTTTGATGTTATATCTCGGCACCAGGCTGTTAAATACTCTCTCTCAAAGAAATATACATTGACTGTAGCCAAAGTCATCTCTGCTACGCTGCACTGAAATCAATGATGTTTTACCAGGAATTAGTATGGCTAGCTCGTCTCTCATGTTTTGGGAGATTGTGTTCTTACGTTCTCTGCCTTTCTTCACTGACTTTCTTTTCTTCGTCAGCCACGTCTCTCTTGTCTCTTTTCCAGACTCAGTTTTTGCCACTATCAAATGCCACGCTCATGCTAGCAGATTCTTGTGGGGTGTTAAAGATGGGGAAACGGAAGAGGAGTCAGGCCAGCAGATTTGATGGCTGCTCTGGGGTCAAAATTCATGTTGTTTCCCTTTCTTTCACCTCCCCTGAGCCACTTCTTTCCTCCTGTCTTTTACCAGCCTTCTCCTTCCTGGCTTTTTCTCCCACCCTGCATATTTCCGCAGAAGCATAACAGGGCAGCAGTGGTGGCTCGCAGGTGCTGGTGGCGGCAGGCCTGGCTGACAGCAGCAACAGCTGTTATTTCTCCACCCATCCGCAAGTTGGTACCCAGTTGCTCTGCCTTAATTACTCTACTTAATTTCTGACCCACTTCCTCCCATTCCTCTGTTCCTCCTGCCAGAAGACAGTGGATAGGGCCAGGGCCCAAGAGACCCAGAATCTAGTTGTGCCTCTCCTATGGGCTTGCTGTTTGGTTTTTGTGCAAGTCACTGCCCCTATTTTTTCTTTACCATCCTCGTTCGTTGAAATGATATAGTCCTCAAGGCAGGTACTGTCTTTCACTATCTTATTATACTATATAGCACAGTATGGGCTTCATAGATTCATAGATTGTAGGGCCAGAAGGGACCTTGGAAGATCATTGGGTCCAGCTCCCTGCAGCAATCAGGAAAGATAACTGAGGGTCAGGTGACCCCAGCGAAGTGACTGTCTAAGCTCCTCTTGAAGGTTTCCAGAATAGGCAATTGCACCACCTCTGGAGGGAACTTATTCCACAGTCTGGACACCTGACTGTGAAGAAGCTTTTCCTAATGTTGAGCCTCAGTTAATCTTCCAGGAGTTTGTGGCTATTACTCCTAGTTTTCCCCTCAGGTGCCCTGGTGAACAGTTGCTCACCGAGCCCTTGATGTGCTCCCCTAGTGTAGCAGTAAGCTGCTACTAGGTCCCCTCTCAGCCTTCTTTTTTTCAGACTGAAGAGTCAAAGACCCCTCAGCCTTTCTTTATATGGCTCGTCGTGTAAGACTCTGATCATACGGGTGGCTTTTCTTTGGACTCTCTCAAGCTTGTCCATGTCCTTGTTGAAGTGCGGTGCCCAGAACTGGACGCAGTACTTCAGCTGTGGTCTCACCAGTGCTGAGTAGAGGGGAAGAATCACCTCCTTGGCTTTGCTGGAGGTGTACTGATTGGTGCATGCCAGAGTATTATTTGCCCTACTGGCTACAGCATCACACTGTTGGCTTATATTCATACTGTGGTCTGTTATTACCCCCAAGTCCCTTTCATTCATGGTGCTAGTCAGTTTGGTGTTGCCACGTGTGTCAGGGGTTGCTCATCCCAAGGTGGAGCACTTTCCATTTCTTGACATTGAACTTCATCAGGTTCTGATCTGCCCAACTTCCCAGCCTGTCTGGGTCCACCTGTATCTGCAACCTATCTTCAAGTGTGACCACACTCCCCATAACTTGGTGTTGTCCATGAACTTAGACAGTGAGCTCTTCACCCCTACATCCAAATCATTAATAAAGATGTTGAAAATTACTGGACCAAGAACAGACCCCTGTGGGGTACCACTGCCTACTTCTTGCCAGGATGACACAGATCCACTCACTACAACTCTCTGGGTCCTATCCTGCAGCCAGTTTCTCACCTACCTGACTGTCTTGGATTTCAGCCTAAAATCCTCCAATTTTCTCATGAGGACATTGTGGGGTGCTAGATCAAAGGCCTTTTGGAAGTCAAGGTATAAAATGCCAACCTGCTGGCTCATGTGCAGATGGTGAGTTACCTGGTCGCCTCCTTTGGCCAGGACCAAGTCTAGCAGAACGTCACCTCTGGTTGGCCCATGCACCTCCCGAGGCAGGAAGAACTCCCTGACACAGGATCGTGACTGATCCAACTTGGCCGAGCGTTACTTCCAGGAGATGTCTGGATGATTAAAATTGCCCATGATGACCATGTCACGTGCAGGTGCAGCCTCAGTCAATTCTTGGGTAAACTCCAGATTGAGCTGTTCTCCCTGGTTTGGTGGTCTGTAGTATACACCTACAGTTGGTCTCTCTCATCCCTTTCTTGCCTTGGAGCAATACTGACCTCCTTTGAGATGTGTCTGAGACCCCACTATCTCACTGTCCAAACCCAGTTTACCTTGGAGTCATCCTTGATTAAACCTCTCATACAAAGAACAAACAATGAAGACAAAGGCAAAGGTGAGCACTTGTAACAATATCTTATATAAGCTCACCAACTTGAAAGGGAGGAGAGTGGATCCGGCTAACTACAGGCCCATTAGCCTGACTTCTATCCTGGGGAAGATCTTAGAAAAGTTT
>NW_017728931.1:132001660-132007304 GCF_001723895.1 Crocodylus porosus | reverse complement strand
AACAGTCTGCCAGCGGAGGTGGTTCAAGCGCCTACATTGAACACCTTCAAGAGTAAATTGGATGCTTATCTTGCTGGGATCCTATGATCCCCCTTTGGGCAGGGGGCTGGACTCGATGATCTCCCGAGGTCCCTTCCAGCCCTAATGTCTATGAAAATCTATGAAATCTATGAAATGGGGAGCTAGCCCCTCAGTCATCGAAACCCACTGTTCTGGCTCTCAGCTTCTCTTCTGCTAGGTATGCATGTCCTGTGTGGGGGAGATTCATGTATGCTAAATGACCCCGTCCTGAATGATAGCTGCTGATGTGTTACAGGATGGCTAAAGCCTACCAACCTAAACAGTGTGTAACTGCTGGCTGGTATCACTCCATCTGACATTAGAAGAGCAGTGGCAAGCAGAACAGCATGATCGAGACGAACTGAGGCTGTAAGATACCTGCTGTACAACGATCCCACAGCACACAAATGGCTGAAGTCACAAAGGATCTTCCTCACCAGCACCCAACCTCTTGACACCACCCCCAGCAAGACAAGACTATAGATGTGGAATGAGAGCCTTAAAAGTACCTGACAGTGAAAAAATGGACATTCTAGCAGCAGAGTCTTTATCACCAAAGGGTTAACAAACCATGGCAAAGGTGGTGATATCTCAATTGCTTATGCACTGTAGTTGGATGCTCCAAGGAACTTCTTTTATTAGGTCAACTAGATATTTGCAAAAAAATTCTTTATTTGCAAGCTTTCAGGCACACACACCCTTCTTCAGGCATAGGAGAAAGCAAAGATTGTAAAATTTCTCCTGCGTGGAAACACAATTTTACAATCTTTGCATTCTGCTATGCCTGAAGAAGGGTGAGTGTGCCTGAAAGCTTGCAAATAAAGAACTTTTTATATCTAGTTGGTCTAATAAAATATATCACCTCTACCCAGAGTTCTGATTCCTTTTGCCTGTAGGCCAATATGGCTACAACATAATGAAAATGTATAGGGAAGCAGACTGAAGAAGTCTCAACATCTTTGGGGGAAATACCCATCTAGCTTTGCAGTAGTTGACAAAATTACCAGATGCAATGAACAGAGTTATAGAGAAGAGTGTTCAACTGATTTGACAGCTAGCATGAGACTGCGATGTTCATTGTGACAACCTGGAAACTTGCGTGTAGCAGGCTTACCTTTCAGAGCTTGGGCTGAATCCCAGGCTTGAGATCCTGCTGTTTTGATTGGTGGAGCCCATCCACCAATCAGGAGGCAGCAAGAGAAATAACATCAGGCCCCTTTCCAGAGGAGAGGAGGACGGGGAGAAGAGCTCTCCTGGACCTGATTGAAGACTGCAAACTGTCAGGTCCAGAAGACTTCAGGGCGGAGCCCTGGAGCGTATAAAGAGAGCTGCATGCCCAGCACTAGGGCAGATGCGTGTGGGACTGAGAAGAGCAGGGGTTAGAAGAGCTGAGGAGAGCTGCTCAGCAGGGCAAAGCAGTAGCCCAGGAAGAGCCCCTGAAGACTTCTATTGGGAGGAACGGGGAATGGTTCCAGTGGTTAGGCTCTCAGTGCGCAGCACAGCGCATGGCATCCAGACCCTGGGAGCTGTGTGAGGCAGCTTGGGTCTGCAACCTCTGGTGTACGGCCACAGACACGGTGCACAGGCTAGTGCATGGAGAAGGACCTTTGGATCCCCTTGGGCGACTCAGGCCCTCAGCCCCTGGAACGAAGCTGGGAGCTCAGTGCCGGAGGCACTGCATGGAGGCAGTACTTAGAGGTATGAAAGCAAAACATAACATGTGGCTCAGGAGACTCAAGGCTGGTGAGAGACCCTGGGAGCCACTTGAGGTGGCTTGGCTCTATGGCTGCTGACATGGGGCAGCAGCTCAGTACAAATGATGCAGCCCAGAGGGTCTGGGAGCAGACCGAGCCCGGGTGCTGCACAAGGCTGTCCAGGCCTCCAACCCCTAGCACCAAGCGAGGTTTCCACTACACACAGCGCTGCCTGTGGCCTGAAGCCAGGACAGTGGCAGCAGAGTCAGGCAGCAGGAAAACCCGGCAGGGACAGAACTTGACCTGAAGAAAAGGAGGCAACCCTCCGGGACTGCGGAGTAGTAGTAAGTTACCCTGGAGAGAGGGTCCCCACAGGGGACGCCCCCCCACCAAACTATATAGCTCTCTATATATATTATAGGGTGTATTGTTTTGTAAACTTGTACATGTATATATAATCTATGTCCTTACTCCTTTAATGGTTTTGTTGTGATAATAAATCTGTATATAGTTAAGAAATTGATTGACTGGACCTGACTCTATAGGGGATGGAGGTGGCCTCTGGGCTGTTGTGTCCCTCCACAGCACACTGCCCTGCCAATAATTCCCTCAATTGGAGAGGGAAGTACAAACCTGTGTACATCCGGGCTACGTATGTGAAGCATCTGAACATACCTACCTTCAAACAACCCCTGTTATGTGGAAGATGGGGGGTAGATAGTAGCAAGCATGTGGATTGGACATTGTTTTGGGATACGTTTTCCCTGTAATGATACCCTACTTTTTGAAAACTGGTCACTGCCTAACAGTATCACTCCTCCTGAGGAAACAATCAGATTCGCTAGAAGATTTCTGGGAGCTGCAGGACAGGGCTGTGTGAAGCTTTGGTCCCTGATTCAATTTGGTGGAGATTTGGCCCGATTTGGTGGCCGAATCTCCAAATCGAATCAGGACACTCTTTTATCTCTCTGAATCGAATCAGAGCCCTCTGAATTGATTTGGAGAGATTCGGAAAGATTTGGAGATTCAGACATAGACACAGCTTCAAATGTTTTCTACATACCTCAAGGTAGCAGGCAGCTCGTAGCAGACCTGGAAGTGAAACATATCCAGTCTTCTCCAGGGTCCTCCAGGGAGCACATGCCCCCCCCCAGACCCTCCGAACTCGGCAACTGGTGCCTCCTGGGTTTGGGGGGGCACCTGGGGTCCCCCTATGGCTGATCACTGAGCCAGGGACGCATGGGGGGGCCCTCAGCACGCTCCCCGGTGGACCTGGAAATGGACAGGAAGTCCTTCCAGTCCACTTCTAGGTTCACTGCTGAGCACGTGGAGGGACCCCTTCTGACAGTGCCAAAGTTATGGGATGTGTCTGTGAGGGTTGTTTAGAAACTTTGGTTACTGTACCGTCTGATCTTAGCTCAGAGTAAATCATGGATCTATATCACTGCACAGCTGCATCACCTACCTGTGGGATATAATTCTGTTGTGTTCACGATGCAGCATCATGACATGACATCACGGGCCAAGTATTAAGAATGTGAACATATAAGGGGCATAGCAAATTCTGATTGATCTGGCTTGCTATGTAGATGAGTCTGCAAAGTGCATTTTGTTCTACCTGGCTTGAGTTTACTCCACGGAATAACAGTCTGTGAGCTAAAAATAGTCTGTCAACTGCAGGCAACAGCCAACATGCTTTTCAGCATTGTCTGTATTCTTCACTTGCTCTGAATGTTGAACTCCCGTTGGTTTCCGTGGGAGTACTGTGCATGGAATTTATGCTGAATATCTAATAAAGAATTAGCAGGTGGGTTGGAGAGCAAAGGTTGCCTAATCTGTTTAGTATTTGTTGCTTTGCCAAATTCTCAAAAACAAAAATGCACCCATGGGAGATGATGTTAATGGCTGGACAAAAACTATCAACTGCAAAATCAATTGGGTCAAACCCACAGCTGGCATAAATCATCAGGTGGCCATTAGCAGGCAATGGAGCTATGCTAATTTACAGCAGCTGAAGATATAAATCTCTGTATTCAGTTCTTTGATGTATCGTTTATAGGTTTTGTCATTTGTTCATATGTGTTTGCGTACCAGAAGACTTTAAATCTGTCAGTTTATTCTCCTCTTCCCATTTTGTTTGAATATCCTTAAGATGATATTAACAGTGATTGACAGAATATTTATTTGTCTCACAAGCAAGCTTTTTCTGGTGAAGGATCTGGCCTGAGTTCCCACATTTGGTTAGTTAATCAAACTTGACCTTGGAAGCTCCTGAATTTCTCTACATTACTTCTGTACATCTTGTCAGCCATGGGTAGCTGTGATTTATTTAACAAGACTATAACTCTGTTCTGAACAGCCAAGGAATAACTTGGGGTATATCTCCACCATGGTGGCACTGTCTTCTGGCAAGGACATTCCCAAGCACACCCCATCCAGAGGCTCCTGTTCACATGCTCCAACTCTGGAAATACGATGGTGAATTCTCCTTGAGGTCACCCTGAATGGCTGTTTTCCAGAACACAGGCGGGGGACACCCTTTGGTGTATTTCTAGGTTTGAAGGCAGTCAATGGGCAGGGAGTGCTGAAGAACATCTTTGCTGGGATTTGCCGTTGCAGTGTAAACAGTATCCTTGCACGCTTTGGAACATGAAAACACCTAGTACCTTATGACTTATGGAGCACGTCCAGATGAGCACGCATGTGCAGTTTGCAGTACTGCAGATCCAGCTCTGGGGCCACCCCTGCAGCTATTCCCCACACCGTGAATTTGCAGCACAGTGGGTTTTTAAGATCCCCATGTCAAAAACCTGCTCCAGAAGAAAGTGGAGCAGTGCACGTGGCGGCAGCGTGTGCCGCTTAAAACCAGAGCCTGGCTGGGCAGAGTTAAGCTTGCCCAGATTGCCACTGCTGGAGTCTCTGGGGCCAGCCTACCTCCCCTACCCCACAGGGCAACTTGCCACATGCCAGAGCATGCATGGGGACAACTGGCAGCAGCACAAATATGTCTCAAATATGTGCCATTGCTAATTGTCCCCGGGGAACTTATGTTCCTGCTCACGGGGATACACTTATGAAGTTGTCTCCTTGTCCTGTTGGTACTTATTGGTATTGAATACAGTAATAAATATTTTGTTATGTGATGAAAAATTCTTCTTTTACTCTAGATGATATAATTCTAGAGTAAATTAACTTAAATCAGTTAACACACTCTGGGTTTATGCTGAAGTACTCGAGTTCATAATTTTACTCTATTGATGTTAGTGGAAACAAATGTAAATCTAGTTTCCCTAGATTGAGCTGGAATTTTCTAATTCTTATTCAGCTTTTACTTCCTGGGTTCAGAGAATGGAAACCAAACCACAAATAAGTATTCATGTAATGCTGATATTCCAGAAGACAACTGCTTAATAAAATATAGTAAGGAAAATACGCCCAGTGAGTGAAAAACAGAAAAGATACATAGTGAGAAAAGGTTTGAGATGATGAGGCTTGAATGGCACATTCTGAAAACTGTATTAAAGTCTAGGAAAACAACATATTTGTAATCATTACTGATCCCCTGCTTATGCCAGTCAGAAGGCCAGTAAAAGCAACCTGAAAGGATTGATGTTGATACAAGTCAGCATCTGATGACCAGGGATCTGGGTTTTCCATTTCCCATGGAAAAATAGAGAACAATATAGTTTTTCCCCTTTACCTAAGGAAAACGTGGATTTCTCATTTTAATGGAGACACCTGCGTAGTTTGCAAAGAGCTCTCTGCAGGCTGGCAGAGTCCCTGCCTGCAAGGGGCTGGTGGGGAGCAGGAGGAGGACTGGTTATTAGCTAAGTCTAAGCTATAGAAAACTGCACACTTAGACAGACACCATTCTGGCTTCAAAATGCTCT
>NW_017728931.1:131977805-132001560 GCF_001723895.1 Crocodylus porosus | reverse complement strand
GGAGGAGGAAATGGAAGTGCCCATAGGAAGGGAGGAAGGGAGTTGGGCAGGGCTGGGGCTGCTGTCCAGCCAGCTGGTTCATGGGGCTTGGGGCCCAGGGCTGAAATGTGCCGCTGTGTGCACTCCTGGGAAAGTAGCGGGGACCTGTGCCCCCCAGACCTGCGTGTGGTGTGTGGGGCAGGGGTGGTGCGGGCTGCCCACTGCAGGCTAGGGCTCCCTGCCTGCTGCCCTCCCCCCGGGCCTCCGCACCCCAGTGAGTGTGACCTGGTGCTGCAAAGGACAGCGAGGCCACGCGGGGAAGCTGCTTGCTGCTGTGAGCTGCATGCTGTCCTAGTGGGGCATCCCCTGTTCATGTGGCAGCACTGGGGGGTGGGGGGGTGGCATGGGCTTGTGCCTCTTACTGTTGCTGCATGGCCATTTTAATCACAGATTTTGGGATTTCTATTGTAGGATTTGTGATTTTTTTTATCAGGGAAAACCAGGATCCCTGCTGGTGATGTAAGCTCTCTACTAACAAAAGCTTATGCTACACATCTCCAATTTAGTTAGTTTATAACAGGGGTGGGCAAAATCTGGCGCACAGACCAGATCCAGTCCACCAATGGATTAGATATGACCTGTGGGAGGGGTGGGGGGCAGCCAACTAATTGGATCCAGCATGTGTGGCACTCTGCATGGGGCCAAGCCCTGCCTAGGGCAGCCTGAATTGTGCTCTAGCCCATGCCTGCTCACCTGGGCCTGGCCCGAGCCTTGCCTACTACGCACAGCTTCTGGAGGGGCCGCTTGACTCCCCTTGCCTCTAGTGGCAGCTCCTCCTCCTCCTCCTCCTGCTGGGCTGCTCTGGGCCAGGAGGAAGATTCAGTCAAGTGGCTCCTGCCCCAGAGTGTGGGGCTTTAGCTCTAGCTCCAGCTCCTGGCTGCCCCGTGTGCTTGGGCAGGAGCTGCCTGGCTGAAGCTCCTGGTTGACTTTGCCCCACTGGGCTGCCTGTGCTGCATGGGCAGAGTGGCTGCAAGGCAGCTTGGAGCTGGAGCCCTGCATGCTTCCTCCCAGCCTGGTGCTGCAGGAGGAGGAGGAGTCAGTGCTGGAGGTGAGGGGAGCTGAGCAGCACCCAGGTGGCTGCAGCTGCACCAGGAGCAGCCTTGTTCATAAGCTGCGAGTGGGCTGGAGCATGGCAAGGGCTGCGCTGGATGGGTCTCGGTTTGACGTGGGCCGTGGGGGCAACCGAGGACCACACCACGCAGGTGAGTTCTGCTGCTCCCTCCTTCCTCCCTTCATCCCTAGCTGGGTCCCAGGACCTAGCACCCAGAAACTCCCCCCAACCTCCCCTCCACACATGCACACATGCCCTCCTGCCACACCCCATACAAACCTCCTCCCCCAACAGGGCAGGGGCCACTCTGCAATCCTGGCCTCGCCTGCCCATCTCACTCCTTGCCCGCCTGTGGACCCAACCTACATAGGGAGATTGGTGAGTTTTGTGGCAGTGGGGATAGGGGGTGGAGCTGACCCAGCTCATCACAACTCAGCAAAACTACCTGTGTCGCCCCCGGCCCAAATAATTGCCCTTCCCTGGTCTATAAGGTACAAAACTACCCTGTTTACAGCAGAAGTCATGCAAGAGAAGCAATTCCCATTCCTGAATGAGAAGCACAAAGGCTTCATCTAGCTTCTGAAGTGATGATGGCTCAACTCCTGAGTCTGCAAAGATGTTAATAAGCATGTGCTCAACTTCACATATCGTAAGCAGCTTTGTTGCTTCAGTTGGGCTAATCACAGTACAGAAAGCTTTGAGAGATCCAGGCCCTAGTATGGAAGGGAATCACCAGGCAATCTGGACGGTCCTGACAAGGAGGCAAAATCATCTGTCCAGCTCCAGATGAAAGTCTAGAGAGATGCACAAAAAAATAGTGAGAGAACTTTACAAAAGGTAGATGTGAGGAGAGAAAAGGACTGGACCAGGGACATCATAAGAATGTATTACTGGTGAACCAAAAGCTTGGATTCCTTCCACCTGGGGCAGCAGCACGCCAAGCCAAGCCAAGCCAAGCCCTACCTTTCATCAGAGAATTGTGACTAATGACAGCTTGTAAAAGAAATGTCTGCAAGGGACTGTACAATCAAAACAGCAATCTCTCCCTTCAAACACTATCTGTCCCTCAATCCAAACCTGACAGTGACTTCGTACTCAAGCAAGAAATCATAAACACTAGTTCAAGCTGGCAGAGAGGTGGTCTGCATTGTGGTGGTGGTACATCTTGGCTCGCAGGTGCCCACGAATGCTCAACCATCCTGTCCCTGGAGACATACTCCAAACCTGGAAGTTTCCTAGTGAGACCTCTTTGGCATCATCCCTAGCAGCCTCTTTTGGGGACAGTAGAAACTCAAGAGCGGGAAGGGAAGGATGAGCCCAGTGTGGCCTTACTGATGTATTTCTAGGTTTGGGGAATTTTTGTGGATGCGGCTGAATGGGGTGTGGGTTGTACTCTTGCCCCTCAGTGCCAGAAGGCACCATCACTGTCATATAGATCAGCCCAGAAATGCTTTCTGACATGAGGAGGAAGAGCTATTTTCTAAGTTATTTATAGTACTGCAACCCCCCTGTTTAAATGCCAATAAAACTTGGCATTCAAAGCTTAACAGATGTGGCTTTTGAAAAAAGTTTTTTAAAAAATAAAAATATTCTTTGCTTGGGAGTCAGAAATCTTCCTCTGTGTTTGATCCAGAGATTATATGAGTCCACTGCAGCTCCCAGAAAAGGAGGTAGCTCCTCCCCTCAAACTCTAAAGGTTGATGTTTTTAGCTCTGGAGGTCACCACCTGGGCCTTAGTTACAACTAAGATGAATGTCATCAAGTACACTTGATCGTTTTATACAAGCCAATAAGGATATTTTAATCTCACAGGTCTGTTGTCATCATCAGATTAGTAGGAGGAGAATTGAATGTTTTCTGAGAAACCCAATGCCTGAATCAGTATAATTAATAGAATCAATATGAATGCTAGCTAGCTTGCCAATTTTTTAATCATTTTTGCTTCACCTTAATAAAGACTTAGTTTACAACTCTGAAGATTGGGAATAATTAAATAAACTTCAATTAATTCACAGATTGGTGCATTTTACATTCACAAGGGATCATTGTGATCATCTAGTTTGAATCCCTGCATAACGCAAACAAGCAGATTTCCCCAGTTTGATGCATGTTTCCAGACCAAGAGCTGTGGCTGAACCACAGCATATATTTAAAAAAAAGTTCACCTCCAGATTTAAATATTTCCAGCGATCATGAAGCTATGACAATCCTTTGCGTGTTTTTCAAATGGTTAATTGCCCTAACTAAACATTTTGTGTTTTATTTCTAGCCTGTATTTGTCTCCCTGACACTTCCAGCCTTTGTATCTTGTTATGCCTTTGGCTATTAGGCTGAAGAGCCCTTAATTATCAAATTTCTGTTCCCTTTTTAGGTTCTTGAGGACTGTGATCAAGTCTTCCCTTATCTTTGATATGTTCACCAGATAGAGTTAAACCTCATGCTGTGAGGCATGCTTTTCAGATATTTTATAACTCTAATAGCTCTTCTCTGAAATCTCACCAATTTTCATTACCTCCCTGAAGTGTAGACTAGCAGGGTTTAGCCACAGTATCACTTCTCATATTAACAAACAGGAAATAGATTACACCATGTGTCTCATGGTGAAAACATGTGTCGGGATGTTTTGTGTTTGGGCCGTTGGCCTGGTTTCTGTATAAGTAACTCAGAGAAGGTGGGAATTAATCATACTAAGAAATCAGAACCTGAAAATAAAACAGATTATGTGTTAGGGAGGCCAATTCTGCACTGAAATTTAAATTGAATTAAAAGGAAGCATCCGTAGTGAAACCTGGAAAATACCAGCATTTTCTTCTGACACGAGAAACAGGCCTGAGGAATGTATAAATGCAGGTCTATATTAACTGAAGTATAAAATATAAATTTATTTCTTGATAGGATTGCTTTATAAAGAAATACTTAAATGATAATCTATTGCTAGTGATCCTTTTGTCCTAGTATCTTTTGTGTTCAAAGTCGTGTATGTAAGCCTGCAGTTAGAAGGTTCAGAGTTCTTTGCTCCCATTTTTTGGCAGTAAGGGAAAAGTATGGCTAGACTTTTTATGTAGGTTAGTTATATACCCGCTATTCCACCAGTCAGTCATGGAACACCCTACCAGAACCAGATTTAGATGTCGGTAGAAAGTGAGGTTGGAAGTCCAAGAGAAAAAAGGGGAAAGTTAGTCTCAATGTAGTGAAAAGCTCATTTTCAAATAGCAAAACAATATAGCTCAGGGCATGCGACATTCTTGGCTTCTCCTTTGTGATAAGTCTGTGTTCTGGAAAGGAAACAGGATGGGGAGGTGGCCTTGACAAAGGCTGTCAGACAATAATGCCGAGGTGACCTCCCCACATCCATGACCTGTGTGGACTCCATCGCAAGGATGGGTTGGGTAATGGCTTCTCAAGATGGACCTACGTGAGCTTCAGTGAGGCTGGATCCAGCTCTGCAGAGAGCCCTTAGATATCCAGACTTCCAACCTGAGCCCTGAGTGCAGTGGATAATAGGGTGCGTTGGCCAGAAAACTCTTGTCTGTTGGGCAGTCGTAGAGGTTGGTGATGGTGGGGAGAGTTGAATGGATGACTGCAGGTCTGTTGACTGCTTTCATACTTTTTCAGATGTTATGCTGTGAACATGTTTTCTCAGACTCTATGCCCCTCTTGTCCCTTTTTGCTGAGGACTTCTGAACTTCTGCCAAGATAATGGTGCTGTTGTGGGTGGGAGTCTACTTACAGGAGGGGGAAATATTTATCCTCCAGAATTTGGGGCAGGGGTCTTAAATCAGTGTGGTGGTTCTTTAAGAGGTATGTTAGACCTACGGGACCTAGCCTTTGCTGCTGCTGTTAACCACCTGGCACAAGGACTACATATAAATATATATATACGCTAGATTTAAAATTGGAACCTGATGGCAATGTGCCTTTCCTACTGAGTCTGATTGTACTGAGATATTTTGGTCTGAGGTGCCTGAGGTAAAATGTTATTATCTAGATGACAGCAAATGGTTTGTAGGGATCCAAAACTATAACATGTTTAAATTTAAAAGCCAGGCAGCTTTGTGCCCAGTAGTGTATGAGGGGGAGTATAGTGCCCTCTGCCCAGATTTTTGCCATGGGAAGAGCAGTAATGTGTGTGTGTGTGTGTGTGTGTGTGTGTGTGTGCTCGTGCAAGAAAACAAGGCACTGGGGCAGGTCCTGGGGACCCTGTGCTGTGGGGCCGCTGCAACATTCAGCTTGCAGCGTTCAGCTATAACAGCCCTGCAGTGCCGGGTCTCCTGCCCCTGGCACCTTGCTCACTCCCCCCAACACACACATATTCTGCTGGGTGAGGAACTGCACCTCCTGTGGCAAAATTCCCACAGGGCACTGGGTTGTCCTGGGTTTTTTAGTTGGGCTGTACCTGTCATATCGAAGACTCCCAGGGGGGTGTTCCAGCACCCCCTCTAAGACAGCACCTGGGGCAGGTGCGCCGCTTGCCCCTACCCCTAATTTCGCTACTAATATGGAGCCAGGAGAAAGAAAACAAGCCACAGGATGCATGGCTCAGTGAGATAGATATTGTTCTGGAAAGAAATGGGGCTGGTGCTCTGAGCCCTGTGCTTCTGAAGGCACAGACACTTCCCCACTCTCCTTCATCTATTTTATTCAATGATTGGAAAATGTAAGGTGCGCTTGCTTGGCTTCTGGACTAAGACTTGATGGGAGACTTGGTGCTGCCTAGTAGCTAGGGTACTGTGTTAGGAAGTCAGAGCGGTATAAGATCAAACCTTGGTGGGGAGAGCTAGAACCTGAGTTTCCCGACTTCCTGGACAAGTGTCCTGACCACTCAGCTATGAAGACTAAATTGTGGGAGGGTCCTCTTGCTTTTGGGAACTTATACTCAGGTATAAGTGTACATAGCCATGAAGCTGCCTAGCCAGCATATAGCCTACTGAACACTTGCAGTATACGTGTACGTAATTACGTATCCACAGTACAGGGGTAATAGAACAACATTCTGTAACCAAAAATGCCACTTAATGAATCATCAAATCATAGAAAGTTAGGGTTGGAAGGGACCTCAAGAGGTCATTTAGTTCAATGGCTAGGTAAGTGCCCTTTAAGTACAGGAAGGTAGCAGAATTACACCCATGATCTATCAATTTAGGATGAACTTGCACATTACACTTCAACCATACTAAATCTGTGGAGTGTAAAGCAGTGTGAAAGTTAGAACATACTGTCAGCAATCACACATTAAAGTTTGATACCATTTCTTGCCTGTACAGCTCTGGCTTGCCACTAGAAAGCTGGTGAGCAGGGCCGTGGGTAGGAGCCAGAGACCCAGGCTCTGTCCCTGTTGGTTGGTTTGGGTGTGGGAACTGGGATGGTGGAGCATTGCAAATCACTCGTTTTATCTCCCTTGAGCAAACTAAAGTTACTCTAACACAAGCTAGATAGCATGGCCCAGAGTTAACTCTTGCCTGAAGTGGTATACCTCTGAGATACTCAGGCTAAGTGCAGACATTAAAAAGGCCCAAGGCAGAATTGATCTAACCTATGCTGTTTTCTGTAAGTGGTGTAGCCATGGGAATTGGCCCAAACACTTCTAAGCACAACCGTCTACTATGTGGCAAACAGAATGCACGTTTGCCTTTGGTGAGTCTGTGGGGTGGGCGGTAAATCTTAGACTGGGTCCAGCCATTTTAAAACCAGAACTTCTGTTCTGTTCTGGGTATAGACTGGTTTCTGATCACTTATACTGGGAAAAGTGTAATGTCTGTACCTGGCCTCAGAGAGCACTTAGTATGAGTTAAGTAGAAGTTCACATTTTAAGTGCCCTTAATGTGGTCTAAGTGTCTGGCACTCCAGACTTTCCAAAGGATAACTCTAACTGGAGTAGATAGTTACACTGATATAGAGCTTTATGTTATTGTCTGCCTCTCATTTACTTTTTGGAAAGACAGATTATACTAATATAAATGTGTTCACATCCTCTGCCTCTTTTTTACTACTGTTCTGAAGGCTTGACATGTTAGACCCGATTCGCCTCTCACACCCCTGTAACTGTTCTTATATCAGTTTAGGATTTATCGCATTGAGTCTTGCATTTAGGGTTTAGGTCCTTCCTGAACTACTTATGCTGCATCACAGGTCAGCATATTCCTACTGTTTACATGATGTGGGGTGGATAAAAGGGCAATTTCTATCTTCTCAGGGGTCACTGTATATGGGCTTTAAGTAGAAAAAAATGTAGGGGTTTGTGACAGTGAGAAAAATGTCAGGGGAGAAACAAAAGTGTGTGATTTACCTTAAACCTCTTTTTATCACTCCTTTGAATAATACATTTTCACAAACTGACAATAAAACATAAAGTCCCTTTAGAAGAAGACACGTAGTTCTTTATCTCTCTTTAAAAAAAAGAGTTATTAATTTCTAAAACCTTCTCATCCTGAATTCCTTTGCATATTATATAAGTTGTAAAACCTCTAAGGAGTTATTTGAATTTCAATATCTTCTCACACTTTTATTAAAATATACTCTAACACTGCTACAGTAATTAACATTAACATCAGGATCCTATTTCTAACAACTGAAATCTCTTAGCAATTTCAGATTTCAGTTACAATATATTTTTGATCAAATCATTAGATGATAACAGAATTAGCAATTTGTATATGACAAAAACATACCGCATCTGCCTTGCACATATTTCCGCAGTTTATATTTTTGCCTTTCTACTTTTCAAGTGTTTCTTATGGCTGATGCCTTGGGTTAATAATACCAAATACATACTAGTTTCATAATCATCACTGCAGTGCAGAAGGTATTAGAGTTTCAGTAGTTCTGCATTGACGACATCAATAGATTCACTGCATTCATCTCCTTATGCAAATATTCCAAAAAATACATAACTGTAGAACCTTATATCTGCTCAGGTCCCTTCCGAACCTAGAAACTATGAATCTGTATACTTTAAAGATTACACACGAGAGTCTTGAAGTCAGTAAAAATGCAGTATAGAATTCAAAAAGAGTAGCTTAACCCCTGCCATACTTCTCCCTCTTTCTCCTTTTGATTGACTGTAGCTTTATATCGTGTCCATATAATATCTGATCCTGCAAACAGTCCTTTTTGGCTTCCTTATCACATGGAAGCCAGAGGAAATCAACAAGATGATTAGTGGTTTTAAGTATTATGGATTAGATTAGCACCTTGCAATCTGTCCTGAGTGAGGGGTGTCAAGTAAGTGTGCCGGGAACAGAGCAGCACTGGAATTCAAGGTTACACTGGATCCCCGGGGAAGCAGGCTCTCTTAGCTCTCTTCTGGCATAGTTTCTCTCCGCGTTTACACAATCAATGCATTCTGAAGGACAAGACATTTTTCTTTCCCCCACCTATTCTTTGTCTCTTACTCTTTGCTTACCTGCATAGCAGGGGGAGTTGGAGAAGCTTAGCCATCTCTGCTTTTGCTCCTTGTGCTTTGACACACACTGACAACAGTCTTTGCCCTTTCCTTACATTTACTCCCCCAAGTGATCTTCCAGTTGACTCATAGTTGAGGCCTATGCCTTGTAACAAGTTCTGGCAATATTATGCTTTATATTATAAACTCCCTGGGGTAGGAATCTTTTACACGCCTATAAAGCATCCAGCTTAGTGCATTTCTTGGCAGTGTACAATTAATAAATAATAAACTAAAACAATAGCTACCAATCGTAGGACTATTCAGTTGAGTAACAATTGTAGATTAGGCCTTTTCTCATAGAACAGTACACAGAAAACAAATTGCAAATGAAGCTATAGTCATTAAACATGACTGCAGCTATCTAGTATCAACACACATGCTGAGTGTATTAGTTTTCATTTTATTTGAAAAGGTTGCTAGGTTAATATTGTGTTCAGGAAAGAGAACAAAGGAGAGAATAAGAGTGAGCTCTTGTGGTCCTTATACCAGTACCAACATGGGAGGTTTACATGAGTAAGGAATGAGCCTTGCATAGCAAGTGAATCCTCTCATTAATCAACACCTTTAGGTTAGTAATATATGCAAACGAATACCAGCAAGGGTATCAATGGAAACAAATAGATGAAAAATTAAATGGATTAACACATTTAATCGGCCTTAGGTTACCTAATGAATGATTAGCCTTACATTTAATCCCTCTCAATCCATTTCTTTCTGGAGTAGTTATTCACCAAAGATAAATATGGCTGATTCCAAATGGCTATTTTTTTAAAGCTATTAAAATCCATGTGATACTGTAACAGTTTGGAGGGGATCAGCATTAAAATGTAAAATAATCAAAATGAAAAATACTAGATTTGCTCCTAACTGGGTTTTGAATATTAGCGATGCTAGAAAGGACAAATATCTGTGATGTGCTGGACTGTAGAAGTACCCTGAAATAAAGCCTATGGATATGGGTTCATTAAGTGGAAGCCATCTCTTAAGCCACCAAGAGTCCAGTACCTCAGTATCCAATCCCTCCCCTGGTTTTTCACTGATGACCAGGGAGATTTTAAGGGTTTGGTGCTTATCTACAAAACCTGCCATGGGAATTGGCCCAAACACAAGCGTCTACTATGTGGAAATCACCTCCCAAGATGCCTGATGTTTCTCTGGAGCTTTCCCATCACCCTCATTGCAACTCTCTTCAAGACAATCAGTTCAAATCTTTTTGTTCAAAATATTAGTCAATGAAAAATGGCTCTTTTTGTCCAAATAAAAATATTTGTGAGAAATGTTCCATTTCCATATTTCCCATCTGGATATATTGGACTAAATGCAACCCAAAAAACAATTACATGTTTTAGTCATGGGTATAGTCAATTAGTCAATTATTCTATAGTAGACGAAAATTCTAATGGGAGAGGCATCATCAAACCTAAGGGGATCTGTACATCGACATTCAAAAGCAGGATTTAGCTCCTGAGTTCCTCAAAAGGCATTGCTACCTAGACATCAATATTCCAAATGGGCTTCTGTTTTAACCTGGCTCGCATCCATTTTTTATTGTAATATTTGGTGAAGGATCTCTTGGTCTAAAAATAAAATTTCTCATCATTTTCTTTTGTTTTCTTAATATTGCTGTTCTCTGCAACCCTAATGGGGACAGGAGCCAGAGACAAATTGAAGACCAATGGCTTGAAGTTGCATCAAAATAGGTTTAGATTGGATATCAGGAAAACCTTCTCCACTAGTCGAATGGTGAGGCACTGGAATAAGGCTGCTTAGGGGAGTTGTGGAATCTCTGTCATTGTAGGGGTTCAAGAAGACGTTGGATAAGCATTAGTCAGGGATTATCATGGGGTAACTATCTCTATGTTATGTTCTAGGTATTTTTCATGCTTCTGTGCTTTGCTGATTGCTACATGGGGCTGGAAAGGATCCCCCCCCCTTGCTATACTGTCAGTTGGGTTTGGGTTTTTTTGGCTGTTTTTTGGCTTCCTCAGAAGTGTGCTGGCTGCACCCAGTGCTCCTGCTGGGATTAAAACCCAAAAATTCCTGGATAGAGGATCTTGCTCAAGGTCAGAAGAAGAATTGCCACATTTGGGTTCAGCCCATGGTCAGATTGGTATGGCTGGTGATAGTTTTTGCCTTCCCCTGTTGTAGGGAGTGTAGCCCTCTTCCTTGGATCTCTCAAGCATATTTTAATAACCTTTGCAGAAGCAGGATGTTGGCCACTGTGGTCCCCCTGCTTTACCTGTGGCGGGGTAGGGTTATGGGCATGCTTTGGATGCGCTCTTTGCAAATCAACAAAAGGCTTATTTCTGAATAGAAGAAGAAGAATTAATACCAGAGGAGCCATGATGTACTAAGTGCCTGAAACATGAAGGGGAGATTCTTGATCCCTGGCAAAAACTATGGTAGCTGGGCTGAATGGGGATGAAGTATTTGGGATTGGCAGGGGAATGCTATACATGTTCCTCCAGAGGCACTGGACCAGCCTGTGGACTACTACTCTCCCCTGACTGGCCACTGGCTTTGTGTAAGCAGTTATTCAGTGTTCTGGCCCGCAGGACTCTGGAACACACTGACACATCTGGGGGTGGTATGGATGGCTTCCTGGTACACAGGGTGCAAAGCTCCCCCTGCCGCATGGTCACTGTCCCTGTCCCCTATGGATCCACAGGACAAAGGCCTGGAGTGAATGAGTATTGTCAAGCTGGAGATTGTAGTGGCTCCCAAGGAGTGTCTTTAATCAATGGGCAATTGTTGAAGCTGGTCAGCATGACAGTCACCTTCCACTCCAGCTAACCGAGGGAACAGATATACACACCTTTGCTTAAGGTGAGAGCTGAAATAATAGCAGCCGTCACCCAATTCACAGACCAATGTGACAGGACCAGCTGGAGTAAGAGTTGTAGCATGCGATCCAAGGGGGTTCATCCCAGGTTTGAATGCAAATGCAGGGGCTGAGAATTGTCTTGGTGGAAGTGTGTGTGTGCCCAGGCAGAAGTGGCCTGGAGCAGTCAGAAAAATCATGCTGACAGCCAGGAGAGACCAAGACACGCAGCCCTATGAGAAAGCAAAGAGAGAGGGGCCACTTCGTGTAGAATGGTCCCTGGAATGGGATCGTCCTCCGAGAAGCTTGTGCCCTGCTGTTTGACTCCTACCATGTTCAGGGACAAAAACCAGTGTAATAATCCTTGAAAACATGAGCTAACATCAAAGAAATGCTTTGCTCACATCATCTTAATGGAACCAACAGCAATCAAGTCTAGTATGTCTTTCCTCTGAAATGGTAGGGACTAAGAATATCCATTATCTTCTATGTTGCCTACTTAAACCTTGTGTTCAGGAGTGGAAGAGACTACTTCTTCCTTCCTTGGAGTCGGCAAAGAGGTGGGAAAGGAAAGGGAAAGATCCTAGGCTCTACCAGCCTGCTTTCTTCCAGAGAGCCAGAGCTAGTCGAGACATAGAAAGTAGTTATACCTGCTGGGAGCAAGAAGGAAGCAGGAGAGGAATTATGACTCACGGTGGTGTCTTGGAGTCTCAACACCTCCTGATGCTATTCTTGGGAAGTGCGGCTTATGCACAACCTTTTGCTCAGGAGCATGATGTAAAAATTCACAGTCTAGCCCTTAAGAACTTGATATTGTTCCTGGGAGGAAATCAGAAGCCTTTATACCTGCTCAGTCGTGCTGTTATAAATACAGGTATCTTAGCCTGACTCGCAGAGTATTGAACACTTACAGCACACCCCAAGTATTCACTTCTAGGGAAAATCTTGGCAAAATGAAATGCAACTGATGTCAGTCAGTAAATTTAACATAATCACTGGAAAATTTGGAAAACATTGTTAAAAACATGGAAGAGACACTTGGAACCCTTTTCAGTGGGTTTCAGCGCTAGTGAAGTTGCTAACATTGCTAATATCTTTTAAAAAGCTCTTTGAAACTATTAAAATAGAGGCACCTCTCCCCACATACTCATTCTCAGCCTTTCACAGATGATGATTCTTTTAACCTTTTTTCCTCTTTGTTTGCTTGAAGGATCAAGGCTTTTTTTTCCCCACCCAGATTCTGGAGCATTAAAAAGTGCCACCGATATTGTGGCGTTTACATTACAAACAAGTTAAAATTCCCAATCTGTCAGAGCTTTTCTCCTAGGATACTGAGGAAAGCAAAGTTCAGCTAAACTGCACAATTAATTTGAGCTCACTTCTGAGTGAGAAAGAAAAGGTTGCTTTAAGCTGCACCGTTCTCTTCCTGGAGATTTCCAGCCAGTTTTGGGAAGCAAGAATACTGTTGTCTCACAGTTATCTCACCTTCTTTGTATTCCTGAAACTACCTCGTTAGATCTTCTGCTCCTTTAACTCATAAATGAATATTAATAAATTGATCACAGGATTGCTCACATGTAAATATATCTTTATGGACAGCAGAATTGACAGGCAAGTGGATGGAACGGGACAAGGGATCTATGTTGTCCTTGGTAATACTGTAATTGGTTTTTTGTTCTGTAACAAGAATCCGGAGATTGACAACTTAGGTGTTAGCTACAGCAGATGTGTTCATCTTGAAGGTAAATCTCTCCTTTATTATCAAGGGACCAAGAGTAGTTGTAGATTTATCTTTACTGGAAAAACTGATTGGATGGCTCCAAAAAAATGACTGATGCTGACTTTAATGTTAAAGGTCCTTTCTTATGAAGAACTCTCCTCACCCTTTCCTTTTGGGAGCATGGCAAATAACATGGATTACTCCAGCAAGGTGCTCGATTCCTCCCCACAAAGACATGAGCATCAATAACTCTTCCTGACTTGAATGGGAGGAGAGCGCACATGGGATCATATGGGATCAAGCCCATCAAGAAAGTAATGGAAATGCAGTCCCTATCACTCTCAAATGACAAGGAAAGGGCTTTGGTAAATTCCTGTGTAGCAAATTAGTGATAGCGCACAAACCAAGGTGTGAGCATTGCAAAATGCACAGAGTCTATTTTTTTTACAAATGTGGCTTAATTATACAGATCAGTGGGTGTGTCTACACGTACGCCTGACTGCATAGTGCACCTGGCTGCACAGTTGTTAATCTCAATGACTAAGTACTAAACGACTATGTAATAACTGCCATTCACAGTGCACCGTCCTGGTGCTGCACAGGTCATTTACGATGCTATTGCGCAATAGCAACATGCTAACGCACAGTAGCTCATCATTACTGTGCAGTAGCATTGGCATCATGGTTTGTGCCCCCTGACGCTACACTGCTTTAGCAACGAGCTATGTCACCATGCAGATGTGCTCAGTATGACTTGGAAAGAACCCCATAGTAGTACATTTTATACAGAAAAATATAGACATTTGTAAGCTACAAATGTCCTTTATTTTTTCCTGTAATGTCTATTAGCAGGGAGGGAGGAGGCACAGCCCTTCATTTCTGTGTATATGAATAATGTGGTATACAGAATAGCCACCTATGAAATTGTATTGCATTGCATTTTGCTAAATACAAAATGGAACTCCTAGTAGCTAAAAGTGAGAGCTTGATCTGTTGTGGAGCTTTTTGCAATAGAAACAGGAACCTCATCCTAGTGAAGCTGATGGGTGATTTCCCATTGTTTGCAATGGTTTTTGGATGGGGTCCCATTTTAGTACGTTCCATTAAAAATTCAGGAGTTTATGGGCCAGCTTCTCAGGTGCTGTAGATTGATGCAGTTTTCATGAAAACTATAGAGTTATGTTAATTTAAACTAGTTATTAATCCAACTCTGCATCTTGACAAATTTATTCCCATTAGGCTAAATCTCATGTTAATATTCTTAACAAAGATGCTAAATTTACCTATTTCAAAAAATCTATTTTATTAAGCTAAATATTTTTAAGGATAAAATATTTATATATATATTTTTAAACATGAGGGACACATTTCTACAGTCTTTTGCCATAAGAGTAGTTCCAGTCAGTAGGAGTAAGCATACTGAGTTAGGGTTGGAAGAGTGGGCCCTAGATATCTTCCTATAGGATGTTTTCTCTTGGTATGAAAAAATGAGTAGGCTGGAAGAAAGGTTTCAGCTAATCCCTCCATGAGAGAAGGCTAGTAGAAACATTCCTAAATGTTCCCCCTTGATATTTCAGAGATCTCTCAATGTGTGGTTCTGACTGTCTGATAGGCACACACTACTAAACACCTGTGGGTGCATCTACACATGCAATTAATGCACATGAATCATCTCCAGATCTTATTGCTTTGGAGTTTATTGTTCTTGGGCACCATGTCTTCACATGTGCACAGGACCACAGCACAATGAGCCAAGTTAGAGCAGGCCCAACTGGCAGAGGATCTTGGGGCAGGGAGGTCAGCCTGCCAGTCCAGGGCCGCTCCCAACCGCTCAACGTGCTGTGGAGGGGCTGCCTGGGGCATGAGGGTGCTTCAGTGCAGGACTAGCTAGTAGGCAGCTCAAGCACTGAAGTTGCCCTTGTGCCCCAGGAAGTGTCTATGCATATGCTGCTGTGAAGTAAGAAGCTCTGCAGCAGGATACTTCTTGTATTTATAAGTACTATCCTGCTGTGGAGTTAGTTTACTCCAGCCTAATTGGGGTGCAAATGTAGATGTGCAGCGTTTACTGTGCAGCTACTTAATCCATTGCGCAGTAAATGTCTTGTGTAGACATGACCTGTGTGTGCTTAACTAATTCCTGTGCTATACATTGATTTCTTTTTAAAGAGTATAGTATCAAATGTCCTTTATTCTTTCTGCTCTAATCATTTCTAGATCATTTACATGTCCTTATGATTACAAGGCAGACAAGGTTCTTTAGGTAAATGTGATATATTTTATTAGGCCAGTGAAATAGTAGGAAAAAAATTTTTTTTGCAAGCTTTCAGGCACAAAACCCCTTCTTCAGGCATATGGAGAGTCTGATTACAATTTACAGTGATTCTTAATAAAAATATATAATGAATATATCTAAAGAGCCTAACCAAAGTACAGTGCAAATGTACAGACATATACAAATATATTCAAGTGTATGTAACCACAAATCTCTTAACTTAGGGACTGATCCCTAGAACAGTTCCCAGGGGCAAAACTTCCTTTGGCTATAGTGAGCTCATGACTACAGTATACAATGTTGTATGGTGTCTTGTACCATAACATATGATACGTTTTATAAGCCCTTCCCATTGTGTTGTGACCTAATAAAAATAATGCTTTGCAACCGGTGAGTAAAATGAAAAATGTTATCATTATTTTAATTGTCACTGATGTCAAAATATTTGGGGGTATATTTAAATACTCAGCTGCAAAAGTCTGGTCATTTTGGTAAGATCTTGAATTTGGACCAGTTTTTCTTGTTTGTTTGTTTTTTAACTAAGGCCTTTTAGATATTTGAGTTAGTTTGAAAGACTGGACCTTGCTGTACTCTATGGATCACTATAATACACTTAGTGGTTTTTGAGCACAAAGTTCTTCTCTGATTGTCACAGTTCAGTGATGTCCCCAAGTGCTAGCTTTGGCATCTAGATCTTTGATTGAGCTGAAAGCTATGTAAAAAAAAGCCCCTCACACGTGCAGCCAGGCAGCCATACATTTGTAACACATCTCAGAAGGTTTTATGCCACACTTATTCCAAGAAAAGTCTCAGCGTTGCTGGAACTTAGACGCCATAAATTGTATGCACAATCATCCTGCTTGGACTGCAGGGTAATGTTTGGATTGGTCTACCACCACATGGTTTTGGGGACAGGCCATCACAACTGCATAGGAGAGGATGGTTTGCAGAGATCTTATTGTGTAGGTTGTCAGATCAGTAGTATGCACATTTATCTTTGCAAATGCAACACTTCAGGCAACATAATGGTCCTCTGATTTGGTTGTGAAATGCTGCCAAATGATGTTCCCAATGGGGAAGGAGGACATTATAAAATCTCTGCTATGTTTCTAGGCTAGTTAATGATGTTAACTCACCTGCCTCAATTTCTTATACATTTGTTTTTTTCTTTCTTTCATCAGTAAAGTGCCAGCCCTGGCAAGAGTATGTATCCTTTTTTCTCCAAAGTTTTCAGATCTGGGTTCCCTCTTATTTCTTCTTTATGACCTCCACCCAAGCCTTGCTTCCTTCTTCTCTGTACAATGTGTGGTGCAGTTTCTCAGGGTCAAAAGAAACACCATTTACACCCACCCCAAGGAAATCTGTTCCTTTTATTTCCCTTCTTCCTCTCTTCATTCTCTCCCATTTTCATCCTTCTTTCCTTCCTCCTGTTTTTAGTCTTTTACCAGCTCCATTTCCTTCTCAATCTTTCACTTGCTCATTTTAACCTTGTGTCCCTTTGCCTTTTCTTCAGATACACTTTTAACTTCATAGCAAAAGTTGTGGTTTCTCTTAGCTTGAAAAACCCACCTGCCACTTTAAAACACAAACCCTGTTTTCCTCCTTGACCTTGCTTCCGATTTCCTTGAATAGATGTCTTTAAAAACATGCAGCTCCAGTCTGTCTGCCATGAAGTTCATTCTTCAAGCTCTTTTTCTTCAAGGCCTGACTACGTAGCCTGCAGTATCTTCATTTTACCAACACTTTTCTTACTCAAGCTGCTAGAGACTAAGGGCTCCTATACACGTTCAGGGAGACAGCTCTGACGTGCTGGAAACCCAGCGTGTCAGAGCAGACTTGATTAATCAAGAAATAAATGCACTCCGGCAGACTCTGGCATCATGTGTATCAGCATCCCTGTGGTGAAAAATGATGGTGCAGCACTTTAAACTAATCGTTCGATGAGATTTAGTTCAAACTGCTCTGCCACCATTTTTCAGCATGGGGGATACTGATACATGTGACGCTCGGGTGCTTTTAAGTGGCATGGCTTGCTAATTAAAGCACCCCCCATGGCTCCTGGAGCATGTGTAAAAATGCCCCAAATGGCTAATTGTAGAAGTAATTTCAGTGTCCTACTTCTGCATGTGATGTTGTAATCATTTTGTACCATTTTGTGATTGTGCTTGCTTGGTCCTCCTCTGACCACCTCTCTGATGTTTCCCTGGGGATCTCTACCATACTTTTTCCCTTGCCTTCTCATTTTCCCTGTTCCAGCCATGATCACCTGGTTTTCTCCTTCTACCCTCTCATCATGCCTGGGGTGAAATTGCAAAACCCTTACAGCTTCTTGTTGTAGCCCTTGAGGCATGAGTTTGAGCCTCATTCCACAGTTATTCTACAAAGCCATTCCTCAGTCAACTTATGTGTCACCGGCGCCAGAAACTGGTGTCACCCATTCGTGCTAGCCCAAAGGGACCACTGAGGCTTAGGTGAACCTCTTGAATTTTTACTGGGGCTTTGTTCATGACTGCTCCTTGCTCGTATGGGTTTAGCAATGTCAACTTTTGTACATAGTCTTGATCACCAATGATTTTCCAAGTTTTTGTAGTGTAAGAGTGATGTTGTATCAATAATGGTCCAGAAAATGTTAGAGGCAAGGATTTCTCTTAGGGTGATATTGGACCAACTATGTAGTTGGGATAAAGTTAGACAAGCTTTCAAATGCAAGACATTCTTTATCAGGTCAAAGAACATCTTGTATTTGAAAGTTTGTCTAACTTTATCCCAATTACATACAGTAAAAGCTCTGTTATCCAGGGGATAACCGGGGGATGCTGGTTAATCAAATCTTCCGGTTAATCAAATGGGCACCGGCTGGTGCACTCCCCAGCATCAGTGTGGCGGGGAACAGGAAGGGGGATCCTGTACAGGCTGCTTTGCCCCACACAGGCTGCTTTGGCCTGCGCTGTGGGCTGAAGAAGTGGCAAGAACTCTGCTCGTGGCAGCGGTGAAACCTGGAAGTGGTACTTCCAGTTTCATTTTTACTGCATCCCTCGGATACTGGTTAATAGAGTTTTCTGGCTAATAAAGTGCCGGTTAACACAGCTTTTGCTGTAGTTGGTCTAATAACAGATATCACCCTAAGAAATCCTTGCCTCTCCCACATTTTTTGCATTGTCACAGCCCCACCTGCCTTCCTGATATCTTCTCTTTTATAACTCATTATGGCCTTAAACATAGGCAAAAATGAACCCCTAAAAGTTCTGGTGCAAACCTCTCTCTTTTTCCAAACTTGGTCACCATCATTTCAAGTGAATCAGCTTGTCTTTGAACTTTCCCTCCCTGCTGGTCAAATTTGGCAGGTACAATTTGTAAAATACTTATAAAATAAAATATCTGTATTTTTAGCATACTGGTTAGTCCAAATCTTTGTCATCTGTGGTCTCAAGGACTCCTCCTCCATGATCTTTCCATGTTTATCTTTCTCTACTTCATTCAAACCATGATGCGGCTACCAATACCATCTTGCTTTTTCGCTGTTCCGGCCAAGTCACCCACCCTTGAATGCCTCATTGATCTTCCACTTATTGGGTGTATCTATACATGCAATGAACTCGAAGCGATAAACTCCAGAACAGTCTGAGCTGGAATTTACTACTCCCAACCTCTGCATCTACATGTGTGCCAGGACAGCAGCAATCTGAGCCATGGTGGAGCAGTTCATGTCAGGGGCGGGGACACTAGGAGTCAGCTCCAGGTTCCAGGTGGTGACGTCGGGTGGTGGAGGGGCTGGCTTGGGCATGAGGGTGCTGCAAGTGTGGGTGGCTAGGCAACAGGCAGGAGTCTGGCTCCCTGCTGGCTGGGTGCAATTTATACTCACAGTCAATGTCTACATGTGCCTTTAATCACAGTTAATTACCCTGCCATAAGATAGTGGAGTCAGGGACAGTACTATCTCATGGCTATGTTAATCAGTTTACTGCAGCCTAATAGTGTTACATGTGTAGACAGTGATGCTTTACTCCACAGTTAATCACATCAGTCTACTCCACAATTAATCACATGTGTAGACATTGCCACTGTGTTGTATTCAACCTTCTTTATTTTACTGTCCTCACTTTACCTTCTTAGCCCCTCTGTTATTCCATATCTTTGTCTTCTATTGTCTTCTTCTTTCATCGGCCTACTTTATGGTCCCTCAGTGCTCACCTAGAAACAGCCATGAAACACTTGATCTATAAAATGTTAAAGTTGTGAGGCTTGCTCCCTACTCAGTGCATATCCTGTCTTGTTTTGCACTGTGTCTACATTTTTGCATCAGTTCAGTCATGGACTTCAGGGGCAAATATCAGGCCTTTAATGATAAACAATCATTCAGCTACTTAAGCATATGGCAAATTTTAAACAGGTGTGTCCAGTCTCACTAAAGTCATTGGGACGACCTATGCTCTCAGTTTGCAAATTCTTCAATACAGATATCTGATAGTGGTATGTTGTAGCAGATTACTTACTGGCCGCTGCTGTGTACATTTATGACACAAAATCATCATCATAATGCAGATGGTGTCTCTGCAAAAGACATTTTAGTTTCATGAAACAGATTTTGAGCTAAGTCTTCCCCTTACATAAATCTAGGTGACCCAACTGGATTTCATGGTTATTCTGATATACAGCAGTTGATGATATGGTTCTCTATAGGTAGTATGACTATTTATTATACATCCATGTAGCTCCAGTGCAGTTCCATTTAGCTCTGATGGCATTTGAATGGTTTCAGTCATACCATTTTAGATTTGAAGGGACCAACATAAAAATAATAGAAATAAAGGGACAGATCTTTGATGCAAATCAGTGTAGCTTCATTGACTTCACTGCCCTTTGAGAACTATCCTGATGTACACTACATGAAGATTTGGTCTACTGAGTTAGCACACAGCTAAACACTACACAGGATATTCCTTGTAGTATTTATGAAACACTGCAAAACCCTGTAGTAAAACGAATAAGGCAACAATTTCATTGATGGTACCCATTAGATTCTGAGCATACCAGAGAAGGCAGAAATAGTCTACCCTCCTGGGTAGCTGCAACTGAAACACTTCTGTAGATAATGAATTGCTTTTTTGTCTGTGTCAATGGAATTAGCTCATATGTTTGCACCGAGATTCCTCACAATGTCAGTGAGACAGTCCTATTCTCTGTCATTTTTTGTTCGACTAATAAAATAAAACACACGATTTTAAACACAAATGTGTCGGGATGGGGGTGTGTTCACATATATACATACTCATACAGACACTCTAAAAGTCCTCCCATTCCTGTGCATCATTTCTTTCTACCCATTTAGGGCTCAATTGCCACTTTGCAACCTGCGCTGTTGAAAATATAGCTTGTAACTGCTGTCCCAGGAAATATGCAGACAAGGTCCTTTGGGTAAATGTGATATCTTTTATTAGACCAACTAAATAGAAAAATTGTTCTTTGCAAGCGTTCGAGCACAAACACCCTTCTTTAGGCATATAGAGAGCCTGAAGAAGGGTGTTTGTGCCCCAAAGCTTGGAAAGAACAATTTTTCTATTTAGTTGTTCTACCAAAATACACCACATTTACCCAGAGAAACTTGTCTGCCTTTGTCCTTAGACCAACATGGCTACAATCAGCAACCCTGGCCCAGGAAAGACACTCAGAGCCAGAAAGTGTCTCTGGCTGCTGTTATGTCTCAGTGGGAAACAATTTTGCTCTTGGTCTGTACCAAAATGAGACTACGTTCTTCTCTGTGCCAGATCAAATGCACTGAGCGATGCACTGGTAGGACAGATGTAAGCAGGATTCTTCCATTTATCCTCCCACGGCCATGCATTCTCCCTCGATCTGCACAGGAGGAGTGGTGACCCTGTGGAGACTGCTCCCCTACTAGATGTACCTGCCACACAGGGGTAAAAATGCAGGATAATCTCGTTCTTAACGATTGGTTCCAAACACATCTGGATTGCTTAGTGACAACCATCTGGTTGAAATCTATATAAATGGACTTCAACTGCCAATAAGAGAAGCAAGTTGATACTACGTGGATTTCTTCACCAGAGTTTGTGTAATTTCCCGCACTTCTCATTATATGTAGTCATATGCAAGCAGTGATGCTACATGCTCTTATGTTGTGTTATGTCCTTCCTCTGCACTGCTGCGCAGCCCCCAGAGACCCTCGTTAGTGGGGAGCTTTATTTAAAAATAGTTAATTAAGACAAATTGTTATTTTATTTGATAAAGCATTGAATTTTTGGCTCTTACAGGAAATTAACAGAAAATGGTAATTATTGCATAGTTTTTTTTTTCTGAAGTCCCCAGTAGAATTTAACGGGGAACGATATTCCCACCAGAGGATGATTTAATAAACCTATAGAAAATCTCTCATATCTTATGAAGTCGATAGACTTGCGCCAGATCATCACTAGTCTAAATCAGCGTGGCTCTACAGAATTCATTTGCACCAGTTGATGATATGACCCTTTATTTATTTACATACTATGCAGGTCTGGCCCAATAGTGTCTTACTCTTGAACTACCTCTGTCATCACTGGATATAACATTAGAATTAGCCCCCCTAAGTTTTAGAGTAATTTATGTGGGTCTCTATTCGTTTCAACTCTATTCAATTCAACAAGATTTTTCTATGGGGGAAAACACACTTGTAGATACCTTCCTTTCAATACATGAACCTCACCCCCACCTATCCTATATTTAATTTCAGTTAAAGAGTGCAGACCACCGTCGTGATCAATACCACTATTTCTAACATAGGTTTCTTTTCTTTGGCTGTCAAGCTTAATTTCACAGCTTGCTTCAACATATTATCGAAGTATTAAAGCACAAACTAAGTCCAAATAGATACTTTATAACCGCGCTTTGCCACACATTCATTCTTTTAACGCCAGCATTGTGCTACACTGGTAGAGAGCATCAACATTCACCTTCAAAAACTTTATTTGCAGAAGCATATAACTAGGTCACTAAAACAGTCATCACAAAGCCAACAACAATAAAAACAGCTCCGGGCACAAGAATTCCTGCTTTTAATGGACTTGAGAAAGATTGCCATTTTTACTATTTTTAACTGATGAAGGGAAGGAAAAGGATACTTGCTGTCCTTTAAATGGCTTTTCTACTTTAAATTGGTCTTTATCCTTATGGCTGTAATAAGTACATCACAGAAATAATAAGGCTTTGTGGGCCATCCATTCATAAGACTGGTATTTTTTGTGGGGGGGAGGAAAGTGGGGGAAACAAGCCGTACCAAAGGATAAGTTACATTCAGTCTGACATCTCCTAATGTGCCTCTCACCATCAATGTGATCAGAAGGGTGTACAGGCATGACTACTGATCTACGCTGGAGGATGAAAGGCACAAAGTAAAAGTAAGCTTTCAGTATTACAGCCTCAGTACGGATAAAAATACCTTCATGCCTATCTTCCCCAAAGCAGTTGTTTCAGAGGAAATAACATCGCTTAACAATTACGGCACAGATCGACATATGCAGCCAGCCGAACAAGTCAGGATGGCTTGGGAGGCAAAGGCAGCCGCAAATACACGGCCATGCGCTAAACGCTGTATTGGACCAGGTGGGTTATACACCTTCCAGCCTGTCCCCGTGCTCGTCCAGGCCACCCGAGACATGCATTTGCACAAACTGAAATAGCCGCGACCGCATCGCACACGATCGGCTTTCAAGACCCTCGAAGGCAGATGTTTTTAAAGCCAATTTTTCCGCCTCCCCCTGCAAATCTTGTACTTCATCTGCAGCAAACGACATCAACCGAGAGAGAGAGAGAAAGAGAGAGAGAGAGAGAGGGAGAGAGGGAGAGGGGAAAAACAGCCAAAAAACTCAAAGGTAAAACTAACAGCCCGACCTTAATTCAGTCCAACGCACCGCCAGGCTGATGGCTGAACTGTTGAGTTGGGCTTGGGGAGGATCCCGGGGCTGCGCTCGCGGGGAGGGGCAGGTCTGCACACCCACTTCGGGATAACTCGGGGGAGGGGGCCGGCGCCACCTCGCCGCCCCCGCCCCCGCCCCCGCCCGTGCGCGTAGACCCGGCCGGGTGGACAAAGAGGGGGGAGAGGGGCTCACGCGCCTGCATTTCTCCGCACCCCCGCGCACGCACACAGCAGCGGAGCCGCTGAGCACCTCCCCGAGATGAGCATGCGGATGCGCGGATACAGGGACGCGCCCATACGCATCCACTTGCACACGTGCGTGCAGAGGACGCCCCCCGCAGCCCGGCCGCGCCGCAGCGGAGCCCCCTCCGCGCTGCCCGCCTGCCCCGACCCCGCAGCAGAGGGCAGCGAGACCTCCCCGCACCGCGGGGCCGCGTCTGGCCGCGCTGCCCCGCGGCACCGCCCTCCCCAAACTTTCCCCGGCTCCCGCGGCGGG
>NW_017728931.1:131955967-131977705 GCF_001723895.1 Crocodylus porosus | reverse complement strand
CCCGGCCCCTCCGGCCCGGCGGCATCGTGGCGTGGCCGCCTTCCCGGCTTCTTTTATTCTGCGGGGGTTGAATGACCCGGGCCCCGCGGACCAACTTTGCAGCTGGCTATCGCTGGCGGCGGGCGGCCGGGGCAGCGCTGCCTCCACCCGCTGTCCGGGCGGCAAATGCCCCCTGGTCCGCCGGGGGGGAGACGCCGCGGTCTCCTAGCAACCCCTCATCCATCATCTGGGGATGCTGCCCCCTCCCTTCTCCGGAGTGCTGATTGGACGGGGCGGGGTGGGGGGGGAGCCCCCCCCCCGCCAAGGATGCTCGGGATGCTGGTTTTGGAGGGGGCAGGAGCTGCCAGGAGCAGACCTGAATGCAGAGCCAGAGCAGCCTGTTTCATCTTTCTCCCGGCTGTCTGCTTCTTTCTCTCGCTTTCAAGCCGTTTGAAAGCACCGCTGGGGCTGGCTCGTTCTTAGGAAAGAAAAGGAGAAAACAAAAAGGAACGAAAACCATTCCTAACTCGCCCATCCGGTGGCACGGAGGGGGGAAAAAAAAAGATACTGGGAACCAAGGTGGAGTGCAGCAGAGGCAGACCCAGAAAGAGAAAGGAAAGAAGCTGAAATGTATCAAGGGAGAGTGGAACACAATGAGGGTTAAATCCACTGTCAAGTTTGGGGTTTTTTTTATGGGAAGTGTCCCCGCTCCAGAAGTAGTGGCAGGTGCTGAATTCAGAGACAATTAGACAGCGTGGGATGGAGGCACCAGGTAGGGCTGTCAGTGGGTGCACGTTCATTCATTTGCAACAATGCTGCCTGGGGGACTGCAGAGAAAGCTGGCTGCTTTACTGCTCATGCTCCTCTCTGCCAAGTGGTGTTGGGGAAAAGCTGCTGTTCTGCTGGCTGCGAGCGTGCAGGGAGCAGCCCAACAGGGAGAATCAGAAGCGCTTCCCTCTCCCCCAGCACTGCCCTATTTGGGACACTTTGCAAATCCCCTGCCTCCTTCTGCTTAATAGGAAAGACAGCTCGTCCCTCACCTGTTTCCACAGCCACAGCGCGCGTATTATGCTTTTATGCTTCAAGTCAGTGCTTACCCACTTCGCTTGGTGGGCTGAAGAACAAAGGAAGAGCACTGGCATTGTAGGCAGAAAACACAACAGACTGGCTTGCAGGGGCCTGGCTATTCATTTCCAACCAGCTAGGAGTTTAATAGCAAATTAAGCCAATTAAAAGAAATCTATACCTGCTCCTTAATATTTAATGCAAAGTTGTTTAACACCGGCTTACTTTGGCATTCTGACCATTGCTTTGGAGCTACTTGGATAGTTTTACGTGAGTTTTGCTTTTGTGAGTCAAGGGCATTTGCTGAGATGATCATGCTCCTCAGTTTCATTAAGGACTTCACCAAATCAGGGAGGAAAATGCAAAGGGCCCAACCCTTGTCTGGCTCGGGCTGGTGGAAACCAGGTGTACATCTGTTAAAGCGGATGCAGTTATGTCAGGGGGAAACCGGTGAGAGAGGAAAATCTGCCCCAAACCTCTAAGCTGCAGTATTATATAACAGAGGACCATAGAAAGGGGAAGCAAGCCCTCCTTCAGGCTGCTGATGTCATTGCCTTGCTAGGAATAGTGAAGACCTGATCCTGCTTTGCTTTATGTACACGAGCCACTGTTCAGCGTAAGTGGGAAACACTGCCCTTTAGATTATATGGCCTTTTAAACCCTTTGTATATGGGATTGCCGAGTACAGGGACCAGTTTAGGATGTAATGTGGATTTGAAGCAAGGAGAAGAGATAGAATCACTGGCCACATCTCATATTGCTCTCGGGGAGCTCCTGGGGCAGCCCTGATGTACCTGATGGGGGCTTCTGCAGTGGAAAGGTCCTGACCATGGCTGGTACAGGTTTACACCCGATTTACAGTGAATGGCTCAAACTCTTTATACACATCTCATCCAATACAAGGGCATCTCTCCCAGAGCCCCTTTTTTTACCCGCTCCGTTATTCTAAATTGTGAAGAGACCTGGCTCTGAAACTTGCGGCCTCCTCACATTCCCTGCCTGCCTGTATCCACCTCTTACTGTAGCAGGGTGTCTGTTCCTTTAAGGAGGAACAGGTAGCCCGGTGAAGAAAGCCCAGCTGTGGGGCATTTGGGTAAGGTGGGAGTGGCCCATTGGGAGGTTTAAAAAGTTCCTAGAAGCAAGAGGAGGAAGCAAGCTATGAAGGGAATGGCTTGCTGCAAAGAGCTGTCAGGCTGCTGTGCTGGGGTGGGACAGGGGGATTTTGTTTGTTTAACGACTGAACTTTGCTCTGGGGAGCTGGCTGAGGAACTCGGGGAGCAAATTCTTCTCTCAAGAGCCAGCAGGCTAAGTGGCCAACTTACTCTTAGCTTGTAAACTATTTGAGTCAAGGGCTGTCTTTTCATTCAGTGTTTGTTCAGCGTGCAGCAGAGTGGGGCCTGCAGCTGCTATGAGAGTAATGAAGACCCTTGGATAAAAAGCCATTGTATACTGTGGGCTCTGATATGTACACACCCAGCTCCTACTGGCCTCCTTGGGGGAATGTAACTGGATTCATGCTCCAGGGGTGGCTGTGATGCTCCTTGGTAGTCGCTCTGCTCCTGTTCTGCTCTGGCTCCATGTACCTCCCCCCTGCCCGCCTCTATTTTCCCCTGACACACCTTGGTGGAAGTTTGGAAAGTGAGGCTGTCCCAGGGCCCTAGAACAAGTTATACACTGGTTTTTCTGCCAGTAGTTCCCCTTTAAATCTTGTTGGGCTTACTCCAGTCCTCACACTTAGTTGGCCCTCCTGGCCCATACATATCCCCCAAGATACCTATTGGGTTATGGGCTAAGCATGGCCTCTGAACCTCCCTTACAGCTGTGCTGCCTTGCATCATCACCTAGTTGGGCACTTTGCCACAAGCCACCAGGCCACCTTAGATCCCTACTCCCTTGTTAGGACCTCAGTTTTCCAGGCTCCTGCCCCTTGCTCTACCTAGATCTACTGCACTGGCTGCTTGGGCTCTAGCCCTTGTCTTACCTCCCTGGGCTCTTATCTCTGGTTCCCTGCTCCCACTTGCATCTCGCTGTCTCTTAATCTCTGCCCTTCTCAGGCTGCGGGGCCCTGGCCCCCGCTGCTGCCCTTCTCTGGACTGTGAGCTGTGCTGAAGCTTGCATCCTGCTTCAGCAAGCCGCAGCCTCGTATGCCTCCCTGGCACTCCAAGATCTCCTCTCACTCCTTTCTAGTCCCATCCAAACCACCAGTTTAGGCTACACACAAAATCATAAGCCTTCTGGCTGTAACACAAGCTGCCCCATTCTGGACATGCTCCCTTGCTACCTGTCCAAGCATTACTTGTAGGACCCCTGTCAGCTCAGGAAACAGCCAAGCAGTCTTCTGCAGTTTCTCAGCTTCAGAGCTCTTTAACCTCCAGCCTGCAGGACCAGACTGACTGTGCTGGCTCAGCCCTAGGCCTGTATCTCCGAGGCCCTGCCCTTTTGCAGTCAGGCGACCTCCCCAGCTACCCACAGGTGCTTTCTGGCTTCATCCCGTGGTAGCTCACTGTTGCTGCCTGGCTGCTGCAGGAGTATCTTGTCTTACCTGCTGGACTTGACCCTGCTGGACTATTGCAAGGCAACCTTGTCTGCAGTATGCCCTCCTAGCCTATGTTTTCCCTCCTGGCTGACTGTTTTCTCTGTAATTAGTTCTTCCTGTTGCTCTTTCCTCCTCCAGTAACAGAAGCCTTCTGGCTCTCTTACAGGGAGCTTCAAATGTTCAAAGGATGGCTTACCAGAGCGGGGTCCAATCTTTTTGGCAGGTGAACTACAAATAAGCCCCATACCCTCTCTGAGTGCCACTCCAATCACCTTTCCCTGATCTGTTTTTCAGCTTTCTGCTCCCTGTCCTGCACTACCTCCCAATCTCCTGCTCTCATTTCTGCTGAGCTGCTTATCCCCTCCCCAGTCTGCTGCATGCCGTACACCAAGGCTGCTCATGACATTTGTGGTATGTATGCTGTGGGTTGGCCACCCTTGGTCTAGAAGGCAGGGCACGGAACTAGGGTTGACAAGACTTTAATTTTTGGCTCTAGCAGAGACTTTTTATCAGAGAACATATCACTTAGTCTCACCGTGCCTCAGTTCCCTTTCTCTAAAGTCAGGGTAACAGTATACTGCATGGTAGCATGTTGTACGAATAAGATCCATTTGTGAGCATGCAAAAGACAGGTCTGCTGGTGATGATAGCCGTGTGTAACCTGGGTGGTACTCAATTATGTACTATTTCTCCAAATTAAGGGAATGTTAGCAGGGCAGGAGCACTGGGGAGGCATGGCGGCCCAGCCGGGTGCAGCTTTCCTCCTCCCTGATAGAGCAAAAGCAGGACACGTATCGGGATGTAACTAGATATTATTTAATAAGAGAGAAGAAAGTTAAAATAGGACATATACACAGAGGATATTGGAACTATAGGCAGTATATGTACAAATTGATGCAAATACTCTATATACAGGTGAGGGAGCAGGTAATCAGAAAAGGGAGTCTCAGCAAACATGTGTTCTTATATTGTAATAGGGTGCAAGGTTTACAAAGCATGAGGCGCAGAGCCCAAAGGAAGAGAAAAGGGCAGCAAGCTGCACTAGGGTAACTTTGGTGACCTGGGGCAGAGGGCCCCCCAGAAAGGGAAATGGGAACACCCCAATGTCCCTGTAGCACCCTACAACCTCACTTAACCCAGTAGGTGGGGGGCCTTAATCCCTAACCTCTCTCCCTTTCCCCTTCATGGGTTTCTTGGCGGCTTGCCCTGACGAAAGGCCCCCCCCATGGCAATTCCCTTCTCAGGTAACTCATACCCTCAGGACCCATGGAGGCTCTCCTTGTCACCCCCGTGTAGCGTTTCCTCTCTCTTCAGGGCCTCAGCTGCTTTGTGGAGCTCTTCCAGCAGGCCTGCTCATGGCCTTGTGTACTGTCATGTGGCCCTGCCTCAATGCAAGGTGTGGGAGACCCGAGCCACTTTGTGCAGCGCTGGGGTCTTAGTCCGCTCCCAGACCCTCCATGCACGGCTTGCCTGGCCCCGTGCTGGGGTTGGGGACCTGAGCCACTGTGTGCAGCCCCAGGGTCCAGATCTGCTCCCGGGTCCTCCGTGCCTCCATCTGTGCATCGGGTTCCCTGCTCTCTGCAGGGGGTTGGAGACCCGAACTGCTGCTTGTAACACCGGGGCCTCGGTCTGCTCCCAGACCCTCTGTGCACTGATGCCGTGCTCCCTCATGGTGTGGCTGGGTGGCACAGCTGCTTGCCGCTCCCCATCTAGCGAGTCTCTTCAGGTTCTTCTGGGGCAGCCACTCTGCCCTGCTGGCCCTCTTTTCTGTCCCTTGTCGCAGCTGCCCATGTGCTGGGCACGCTGCCTTTTTATTCCCTTTGGAGGCTCCATCCCCAGATTGCAAATGGACCAATCAGAGAGAGAGGGGGTTAGTCCCCACTCTGGTCTGGCTCTTTGCCTCGCGCCTGAGTAGGGGTGGGGCAGGCCTCTCCCTTTGAATTTCCTGATTGGTGGGGAGTGCCCCACCAATCACTTTAAACCTCTCCGAAGCCAGTGCACTGCGCTGCCACGGCAAGCCTACCACACATGTAAGAGCACAGTAGGTGCGGCTACATGAGAAGTTTACTACGGAGTTGGCTAACTAGCTCCACAGTAAAATGTCACTGTCTACATTGTAGTGCTATTAAGATGGAGGAAACTAATTAACTCCGCCATAGGATAGTACTGCCAGACCCAAGTACTGTCTTACGATGGAGTTACTTACTTCACTGCAACACTGCAACACATGCAACACAGGTGCTGATGGGGCTGGCTGGGGCCCATGGGTGTTTCAGTGTCCCTGGGACCCCTGCTAGCCAAGGCTTCTCCACCTCACCTCAACGTGCTGT
Source organism: Crocodylus porosus (assembly GCF_001723895.1). Classification (NCBI taxonomy): domain Eukaryota; kingdom Metazoa; phylum Chordata; order Crocodylia; family Crocodylidae; genus Crocodylus; species Crocodylus porosus. Next base: position 131,971,795 of record NW_017728931.1, on the reverse strand, counting down.
GTCCCAGGCACACATGCAAACATGGGACCCAGGAGTAATAAATTCTGGTGCAAACTGTGCTGGAATTTATTTGGCTGCATTAATTTCATGTGCTGATGAGTGCAGGGTGTATGAAAAGCACATACTGCAATAGTATGTAGAGACAGACATCCTAGCTCTCACATACTGCCTCAAATTGCTCCATGCTACTTAGGCTTTCAGTACTTGAGGTAGCTTGTTTAGAGCTATCTTGGATATCTGTTTAGACCTGAGACCAGAGATAGCTAGCAATAAAGGAGGCTCGAGTCCTCTGAGTGCATCTTTTTTATAAGGAAACCCTCAGTGTCTGAGAGCTGGTTCCAGAAGGGGGACTTGCAATATGAAATTTATTTTCCTGTCTCAGCCAGGAAGGTATAAGTCAGGAAAATTAAAAGTGTTTTTGATGGGAGAGATTTACCTTCATGAGCTATCCGCTAGTGAAATAATGGATTTTATTACTGTTGATTAAAAGCCAGATTACTTTCAAATTGTCAGTTGATCTCCCACGTAGCACTTTTATAGTAACCTCTAATGAACAGAAGAAATTGTTTTATCAAATTCATAAATGTGATTAACAACCTCATGCCAGCTCACAACCAAAAAGAAATTGATGAGGTTTCTTATTTTAAATGGCTTGTAGGCTTTAATGCCATACAGTGGGCAAGCCTAGAAACTTTCTAATTTTACCTTTTATAATTAGACACGGTTGCCTCAACCTTTGCAGTGCTCCCTCTACTTGCCATACGCAGCTGCTTGGATACAAGCTTAAGTGCTTTATATAACTAGGGCCTAAGGCACTGCCTGAGAAAAATGGCAAGTGTGTATGTGTGGTCACTGTATGCAACATGGACTTCTGCATCACTGATATTAGGGACAATGTTTCTCCCACCCCCTTCAGCTCCATCCTGAGTAACTTTGTGGAGACATTTGGGGGCAATTCTCCCGCAGGCTGTGGTAGAGGAGGGATACAAGGCAAAACAGTCCTGGTTAGTTTAGGGCCAAATTATAGTCCATTTTATAGCTGGCTCAGGAGATAAAGCTTCCCCTTTGTACTCTGAATTGGCTAATGTCTTACCTGCAGAGCAAGTATTCCGCCTTACATAGGAAGGACATGAGAGTAGGTGGAGACCCTCCTACCTAGGGAGATCCTTATACCTAGGGAGAGTGTCCCGTACATATGCAAGTTATCCATAATCTTTGAGGATTATGGGTGTGCCTATGCCACTTCTGAGGAATAAGACCTGTCTGGTTGCACTTGCTCTGCACACACCAAGGTCTACAAATTTGATGCCGTAGATAGCTTAGAGCTGCCACTAATGCAGGCCCCAATAACAGGCTCAGAGTTTCCTGCAAGAGGAATAGATTATAATACATAGGCAGGGCTCCTCTGTGCTGTGTACACTGCTGAATTGGTGGGCTTGGGTGCTCGGACAGGCATGAGTAGGCGCAGCTTATTTCTCACTGGGGACAGTATAGGTTTTCTTTTCTCATTCTCCTTGTGTAAAAACACAACACTACGGGGCCTAAGGCAAAAACACTATTTAGCCCTCTGGAAGCATCTATCCCTATGGGACAAACCACAGTTGCTCAAATTAGTTTTCAACTCTTCTCCTCCCACACTGTAACACATAGAAAAATAGTGGCGTTTTCTAGTCAGAGTCTTAACACTGTTCTGTTCTTTCTATCATGTGGATAACTGGATTCTGCTTACCAGCATCATCCAATCTATTTTTCTTTTAATTTAAGTTGGCTTTAAGCTTCTGTGCATTTTATTATATTTATTAGTATTCAAGCTGTTACCAATATTTTTTCTTTTTAAATATTTCCAGTCTGTTAGTGGTGTTTCCCTTTCCCTCTCTATAGGAAGTACTATATTTACATGTTGTGTTTAAAGGTGCTTGCAACTTACTGACAAGTCCGTTTGCTCATTGAGGGTGAATGTAACACTGTCAAGCTGTGAGCCACTTAAAGGCTTTGACTGGATGATATAAAGGATTGTTTGTGACTCTAAAGTAGCATGCATGCCAAGGAGTTCAGTGCAGTGCTGTCAGAGACTGTGACACATGGATCCATTCCCTTTATAATCCTATCATATCTATGACCTACCACATACAGAGCAAGGCAAAAGATCTACATTTTCCCATTAACTCAAGATATGGGCTTCTTGTGAAATAAATACACTCATAGACAATAGGCAACAGCTTTGCAAGCCTGAAAACTGCACTTCAGCCTGTTTTTTTTATGTCAATGAGTGTATTTCAGATTCTCTTCACACTGAAAGCCCATCTGGATATACTATTGTCTAAATACCCTGCTGAGACTTTGCTTTGCCCCTTGTTAAAAATGAAAGGCTAAATTTATAAACAGGAAGTTTGTTCTTTTGTTCTACAGACAGTCAGAAAGTCCAAGGTTGAATCGTTTCAGTCTTTGCAGGTTAGTCTAAGCTGCAAAGATTAAACTGAGAAACACCTGGACAGACATTACCTTTGATTCAGGAAATGCAGCCACATGCCTGCAGTGGCTTGGCCCAGAAGCCAGGGGGTGCTAGAGTATAGCTATCTGGCACTTCCTCGTACTGCTGCCCCAGAGGTCTCTGGGATTTGCAGTTCAGAATCACAGAAGCAAGATTCATAGTTTCATAGTTTCATAGTTGGTAGGGTCAGAAGGGACCTGAGCAGATCATCAAGTCCGACCCCCTGCCATGGAAAGAGTACTGGACCCCAGCAAGGTGTTCATCTAGCCTCCTTTTAAAGACCCCCAGGGTAGGAACCAGCACCACTTCCCTTGGAAGTTGGTTCCAGATGCTAGCCGCCCTCACAGTAAAGTAGCGCCTCCTGATATCTAGCCTGAATCTACCCTCTGCCAGCTTGTGACTGTTATTTCTAGTCACTCCTGGCAATGCTCGGGGGAACAGGGACTCCCCCAATGCCTGCTGGTTCTCTCTGACCAGTTTGTAAATGGCCACTAGATCCCCCCTCAGCCTTCTCTTGCGGAGGCTGAACAGGTTCAAGTCCCTTAGCTTGTCCTCGTAGGGCCTGCCCTGCTGCCCCCTGACCATGTGGGTGGCCTCTGGACCCTCTGCATGCTGTCCACATCCCTCCTGAAGTGCGGCGCCCAGAACTGGACGCAGTACTCCAGCTGCAGCCTGACCAGTGTCACACAGAGGGGGAGGATCACTTCCTTGGACCTGCTTGAGACTCTGCAGGGTTGCTCATCATTTCCTCTTCTAGGTGCCTCTGTAGTCCACAGTTGAAGCCAGCAGGAACTTTCAGTAAATTTAGCAGGGCAGGGCAGCTCAGGGGAGGGGTGGGGATAGGAGGGGGATTTTACTGAGGGAAGGGGGGATTAACCCCCTCCTTTGCCCTAGACCCCAGCCAGGGTTTGCCGGGGGAGGGGCAGTCCCTGCCTTTGTCTCCTCCCTCTCTCCCACCTTTTGGTTAAAACCCTTCTGTGATGGCCAGAACCAAAAGGGTTGACAAGCAACTTTAATGGAGAAATCTGCTTTTTTGAAGGTATCTGAAGTAGCTTATGGAGTAGTTTCCTGTCTGTCTGGAAAAACATTTATACATAGCTTTTTATACTGATCTTCAGACAGCATGAACTTTTAAAAGCAGAAGTAAGAATTATAACCACAGACATAGCTGATTTATGAAATTTCGCTTAGGGTCAGTAAAAATTAACGAACGTAATCACAAGGTATAATTAACAAAGTGGGTTGTACTTAGGTGGGGACATGTTCATCTCAGACCCCAAAGTGATGTGGTGTGATTCGCTTATTGGGTAAACCCACGCTTGGGCAGTGACTTATTATGATGTTTTCTAACACCTTTTAACCCCATAGGATAACAGCTATAAAGTAATATATATAGCTATGAATGGCTATATAACCAAAAAATTAGCATAGACAGGATATAAAAGAACATGCACGTTAAGTCACCCTCAGGGAAGGAAGGAACAGAAAGGTCATTGCTGTCCCATTTCCCCGGATCTCTGAACGAAGGCCAGATCCAGACTGAGGGACTTTCCCTCCGGTTTTCACTCTGACAGCCCAGTTCGGGGATGCCTGAGTTCGCTGAATCAACTTGAAGTGTATCTTCTAACTGAGGGACTATCGATAAGTTGCTAACCAAGTGGGAACTCTTGGTTAATTCCTTTATCTGTTTTATTATCACTGTCAATTTTAACTTGTATTGTTATGTTGTCTGTTTATTAGCTTAACCTTTTTACTAACTGTCATAAGTGTAAACTATATCTTTTGTTGGTATAAGTAAAATTTATTCTTTTTTATAAGTGAAACGTGTCATTGCTTTCCTTCCCAACATCACGTCCTCGATCCTGAACCAAAAAAAGCCTAATAAAGTTGCAGTGCTCAGTCAGTCTGTAACTAAATTGATATACTCACAGTGCCCAGCTGGCCTGTGACACCCTTTCTTGCTGGGGCAGACAGTGCAGCCTGCCCAGGGCTGGGAAGCATGCCGGGGGACTATGATTTAACTTGAACCAGAAAGGGATCTGGGAAAGGAGTTTCATAAACTAGTTTGCCCCAAATCAGTTAAATTTAAACTACATTCAGCCAGGTTTATCTTAAACCAGTTTCAGCCATTTTGAAACTGGTTTATTTGCATTAAGCTTCTGTTCTGTTACAGGTTTAAATCAGTTTCTGATGACTTAAACCAGTTTATGTGTAACTTCTGTCCCTAGCTCTGGTGAATGATATTTCTATTTTTTTAAACTCTTGCTCAGAGTTTCGTTTTTAATTTTCTTTCTTTCTTCTGTCCATTGTAATTTTAGTAGTACCTCTTCTCAGTGAAAAAGGATGGCACAGTGGAGCTATGGGGGTAAATGGACATAGCTCCTTTGAAGTCAATGGAAGTCAATGGTTCTAACTGAAAGCTGCCTGTTGAAGATCTGGCACACATTTTTTTCAAAGAGCAAAACATCAGGATCATTGGGAAACTGATAGAAATGGAAGACAACTTAAGGTAAGGTGACTAAAACTTTTGAGCCAATTTAAAAACCTGACCCACAATCTTTTCCCTCTCAGAATAATGTTTTCTCTTCTCACTTGGAAAAAATGGGTAGTAGAAGAACATACAAGAGAATTGTTATATAGCTTCTTTCACACTTTACAGTTATATTACATGAACCCATTACATTAAAAGAACATTTAAGGCCATAAATCAAGCATTTAAAGGTTAAAAAATACCACTTTTAAGGTTGCCTGTTAAACCTTAATTCATCTCCCTTGTGCATATGCGAGACAGATAAAATACAGATTTTAAACACATGATTATATACTGTGTTCTTTTTCCCACAGGACCCTGCTATATTCAGTACATAGAACGGATGGTGCTTACATAAGAACAGTTATTCAGTATTTTTTGCCTTATTATTCTAGCTATCCTGGGAGTGTCTACATGAGATGCTTAATGCGCAGTACCCTAATAACACTGTACAGTAGTGTGCTGGGCAAAAACTGTGCTAATATGCTACTGCTCAGTAGTAGCACAGTCAACTAAAAACCCATGCACCGGCACTACTGCACAATAACTCTAGTTACTGCACATTTATTTAGTACTTCATTAAGCAAGTACTAAATTAAATCCGCAGTAAGTACTGCACATTAATGAACTTGTAGCTGCACCCTTTTTTACTGCGTACTACTCGAACCCCACTCTAAGAACACTATTTTTAATTTCCTCTATGGCATTAATAGCTACAGCAACAACTGCTTCACAAACATTAATGAATTATTTTGTTTACTGCACCCTTGTGACATGAGGGGCTATTTTCTCCATTTTATAGGTTGGCAACATAGGGATGTTATAGTTAGGGTTCATAGAGTTTAATGTCAAAGGTATCCTCTACTTCTGAGCAGAGAAAAATGTTGATCTTAAGTGTCTCAAGTTTCAGGTGTTAGCAGAAAATTTGCATCCTGAGAAGGGCCACCTTGTTTCAGAATAATACCAGCCGCAAGGGTTGAACTCATTGACTGCATAGTGTAGGACTAGTAGATAAACCTAGGGCCTTCAGTTGGGCATTTGCTGCTCAGTGCTTCACAACCTGCAAATCTAATTACCTTCACCCTGGTTCCTGCTTACCCTGTTTGGGTGTCCTGGACTTTCTGGATCCTGACTTCTGGCACTGCCTGGTCTATGAATGCGGCCCTTGCTTGCTAACCAGGACTCTGACTTGGACTCTCTGGTGTTGGCTGTCCTGGGCAGCCTTGGTTCCTAGTCTGAACTCTCCCCTGGCTCAGGTTCTTGTCTACCCGTGTGCTCCACAAGCTTACCTATGACTAAATCCTTACATCAGGTTACTTAACATTATATAACGCTTCATACGATCAAAGTACTTTGGCTTCAAGCGCAGCTGTGAACACCCAGTAATTCTAAAGGTCAGACTCCAATAAGATGCCCAATACACAACTGGTGATTTTCTGTTGAAGTGTGGTATAAGCGATGTGCCTAATATCTCAAGAAAACTCTGGCAGAGGCAGGGGTAGAATTTAGGACAGTATTCAACTACCGTAAGTGCAACACTATCCTTTCTTTCTTGGAATACTTCACCTGCTTCTTGAGGCAACAGTGTCCTTCACCTGATTCATCCCCAAAGCAAGTCCATACTGTACAATGAATGAGGCAAGAAGCTCCATTTTCCTTCCTCCTGTCTAATCCATTCTCTCCACTCCCAGTTCTTGCCCTAAGGACTTCACCCAGCCAGTCCTAGTTCACGTGCTCCCCCATAATCTTATTCCTATCTCATTTGTCTTCCCTCTACTTGGCAGCTATCCTCCTGAATACCACTGGTTTGTAGGGCCAATTTCCTTGCCCAATCATTTCTAGTCTTCTTGCATATGACTTCAGAAAGTCGACCTCTTTAACCATTTAAGAGTAGATCCATCAATATTACTGCAGTCTTTAGGTCTGTTTGTTCCCTTTGGTGGACCATATAGAGAGCAGTCAGTATATGCTGGGTGGTTTGATCTCCTTTGCCACAGGGGCATGATGGTAAGTTTGGAAGGCCCATTTTATGTTTGATTTTTGTTGAAGGCTCCATAGCTTGATTGCAGTTGATTCAGGTTTACCCATGCCTCACGTGGGAGTTTATGACAAGCCGGGTATGAAGATGGCAGTTGTATGTAGTTGTGTAGTGGGGTGTGGTTGTTATTCCATTGCTTTTCCCACCTTCTCTGGGGCCATGATGACAGTAGGGTGTCTCTTGCTTCCTCCATGATGTTTCTGGCAGATATTGGTAGTCTTCTAGGAAGCTTCCTCCTTTATCTTATCTAGGCTCCATAGGTAAATGGGAATTAAAGTTATAGGAGAGAGTTTTGCATCTTTCAGTCTTGGTGCCTGGACTCAGACACAATATGTCCTCCAGAGCTTTAATTATTGCGAGCTAATGTATGCCCAGTGCAGATGGCATCCTTGGGTGTCTCTGCTGTTACGTGCTAGGAAATCTCTACTGAGCATGTGGAAGCAGACTTTTTAAAAGACTAATTATTTGGAAACATTTGAGCCAATTTTAATGGGGACAGCAAGTCATGTGCTTGACACAAATTGGAAAGGCTCTGCTGTAGATGAGGAAACTCAGACAAGCAGCCGCATAACTTAACAATGTAACATTGCAAAGAGTGATTGTTTGTAGCCCTAGTTTCATAAATGGCTGAACTGTTTTATCTAGAAAATTAAAAATCAATAAATAAAAATAAAATCCAGACTAAGGCAAACACCTGGCTCAAGAAACTTCGGCCCAGCCAGGTAAAGTCAACAGAGTTATAAGCTACTAAAATGAGAGTTTTAAAATGGGAATTCACAACAAATTGATAATAGATTTGTGCTACCCGACACGTGTAGATTGGAGTTCATAAACAATTGAATTAGCTTTAAATTATAGGGAGGGATTAACTAGAAAGAGCACCTAATGTACGCTGGCAAATATCTGATTTAGGACATGATCCAAAATCCAGTTAAGCTATTGGGCTTCTTGCAATATTCAGTGGGCTTTGCATTATTGCTTTACAGTCTGATCCTTCAAGGCGATCACAGGCCTGAGAGGAATCAATGCTACTTCAAGTGAAGACCTGCAGTGGGTCAGCACAGAAGTCAGTGCAAGCTTAGGCTCTTGTCTGTTGAATTTCTTGTTAAATGCCCATCACCAAAGTACATAAGTGACTTGCAAGCTCTAAAGGAAATATACAAGTTCCACTGGGAAAACGGGGCGGAAGGTCCCAGGGAATTGCTGTCAAAGGGAAAGACGCAGAATGCCTTGATGAAGGCTCCAGGCACCTTGACAGCATTTACATTTACAAATGACATTTTCCACCAGCAGCATAATGCAGCAGAGAAAATAGACTATCAGGCAGCAGATTGTAAACAGCAGCATAAACCCACCTCACTTGTCCTGAAAGCCCACACCCTGAGTCCTCTCAGATTTCACAGCATGCTCCAAAGGCCTATAGATCAGGCTTTTTGAATGCATGGTGAGTGAGAAGAGCAAGGTCAATAGTTAAGGGTCCCTCATGGATAATACCCCATGGATGATATCCCTCTCCCCACTGTGAACACCCCAGCTGATGTTGGCATGGAGACCCAGATTCTCTCAGGCCGCCTACCATTTAAGATTTGTCTATAAGGCTCAGTATGGTAGATGTACTGTGCCAGCTGGTATGTCAGCAAAGTACAAGGAAGTGTCATGCATATATATTAGCTAGGGTCCCAGAACTAGCAGAGCTGGATCAGTGAGGTGCTCTGCCCAGTCTGAGATGGCTATATTGCTTCCAGTTCCAGAACTAGCGCGCATATTTCTATAGAAAAGTGCACAAGAATATCCTTGTGACTTTACAGGTCAATCCACCCAGCCCCCAAATTCCTTTGGAAGAACAACTGGCATCCACAGAAGATCTGGAAGAACTGGTATTAGATGTGGGCATGACAATGTGAAGAGACTGTGGAAGTTCTGCCTGAAGGCTGTGAAATGAATGGCCACTGGGATGCTTCCCAGACATAAATTCAAAAGGTGCAAAACAGGTGCTGAGACAGAAGGTCCAGTGTCAATCTGGTGGAACCTAGCACCTCAAAGCCAGCTTCCAACTGGTGTCAAAGTGATCCAGACACAGAACAGTAACAAATAGTGTGTACAGCTGCATTATAAAAAAGTCTTGCAACCTAAAAATTGCAAATATTTTGGCTCATTCTCTGTCTTCATATTGGATATGTGTGAGGTGCTCCCAGAGAAGTCACAGTCTGTCCTATTCTCCTTTGGGTCCTGTACCCTTTGCCATGTATTTCTAGATATTAGGAACGTGTGGGAGATCACAATAGCAGCCATAGGCTTTTATTTTTCCTACCTTTGAAATCCTGAAATGTATGTATTAGATCAGGAGAGGGGTAGAGAGCAGAGAATCCTCAAGCTTTCTCCACTGGATCAATATATTTCTTCCTGCACTATGGCTGAAAACTGAACTAGGCTTTCGTTAGTTTAGGAGCCTGCAACTGACTCTCTTTGTTTGAGGCTAAGCAAGCCCAGAGGAAACCCTTGTATGTTAATGCATAAAAAGACTTAAGGAAACCTGCAGGGAAGCTGTGCTTTTGAAAAAAGATCCTTCGTTTTCTCGCTTTCCCTTTCTCCCTGTCACTTGGAAAAAGAAGTGCATTTTCACACATTTTGATGAGGTGTTGTCTGAAAATGCTGATCTTTCATTTAAAAAAATATTTTTTTCCCTTTTTAAGGAAGTTTTAACCTTGAGAAGTTAAGTGACCATGTGAGAAGTAATAACAACAACCCTCAGCACTTCTAAAGATCACTTTCCCTCTATTTGAGTCTTAATTAATCCTTACAACATACGGGTGAAGTAGGTAAAGAACTATTTTACAGATGAGGGAACTAGTGAAGAGAAGAGAGATTCAGAGATGCTATCTTTATTCACATTTAATAGTACTTGGGAGTGTAGTTCTATTGTGTTCAATGAGCAGATACTGCTCAATGAACTGAATTCTCCTTTCATGTATGCCAGTGTGCAGATCAAACGTAACACCTTTAATGTCAATTGGGCGTCTTTACACGTGCTCCAGGCTGGGTGGGTGGTGGTGGTGGGGGGGGGTTATTAAAGCGACACTTGGGAGCCGCTCTAATTAAAGTGCCTGCAGCATCTCGTGTATTCAGTTTCCCACTCTTCAAAATGGCAGCAGAGGAGCTTTAACTCAAGCTCATTGACTAAAATGTTGGTAGAAGCAGTCCATCTGAGTTCCTCTGTTCCAGTCCTATACTCAAAATGCTCCCCAGGCAGATACAATGCCAAATTTTCGTGGAGTACATGGGGCTTTCCAGATACTTGTATGTTATTAAATAATTAGTTATTCCTACTTAGCTCATGATTCTGATATTTTTATACCACTGGCTGAGTGTTTCTACTGTTTATAGGAGAGTTGAATTCACTGCAAATTAGAAAGTGGGCGTGTGACAACTCTAAAGGTCATCTAGATTTGAAAGGTCAGCTAGATTCATAACTACCTTCTGGCTGCCTGGTGTCACTCCAGGAATATAAAGCAGCTGTCAGTCAGGTTTAGATGGTTGCTTAGGTTGGCTGTATGTGTGTTTTGTATTGTGAAGACAGTGAAAAGTAAGCAGCATATAAAATGAAAAAAACATAAACATTAATCATTTATTTAAATTGGAATTTGTTGCCTATATACCTTTGAGCCTGAGATTGTGGTCAGACCATCCTGATGAGGTGTTGCCTGAAAATGCTGATCTTTCATTTAAAAAAATATTTTTTTTCCCTTTTTAAGGAAGTTTTAACCTTGAGAAGTTAAGTGACCATGTGAGAAGTAATACCTTGTGCACAAGCCTTTTACCGTATGTAGCTTAAGAAGCAGTAGTGTAACTAGGGGTGGGCAAAAGGGCCGTCAGCCCAGGGTGCCAAATTAGGAGGAGCACCAAAATTGTCCCCCACTCTCATGGAGTCCACACCCCAGGAATAAGAAGGGCCCCGTGGATCTGATCTTGCAGCTGGTGCAGGAGCACCTGGGTGCTGCTGCTCTAAGAGTAAGCACTGGGGCAGGCAGAGCACATGACAGCAGCAGCCCAACCAGGGACCGTTTTGGAGTCCTGCCATGGGTGGGACTCCTGTGCCAACTGCTCTTGGAGCTGTGCATGCCCTCCTCCCTTGCTGTCAGACCCATGTGCCTCCTTCCCTCCCTCCCTCCCCCTGCTGGGGTTTCCCTGGGGCACAAACCCTGCTTGTTACCCCTCCCCTGTTACGGAGTTCAGTTTAAGACCTACTTTCCAAACCTGTCGCCATGAATGTTGCTGTTTCTTCCTGCTTTCTTCTTTGGCAGCCTGTGCAGAAGAACGGGCAGCCTTGGACCTACCCAGGGAGGAGACCCTGCATTTTTTGGTGCATGGATCACAAGGACTGCAGTTCTGCCTGAGCCTCACATGGGCTGCTTAGCTGGAAGAGAGGGGCTCAGCAGGTTGCATGATGCATCTATGAAGAGCCAGGCAAAACTTGCCTCCAAATGGCCCTCAAGCCAGGTAATTGCACCTCACTTAAAATGCTCACACGAAAATACTCACAAGAGTTGCACTGACAGTCCTCTCAGAACACAGTGCTATAAGGTTTCCTGGACTGCTAGTCACCAATGAAGAAATAAATAGCTAATCAAACAGAGAAAAGATAAAAGGTCCTGTGGGGCACAGATGGAGATCATTAAATGTTACCTGACTATAACCATGTTTGCAGCAACAGCATTGTGTTATTTGCAAAGAACAAGAACTGGAAGAGAAACATCCAAGTTAAAAAGCATGAGCCAGATCCTTGGCTGGCAAAAAATGGCGTATCTCCAACTTAGTTTCCCAGCATCATCATCATTGCCACTGCCATTATCATTATTTGAATTAGTGCTTAGAAGCCCTTTCTAAAACCTGATTCCTAACTTGAATCTACACACAAACCTACTGCTTATCTTGAGTGCAATAATGCTCTTTTCTTGAGATGACTTTTCCCAGAAGCAGAATATGCTACAAGTCAAGTGTGTACAATTTGTCAGCTGCAAATCCAATCACACAGCAGTAACCACACTTACATTTTACTTCGTCCCTGGTGCCCCCCTACAAATTCCCTCTTATGTGCAGACAGGTTCTCCTGCTTCTCATGGGAGAGGATTCATAGATCAACTGTTTCCTGCAGCATGTCCCTAGCGATCGTGGGGTATGCCTTCAGAAGTCTCACTGCCATGCTCAAGTTAGTAACATACCTGTGTAGACCCAGAAATTCAAGTGTTGCATAAAAGTGTAGCCACTCTCATTTTGCCTAGGTTAAGATGAGAAAAACAACTCAAGTGTAGATGACTTGAATTGCAGGGAAGATCTGAACCAGAAAGACTGAACAGGGTTGGAAACCAGGGTGGTATAGAGTCAACATAGATCTTTTGATTTCAAAGGAGATAAACCCTGACTGAGAACTGGACCTTAAAATGTCACAGATGAAGTGCCTGGAAAGCCAGGAACAGCCTTGGTGCAGTACATTTATCACAAGGCTATCCTTCCTCCATGGGGTTGGCTGTGGAGTTAATGGCCTGAGAGATCCCTTCCAGTCCTAGGTTACTTATGTGATCACTTAGGGCACTGACATATATGCAGGTCCCCACTTTAACTCACGGTGCTTCACAGATAGGGATCGAGCTCCACCTTGGAGCCGATTCAGTGGAGAGAGTCTGCCTGATTGCAGCCCCTCTCCCCTCCCACTGCTGTCTGCAGGATGGGAGGAGGAGAAGGGAGAGGAAGGAGCTCTGGGCTGTGTTTTGCTCAGCCTGAGCTGGAGCCAGGGACTGAGAGATGGAGGACTCCAATTCACTCCCACCCTCCCTGGCTGGGCAACCCCCAGCCCAGAGCTCCCTCGACTCCCTTCTCTTCCTTCCCACCCTGCTGACAGACCTGGGGGCAGGCTGGGCTGCATCAGCCCAGCCCTGATCCCATGCAGGTACTGACAGAAGTTACTGAAGGTGCTGCGCTTTGGAGTGCCTTCGTCTGAACCCTCTACATGAGGGTTAATTTGTTGCATGATCAGGCACTTTAAAAATGCTCTGCAGCCATGCACTTCTGTCTGGGCATAGCTGTAGACCACATTCAGGGGACTGATCATGCAACAAATGTCACTTCTGTCAGCGCCCTTACTTAAACTAAGGAGAGTTTTAAATGTTTCTCTGCTTGTTACTTTCTGGTAGCACTGAGCAATGATAACAGTCAATGCAATGCTGGTTTGATTTACCTAACAACTTTGGAGTCAGTTGAACATTTGCAAGGGCTCTTGTATAGCTGCCTACTGGTCACACAATACCAGACATAAACTCTGACTACATTCAGGTAAACTTTAATCATCTCCGTCTGTGCTTCAGAAATGTCTTTTATCTTTCCTTTATGCTTAGTTTTCCATGTATTGTTACTTTTGTGACTAGCGACCTAGGAAAGCACGAAGCTGTGATGACTGGTTGGCAAACAAAACAATATTTAATTCAAAATTGCAAAGGAAACTTTAACAAATGGGGGAAAAACATCTACCCATTTTAGAATTTGCATCAACTCATTTGTACAAAGACCCAGATTTGGTATAAACATGACCTTACAACATCCCTTTCACAAATCCGAGGAAATAACATAGTTTCTAAAGAGAAAATAAAAACAACATATGGCATTTTTTTCCCATTTTCATGTTGCCTTATGCACTAAACAGAGAAATATTTTTAAGAATAAGCAAATATGCTGTTCTGAACCACACAGTGTACATAAACACTTCCTATTTTAGGATCATTTTTCTAGCTATCAATTTTTTGGTCAAGATCTCTCAGTTTTGTAAACAAGCTGTGCCTAATTCTTTTTCCTGGACCACTCGAATTCCAGGGCATCCCACCACGTATGTCACCTAAGTGGAGATAATGTCTATGTGACAAATTGCAGAGCCATGGGATCACTGATTGATACAATTTTGACTATTACCCACTCAGTCTGCTTTCTAAATCTTCTCCCCATGTCTTACCTGAGTAGGTCAAAGGCCTGAGCAGCTCTTAACACAATCAGACAAATCAGTCAGTCATAAAAAAAAAAGTATTTCCTCCTCACTCCCCTCTAAATTTCTCTCCTTTCTCTCTCCTTTCCTCATTATCTCCGAAGTACAACTACCATAAAACTAGGAGTGTCAAGAAGGTTATGCAAGATTTGCTACATCAAATAGTGTCTCCACTTTAACCTCAGATGTCTTTCAGACCTTTGGGACTTGGAATGGGTGGTTTATTGCTGGAAGAAGGGGATTTTTGATCATTGTAGATGAGTCTCTTTAAATGCCTAACTAGCAATTTTGGCAGAGTGCTGGAGACCTGGCGGTGTGTGCAGAGCTCTGCAGAGCCGGGGCCTGGAGAGGGGAAACACTGAGAGCGTGGGATCCACAGGAGCTGCCAGTCTGCCACTGCCTGCTCACCCACTCCAGTGATGCTACTGGCTCTGTTAGGAACACAGCAGATTTAATTGCTGACATGCCTCTTTAGGTACCTTTGTCCAAGAGGTTTCTAGTGGCATTCAGAAAACATTTGTCTAACCCAACTACAGCCCTTCAACACCTAAAGCTCCTTACTACCTATTTTTCTATCTGTAAAGCCTTAACTTTCTATTGGTGAGTATAACCTCAATTATCTACCTTTGTTACCTCTTTCACTCGCAAACCTTTCCAGGTTATAGAATAGGCTTTCCTCCATCTCTTTCACCTGAGAAGCCTGATTTACTAGGCATGATTAGAATTCATTTAACTCTGCACAGAAAATGAGGAAGAACCTTTTTTTTTTTTTTTAAAACCCAATAACTATGGCTCTTTCTTTGAGGGAACTTGATCCATATTTTCTACCCTGTAAGTTAGCATTATATCTACCATGTTACAGGGAATCCTGAGAGAGGAAAGGAGAAGGAGCTCTCTTTGTTCCTCCTGTTGTTCCAGTTTTCATAGAGTGATTATTTAGTCATTAGGCAGACAGAAGGTGAGGAGAAAATGACTTGCGAACTTTCATCTGGAAGAAGGAGGGTGTGGGGGAGGATGTTAATTCCAGTCCACACTCAGTGAATGTTAAGTTATTCCATCAAGAAGGGACAGTGAGAGCTACCTTACCCTAGAATGCCCTATAGCTCAGTGGTTTGGGAATACTTCCTGAAGTTCGTTCACAGGCACAGGAGGAATTTAAACCTGGGTTTTCTGTATCATAGGAAAGCAGGGCTGGAAGAGACCTTACAAGGTCATCTAATCCAGTGTTTCCCAACCAGTGTGCCATGGCACAAAAGGGTGGCATCAGAAATAAACAGGTGTGCCATGGAATTTTGCCATGGTAATGAGCTACAATAGGCATGAGGATGGGAAATGCCTGAACAGGCATGCCGCAGAAAATTTGTATGAATGTAAGTGTACCTTGGGCTCGAAAAGGTTGGGAAACACTGATCTAGTCCAGCCCCCTGCTTAAGGCAGGACCGTTCCTGATTAAACCATGGTTGTCATGGGTGACTTCAATTACCCAGACATCTTGTGGGAGGATCACTTAGCAAAATCCGAGCAGTCGCAAAGCTTCCTATCGTGCATGGATGACCGCTACCTGATTCAAGAAGTCTGTGGGCCAACAAGAGGCAAAGCGCTGCTCGACCTGGTGCTGGCTACTGCGGATGGCCTAATTGGTGACCTAGTGATTGATGGGAAGCTGGGTGACAGCGACCACGAGCTGATCACCTTCATCATCCACTGTAAAGCTGGCAAGTCAGTCAGCAACACAGAAGTCC
>NW_017728931.1:131935736-131955867 GCF_001723895.1 Crocodylus porosus | reverse complement strand
TCCTATGATCCCAGCTGACTTAGTGCCCTTTGGGTAGGGGGCTGGACTCGATGATCTTCCGAGGTCCCTTCCAGCCCTAATGTCTATGAAATCTGAGCCAAGGGTCTGTCCAACCTGTTTTTGAAAATTTTCAAGTATGGAGATTCACAAATTCTCTAGGTAGCCTGTTCCAATGCTTGACCACCCTCACAGTCAGAATGTTCCTCCAAGCTACATTGTCTCTGTTGCAGTTTCAGACCATTGCTCTAGTCCAGATGTAATTATTGGACTGTTGAGTAAAAATATTGGGCTGCTGCTATTGCTGCCTTCTTTGTTTTTGAAAGTAGAGCTTAGGTACTAACTCCAGGAGTTGGGCCAGGACTATGAATCCCAAATAGAATGAGATGCCTCCCTGTAGTCCAGTTTGTAAGCAGCAGTTGGGTGAAATGTAAGAAAGTCTTCTTTCCTTTTCATTTCTCATGGCTGGCATGGGCAGCTGCCTGACAAGCATGCTGGCTTCTGTGAACTCCATTCTTTGATCCCATCTCTCTCCATGCATTGTACAGAGAGCCTTGGTGCTTGGATTGAACAAGGCACTAGGTGGCAGAGTGCCTAAAAGTCAGGACTTGTACCAAGGCCCACTTGCTTGGTGAAAGCTTAGAAATACAGCAGCGAGGCTGCTCCAGAAGCATGCCAGCAATGAAAGTTTTGAGAGGCACTGTTGTAGGAGGTCCTGGAGAGCCTTACTGACATATTTCTGGGCTTGAGGACTGCTTCAGGATGTCCTCTAAAGGCTTGCTGCCACCTTAGTGTACATATACTTTTGTGTTGCAGCACATAAGTCCCTCCCCTCCTTTCTCTTCTCTCCCCTAATGGCTCCTTCAGAGCCCTTCACAGGAAGGCTTAGAGGGTACATGCATACATATTAAATCAACTTAAAATAAGGTGACCTAAGTCAACTAAAGTTAAGCCACGTTGGAGCATACACAGATGCAGCTCCTTGACTTGGTGGCAGCTATCTTGTGAGCTAAATTGACTTAACTAAAGTGACTCAAGGTAATACACATCAGAGGTATATTATCTTGCACCACATTTAGGTTGACTCTGCTCCACACATGTGTATATGTTAAGTTGACTTAACTTTTTTAAGTTGGCTTAACTGTCAGAAAGTTAGTACATGTATACACACCCATAGTAACTAAATTCTCCAAACTTTATGCATTTTTAACATTTATTGCATTTAAAGATTAATCCAACAGGGCTATGCCCAGCAACGGTCACTTGAAGGCACCTCACTTTCCAGGCTGTCCTTTCTTTTGGTGCCTGTTCACGCAAGACAGTTCTGAGGATAAATGATTTCTATGTTCTGTAGACAGACTGCTGTTACTTTCCCATTGCAATCCATAGGCAATACATTAATCTGGGGCGATGACATTTTTTTCAGTCAGCAACTAGAGAATTAGAGTATGGCAAATAGTTCAAGTCCTGCAGCACGTGAAATGATCTTTCATCATCCACTTCCCAGACAGGCCTTTCAGAGCGCCTCAAACCTCTGTCAGGCTCTATGTTTTTCCTTCCAGCTGCCTTTTTCTGTAAGACTCAATATTTTTTCAGTTCAGTGGCATTAAAGTGTCTCTCTCTCTCTTGAAGATGCTCTTCTCTCTTGAATTTAGCCATTTCTATGTATGCATCATCCTCTCGGTATTTCTCTCAGCCTGTCCTTATTAGAGGTTCATTTATTTGTATTCTGATTATTAGTTAGTTCATGGTAGTTGGCATCTCAACTAGGCTACCCCGGGGTACAAGCATAACAAAAAGATGGCACCTGCCCAAAGGGCTAAAAACAACATCGACAATGCTTGCAATTACACCATGAGCCACACAAGGTTTGTTTTACTTAACCCCATAGTGGCTGGAATTAGACTATGCCCTGAGAATCTCGGCTTTCATTTAAAGTATGTTCTTAGCCCTCGTGACTGCACAGAAAACCTTGGACTCCAATTATTCCAGCAGCAGGAGCTCAAATAAATAAAGAGCTCAACATCCTCATTTTCTAACCTCAAGGTTTATTTTTTTTTAAAAGCCTGACTGATCACTTTTGAATCCTGGCAAAATTGCCCACTCTTTCCCTTTTGCTAAACTTCCTGGTTCTTCGTTGGACCTCCCCACAGCTTCCTTCTTCTTGGCTTCTACTTTGTGTCCCCGCTGTCCCAGCTATCACAATTGCATTAGGCTGGGGTTTTCAAAAGCCTCTTCTGATTACTGTACTAATCTATTGATTTAAGGCCCTTCGGTGCTTTTAAAAAAATCTCATTTTCAATCAATTAAAACAATTATTCTATAGAGGAGCACTTTATAGGTGGCACCTAATTTCCCCAATGATAAATAGCCCAATGTAATTAATCAATCCCCCAAGCAACCAGTGTTTTTTTTAACCATGTTTAACTGTTGTACACAACTCATTTTAATATAAGTGGGTAAAAGGAGAAGTATTTTTCCCTGTTCTTTTCTCCTGTGTACAGCTGCATAAAATAAAGTATAAAAATATCCAGTTGATGCCTTTAAATTAATTGTTTCCTGACAGAAACAAATAGATTGGAAGAAGCATAGCTGTGTTAAGCAAGCCCTCACTACTAAGTAATCAGATTATTAGTACATGTATAAGGGCAAAAAGAAACAAATTTAATACTTATATTCAGTAGCAGCTAGGGAATCCAAGTGGGAATGGTGGCCCAGTGTAATAGGTGCTGTACAAACACAAAGTGAAAGACCATCCATGCTGTTATAGGCTTATAGAAATGTGCTGGAGAGTAGATGTTATAAGCCTTACTCTGTGCCCAATTGACAGAGGATAAAACCTGTTTCTACCCCCACTCAGGTTGATGCTTAATTCAAGCAATAGCAGCTCATCAGCTGAAGGTCCCAAGTTTTACTCCCTTATGTATTGACCAAGAGGGGCTTATATAGGATTTGATCTGTGGTAGGCCTTAGGTGCTTGGGGCAAACTTATTTTGAGCATAGGATTTATGTGGCTCATCCATGCAGCATGCATTTTTACAATGGCTTGGCTGTTTGCTATGACTTGTGCATGCTAGTTCATGTATTCAGTGCTGGAATTCACTGGTTTTATTCCCTCTCTGTCAACCAAGAGGCAGTTGCCATACTCACAGAGGCGTCAGGCAAACTGTTTCCTATACCGTGAATGGGGAAACCTAGGATGCCTCTTATGGGCTGTGCAGGTTGTGTTGGCACTTGAGAGGGAAGCATCTGCAGCTAGCCCATAGGAAAGCTCAGGCACAGAGATTCATCTTGAATGCTTGTACCTCTAAGTTACAGGCTGAAGCTCCAAGGAACTGCAAGGAAGACACTACCACCAAGTGAGGATCCAGGGTGTTTGGAAAGGAGACAACTATTTAAACCAAAATGCTCTCACCACAACAATACGGAGCTCACTGTAAAGCACGGCATCCTAAGCATGTTTGTGGTGGTACTGACAATGCCAAGTAGCCTTGTGGAAAAGCATAGCGTATGAAATGTAGCACCTGGGCTGTAATGCATTTTACACTGGTTAAAGCACAGAAATAACCCTGCCATCAGGGACTGGAAAGCAGGATGTCCCTTCCTGAGACAGAGCCACAACTAGTTCATTAGCTGAACTAGTGAATGGGAATGCCACAACTGTTAGTTGTGGCATTCCCGTTAGTTTCTTTTCCTGCTGGCCCCATACTTGCACTCATGGCTACCCAGTGGTCTGTCTTTAACAGGAGTAGATCTCACTCAGCTTGGGGTTTAGGGCATTCTCCTGTGAAGTCTGAGCTGTAGGATTGAATGCCATTGGGGACAGTGGTGTGGTAAAGCACAGCTATCTGATTTCTTGGGCAAGTGCTCTTTCTACAAGGCAAAAAGTGAGGACTTTCTCCTTTGGCTTCATTCTGTACTAAGCTGTATACTTGAATGCAGCATCAGTTGCTAAAGATCCTATTTCTCTGACTGATCAACAGGCCTTTAAAGTGTGTTGATCTGAACCACAACAGAGCGTATGTGGGAGTGTGGTAGCTCAGTGGTTGGTCTGGATTGCTTCTGAGCATGACCTGGAGTCCCAGTCCAGGCCCCTAGGGATTTTCTTTTTCTGGCTAAAATGGAGAAACTTAATGAGTCAAAGCACCTAAAGGATTTTTGTGACCACTGAGCAGGATAGATTTGGATTGCTTTTGTGACTCAGATGCTAAAAAACTGCCCTAAAATTCCTGTATAGGCACCTTGGACATCTATGATGCTTTAGCTCAGTTGTTAGAGTGTGGTATTAATAACACCAAGGTTTCAGGTTTGATCTTTGGTTGGACTAAATTTGTGGTTTTCAACCTGTGGTCCATGGGTCCCTGGGAGTCAACAGACTGTGTCTAAGAGATGTACAAAACATGACTATGGTCAATCAAAAGTATGTGAATACCCATGCTTACAATTCAAAGGGGTCTAAATTTCCATTTGAAATTTTTTAGGGGTCTGCAAATTTTAAAAGTTTGAAAATCACTGGAAAAGATGATCTCTTGAGGTGTGCGTCTAGTCATCTTTTGAAGATCTTCAGAGAAGATGACTACCACCTTCTTGGTGAGTCTGTTTCAGGCTCTGGACCCACGAACCATAAAGAAGGTATTCCTTATGTCTAATCTGAAGCAATCTTTTATCAGGTCATGACCATTATTCCTAGTCTTCCCCTGGGGTGGCTTGGTGAACAGCTGTTCTTCTAGCCCCTGATGTTCATCCCTTATATACTCAAAGTCTGCCACCAAGTCCCCTCCTAAGTCTTCTCTTTTCCAGGTTGAACAGTCCCATGTCCTTCAGCCTCTCCTCATTATGGTCTATTTATGCAGCCCTCTGTTGGACTATTTCAGCCTCCCTGCATCCCTCTTGAAGTGCAGCATCCAGAACTGGACCCAGTACTCCAGCTGTGGCTTCACCAATGCTGAGTAGAGTGGGAGGATGACATCCTTAGTTTTGCTTGCGATGCACCAGTTGATGCATGCCGGAGTATTGTTCACTTTGCTGGCTGTAGCAGTGCATTGGTGGCTCATGTTGATTTTGTGGTTGACCATGACTCCCGGGTCTTTTTCAGTTGTGGTGCTGGCTTGTGTAGTACCATCAAGACTGTAAGTATGTTGTGGACTATTTTTCCCCAGATGGAGCAGTTTACATTTCTCTGTGTTAAACATCAGGTTTAGATTTGGCCACTTTACAAGCCTGTCCAGGTCAGCCTGTGTCCTCAGCCTGTCTTCCAGCATGACAGCAGTCCCCCATAACTTAGTGCCATTGGCAAACTTTGCCAGTATGCTTTCCACATCCGTATTAAAATTGTTCATGAAAATGTTGAAAAGCACTGGTCTGAGTACTGAGCCTTGAGGGAAAATCACTGGTCACCTTTCACCATGTCAACTTGGTTTCATCTTAACACTTTTAGGGTCCAACCTCAGAGCCAGTTTCCCAGCTACTGGACCGTTAAGTTGTTAAGGCCACAATTTCTCAATTTAACCATGAGGACATCTTGGAAGACCAAGTCCAAGGCCTTTTTGAAACCCAATTTCAGCCCTGAGTCAGGCGCGGCAGTACTGTGAGTACCCCCTTGTGGGGCCCATCACATATACCACTGAAACCCTTTCTTTCAAAGTATCAAGATGTGGCAGGCAAGTTGGAGAAGGCCCATCCCGGTAGTCATAGGGTTATTCACCAGTCAAGCAGTGGTGTGACACTATCACTGATGGATTATTTGATAATTTTTTCCAGGATATTTCCAGGAATTGAGGTCAGACTGATTGGCCTATAATTCCCTGGGTCCTCCTTCCTTCCTTTCTTGAAGATAGGCATCATGTTGGCCCTCTTCCAGTCTTCTGGGACCTCACCTGAGTATGAGTTCTTGAATAGCTTTGCCATCAGTTGTGCGATGACGCCAGCCAGTTCTTTCAGCACTCTTGAGTGTGGTTCATCTGGTCCTGCTGACCTGTAGTTCACCTGGTCCTGCTAACTAGCCTCTCTAGGTATTCCCTCATAAGATCTTTGCTGATTATAGGTGGGTGATAACTCCCACCTTGTCCACCCTGCTTCCTGTCAGGCAAGTTAGTATCCTTGGCCTGGTGGAATACCAACGCAAAGTATTTGTTTAGAAGTTCGGTTTTCTCCTGAGTGTCAGTTATCAGCTGTCCCATTGCATTCAGCAGTCCCTTATTTTTTTTTTCTTGTTTCCTACATGTTTAAACAAGGAATTTTTATAGTCTTTGATTTCTGTTGGTAGTTTGTATTTGGTTTCTGCCTTTGTTTTTCTAATTCAGGTGTGGATCTTGGACATAAAATGGATCTTTCTCTCCAGTGCCCTGCACCTTGTGAAATTAAATAAACCTTGATTCTGTATGTAGTGGGCCTTCTCCTGAACACAACAGTCAGCCCATCCATTGTCATTTGTAGAACTGGAGCCTTAATGTGAGCCAGGTGAGTGGCATTGTGATTTAGTAGCTTTTCATTTTGTATTCATTTTACACAGGTGCAAGTGTCTGATATAGCATTGGGCCCAACACTTCAAGATACCTCTGTGCTTTAAGAAACCAAACCAAACCAAATATAGCACCAAACCCGACCAACCAAAAAAAAAAAAAGCCATCTGAAACCATAAACACTGTAATGCCCATTTAGGAATAGATAGCTTAAAAGGAATTCATTGACAGCTGACTCTCACATGATGCACATTAATGAAGATTTTGTTGAAGTCAGTGAGGCTATACTTATGGCATCAGGGCTAAATACAGGAATCAAAATGCCTGAGGCTGAATTGATTCAATCTTCACAGGTTCATTTGAGCTGTGTACATTGAACCAGTAAGCGAGTGAACAGACATTTACTTTTGATTCCAGAAATGCAGCAACATGCCTGCAGTGTCCCAGGCCAGAAGCTGGTGGGGTGTTAGAGCACACCTCCCAGCTCAGCTGGAGTAGACAGCATGGCTAAGGCTGGCCTGCCTACCCTGCGAGGGGAGGTTTGTGGGGGAGGTACAAAGCAACTTGGGATGCTGGGAGACTGAGTTAATTTGAATCTGGAGGGGATCTGCGACAGCAGTTCAATAAACTGATTCAACTTAAATCAGTTAAATCTGATACTAGATCCATCCAGGTTTATCTTAAACCGGTTTTGGTCATTTTGAAAGTGGTTTATGTGTGTGGCAAGGCACCATAGGTGCCTGCCACTTTAAGGGCCCGACACTGGCAGCCGCCAGGTGCCTGATGAGGGCAGCCATTTTGGACCCAGGACTGACCATATAAACAGGGCAGTTTTGTTACTGGAGGACAGGCAACAATGTAGTTTGGCCATAGGGCTGCTGTTATCATCTGGAGGTAAGGGAGGAGATGTAGGGAATGGATAGGAGGCTTCTGGTCCTGGGCATGACTTAAAACTGCACCCTGCCAGGAGTGGGTGGCCTGGTGGGGCTCTCAGTGGTGTGGGTACCCCCAGGAAATGCCAGGCCAGTTATCACCCTGGTGAAAGGTGGGTAGGGGCGCCTTAACCCTAGCCCTCATCTTTGGCTGGGTTTGCATTCCATCAGAGGTAGTTGCAGGGGTACAAACCCTGAGGGGGAGAGTTGGGGCCAGGTATGGCTGAGGCTGCCTGATCCCTTCAGGGGTTTGAGACCCCAAGAGGGAAAGTTGGAGCCAGGCACAGCTACAGCTGCTGGAACACACTGGGGAGCAAACCCCGTGGCCTTGAGTGAGGATGCAAGACCCCAAGAGGGAGAGTTGGGGCCAGGCATGGCTATGGCCACCTGAGCCCACCAGGGAGCAGACCCCGACCCAGAGCCCCCGGGAAAGGGGATGAGATCTGTAGCCCCAAGTGAGGGACAGTGTGCTAGTCCCAAGTGAGGGGCAGAGTTGGGAAGCCCCAGTGAGGGGGTAGCCCCAGTGAAGGGGGCCAAGGTCTGTAGCCCCAATGAGGGGCGGTGTGCTATCCCAAGGGAGGGGCAGAGTAATGGAGTGTCTGTGAGGGGGTAGCCCCTAGTAAGGGGCTGAGATCTGAAGCCCCAGTGAGGGGGGTAATGCAGAGCCCCAAGCAAGGGGAGCAGGGCCACGGACCGAGTGAACGGGGGGGGGAGGGGTCAGCTCTAGAGCGAGAGAGGCGAGTCCTCCATTGCTGGGAGGCAGAGAGTGGATTGAAAGTAACATCCACAGTAGTACCAGGACCTGCTGCCCCGGGGGGGAGTGAGAGTCCCCTGTGAGACCCTGGGGCACCAGTCATGGTGTGAGGTACCCCAGCTCCCCACGTCCAGGAAGGGGGACCCGGAGAGAGAGTGGGTTAGTGAGGCCGGAGTTAGAGTGCCCCCTAGACTGGCCCATGCTGGGGCCAGGACTGAGACGGTCAAAAGGGCCAGGTGCCCACTGTGAGGGGCATCCAGAGTTGTGGGCCTGCCTGGCCTTTGAGGTGAGGCCAGGGCTGTGCAGGGCTGAAGGTCCTAAGTAGGGACCACACCCGAGAGGGGAGCCAGCTATGTGGAGCTTAGCAGCCTGGATGAAGACGGTGTAGGCCGCTGGAGCAGGGGAACCAAAGAAGGGTCCTATGGGGAGGATTCTGGAGCCTAGTGTGGGGCTGGTGTGCTTGTAACATCTGGATGCCATCTGTGAGGTTTGGGCTGTGGTGTAGGAGAGGAACAGAGCCGCAGATAGCGCCCCCTGGCATCAGGGCAAGAAATGGGCAGCCTCCTGCCTTATTTAACAACTTATTAATTTTCCAACAAGTCGTGGTGGGCAAGACAGGCAGGTGATGTGCCTGAAGGCAGGTGGGAGGCTGGTGATGGCTGGCCTAAGAGAAGCCCACTTTGCCACAATGTGCACTGAACTTTTGTTGTGTTACAGGTTTAAACTGGTTTCCAATCACTTATACTGGTTTATGTGTAATTTCTGTCCCTACCCCAGATGATCATCTATCCCAACATTCAGACAGATTGCTTTTATGATAAAATAATACTAAAGTTTTATATTTCAATAACTTGCCAATCCTAGGATCACAAAATACTCGATTATTTTTTTAAAACCAACTAAGAAATCTGGGTCTCAGGATCCAGCTGTCTCTGGAGAAGGGGGACAACATCTTTTAATCTGGGGTGGACAAGCCTGTTTAGAGCCACTTTCTACCACTTCCTTGTAGAACTGTTGTGGAGTCCAAATGACATGAAAATCATTTTTATTCTATCTCTTAGAGAAGTCACTGAGAGAATTGACTGGACAGAGGGATTTAGAATATGCCCTTGAGGAATCTATGGATACAATTTTCCTCTACCTTACACTAGTGTAAGTCAAAAAGGGTAATTCAAATGATGTAAATGGAGTTACATCAGTGTAGAAAAGAGCTCAAAGACTTCACTAAGAGTGGGAGCTGCACCAAGCTCTGAGCAGAATTAGTTTCTCTCATAATAAAGATTCTTTGTACCACACAGAATCATAAGATAGCAAAATCTGCGTAGATTCTTTAAATTCAATACAACTTTTGGCTTTTAGACAGTCGAAGATCTAATAATCAACATGATAATTTAAAATTAACCTTGTAATGTTTTGGATTATAAAACCCCCTTATTCTTATGGGGGACAAGTAACACTTCTTCTTTATAGTTCTAACATGTAAATATAGTCTACAAAACTTTTGGATTTGGAGTGCAGTTGCTATCAGCTTTTATCTGATTACATTTTGAGCTCCATAATGTATCATTGAAACAAACAATCACTACTGCAATGGGGAAATAAGGGAATTTCACAAGAACCAACATGGTAACATCACAGAGGGGGAAGGAAATAAATCAGAGATGAGTAATCAATCTCTGTACCATAAAATGCTAATTTTGTCCTAGCAAATAAGAATCCTCTTCCACTGCTTGATGTGCTCCCCACCTTGTGATTTACTTCGCACTTGGTATGCCTTGGCTGTTTAGTTTTAAGTGGTGCTGCCATCAGTACTTTAGCAAAATAATAATAGTTTTAGTTCATTTTCATAAAAGTAATTAAACTTTATCATTTTGCCTGTTGATGTAACAAGCCAAGCAATAAATGGGAAAAAAAGTTTAATTTGTGATGTTTTAAAATTAGCATCCCATGCACTGAGGATTATTCAGATATGATGTCCCAAATTAATGGTTTTTTATTAAAAAAAAAAAGAAAGAAATTGAGGGGGGGGGGAACCATTCCATTTCCTGTCAACTACTGAGCTGAAGAAATGTTATTCAGATATAGTATAGCTTCCAGCCCCTTCATACAAGCTTACTATTCCTTCATATAGAACTCACCCAAAGACTTCAGAATGATGCAGAACTGTAATTTAAAATTGTGCATTAATAAATAAATAATCGACTAGGCTCAGCTGACTTTAATGTTAAAGTAAGCCGGATTCTCGCTGGTTCCGCTGGACCTCTACAATTAATGGGAGCCAGGGGTGTACTCTGGTGGAATGTAAATCAGAGCTCTGAAAGGAATACTACCATGAAATCTCCTTGGAGATATATTGGTGGCTTAAGATGAGAAACAGCATTCCTGGAGGATTTGCAATTTACATCAATCAAACTTCAATCCCTTCATGAATAAAAACAATGTCATTTACAAATACCGTATTCTGTATATTTAAAAATAGATCCCAGCATGTTATGTGGAGACGGGAAAGTGTAAGTGTTTGATTTTGCTAAATTGGAGGAGTTAAGAGATGGAAAAAGGGTACAAGATCATCAGTCACTGCATTCCTTCATCTCATTCAGTGGTTCTCAAACTTTTTAGATGCAACGCACTCTTTGTTAGATTCAAAATACCCCTCAGAAAGTGCCAGATATTAGTTATCACTCATTTTTTTGACTGTGGAAAATTATTAAGAATTTTTTCTCTTGCAAAGGACTCGCAGCAGGTCACAATGTTTCATATGGATTCCTAATTGACATCTTCGGATTATCTTCTGAATCAAGTTTGCAAACCTAACAATGCTAACTTTTCCATAGCACCATTGAAAGGATCTCAAGGCAATCCAGCATGCCACAGCACACTGGTTCAGAACTGGTCTATTTATAATACCCTTATGACTATGAATACACATTCCACCAGACTTAAAACTAGTTTGGTGATCTCCTGACCATGTGCCAGCCCTCAGTGGGGCAAATCTGGGAACTCTTTACCAAAGAAAAACCTCTCTTTTTCTATTATGTAATACTGTGAAAAAATAGAAATGGGAGATGGACCAGAGAGACTCAGAACGTTACCTTTTGTGGTGCAGTAGAATGATGCTCTGGGCATGTTAGTGCAGAAAGGGTTACTGGCTTCCTTGCCTGCTGACTGGCTGGCTGACAGATCTTGGAAGGGATTACCAAAAAAAAAAAAAAGAGCTATACCGTTATAATGGAAGCTATCAGATGGAGTATCTTCTCAATCCTCATCTTAAGTGGCTAGAAACCAGAAAGGCTCTAATGGTTGCTGTAAAGTGTTTTGAATAGACTGTTTGGTAGGTAAACTCTTTGGGAACATAGTATATACTATGACTCTTTGGGAACATACTTTATATACTATCACCGACCACACACAATCAAGCAGAATCTGGCCTACTCTCACTGGAGCAAGAGGTGCTGCTCTAATGCAAATAAACTAGACCAGATGCTGTCGAACTGTGGTCTGCGGACCACTGCTGGTCTGCAAGCTTCATTCAGGTGGTCTGTAGAAAGGTTGTGGAATAATTGAGAATATCTGTACTTGTAAGGTAAGTCTACTGATATTAAATTATGAGTTGTGTGCTTTGATTTGTCGAACAAAAAAAGAAAAGTTTATTAAGTGGTCCCCCGACACCCTCAGCAATTTTCAAGGGTTCCGTGAAAAAAAAAGTTGGAGAAGCACTGAACCAGACTATTTTAAATGAAGAAGAATGGCTTACAGTCAAACACATGTCCTAAGAAATTTTAGAGGAAAACTTCCCAAACTACAAGGGTTTGGGAAATGAATTTCAGGTTGTAATGTGAAGGTTCACGAGCAAGGAATAATAAACTAGCCAGAGTGAATGAAGTCTGGGTATTTTAATTTTTCAAACATTTTTGACCAGGGGCTCAGTTCCAGTGTTGTCAGGGTTGCTTTGTCTCCTCCATGTTCATTGGTTTTGCCCATGTAGACAGTCAAATTAATCTCTTAGAGGTAAAGATAGCTTGGCAATATAGTAATAGATTGCAACACCAGAAGTGATCTTTATGATCATTTTGTCTGACCTCCTGCACAACAAAAGCCATAGAATTTCATCCAGTTGGCTCAAAAAGAATGATTTTATCTCTGTTCTGCTGATGTGAAGCTGTGGCTCCCTACCGGAGAAATTAAGTTCCAAGTCCTTAAAGGCATGTAGAAGCTTAGGTTCCATTGAAATCCCTTTGATTTCAATGACTACTAGGTTCCCAAATGCTTTTTAAGGGTCTGGACATCAGTGACTTACACAAAGTCACATAGATCAGTAGTCATATACGAATTGTCTCTGTCCTGGTAGAGAGAAAATGTTATTGGAATTAACATAACGCAATAAGGCAGGGGTGTTAAACTCAACAGGTCCGGTGGGCAGTCCGTGGACTAGAGGAGTGGTATGGAATCAGTTTGCAGCCTGGATCAGACCCGCAGACTGGCCCTGTGTGCTGGATCCAGCCCAGTGTGCCACATGCTGTACTGGATCCAGCCCTGCATGTGAGCCGGCCCTGCACATGCTGCTTGGGATGTCTGGGTCCAGTCCAAGACCTATGGGCAGCATATTGGGCCAGCTGATAGCACTTCGCCAGCAAAATGAAGCCTGAAGGCCAGATCAATGACATCCCTGCTATAAAGCTACATAGCTTTATATAAAGCTACATAGCTCCAGTTGTGCAACAATTTGGATTCACTTTAATAGCTACCAACAACTCTTAGACCAGCTGAGAGTGAAGTGGTAGCTGTTGTCTTTATGCTAGACCTGAATGATAGAGCATCTTGTCAAAGCAACATGTTTGCCAAAGAAACATTTGTACTTTTTGCAGTATTTTAGGAGAGCAAACAAATCTGTTTTTCAACAGCTGACATGATTACTCCCCCACCACAAGTTTTAATGTCTATTTAAGCGATAATCTCTGCTGCCTTGTAATATAGAAAATAACGAACAGCTGCTCTGGCTGATCAAATGCAGAAGAAAAGTTGAGGCACTAATCTATTGCAAAAGCTGTTTATCACTTCTAGAGTATAAAGCAATAGGGGTTATTGCCATTATACAACAAGCCAGAATAGGGAAGAGAAACCCCCCCAAATGTAGCCTTATCTTCCTTTTCCAAGATAACCAACCCTTTTATTACTGATCTTCTATACACTCATGACTACGTTGTGTCTGCCCACTCAACTGAAGAGCTCCAGGTCACACCTTATTACCTTTGTGAAGCTTATGAAATGTTTGGACTCCCTGTCAACTTCAGGAAAACCAAGATCCTTTACCAACCCACTCCAAACCAACCAGCTGCTCCTCTACACATTACTATTAGAGGGCAATCCTTGAAGAACATTGAGTATTTCCACACTACCTGGGCAGCCACCATTCCCAAAAAGTAAACTTGGATGATGACATTTAACACTGGATACAATTTATTAGTGCTACCATGGGATAGCTCTGAAATTAAGTCTTCGATCATAACATCAGGACCCAAACCGAGCTTCTCACCTACTAGACTGTTGTCAAGCCTACCTTGTTGTATGGGTGTGAAATGTGAATGACATATCAGAAACACCTGAAAGATTTGGAATGTTTCCACCCATGTTGCCTTCAGAAAATCCTCTATGTCAGATGGGAGGACAGAAGAATAAATGCCAGCATTCTGCATGGCTCAAGCAAACTCCACCAATATTGAAGCCATGTTGCTACAGCTTGTACAGGACATGTCACAAAGATGCTTGGCGACTGGTTCCCAAATAGGTCCTATACTCCCAAGTCACCAGTGGTCACCGTTCTAGAGGTGGGCAAAGGAAGTGATTCAGGGGCACTTTGACTGCCAGTCTGAAGAAATGCTATTTTAATGCCAGTACCTGGGGGACTCGAGCACTGAATCATCTGCAGTAGCATCATGATGTATGACAAGGAGTCAGTCATTTCAAACAAACTCATCTCACCATGGAGGCAGATGAGAAAGACAAAATGAGCTGTGCTCCAACATCACCAGGATCTACTCAGAATTGTTCTCCACATCTGCAGTCGAGCATGCAGATCTTGGATGGGCCTCCTCAGTCATCTATGGACTCACTGATGACTTCCCTATTTACTGGAAGACCATCACCCTTGTATCAAAGGACTCCCAAGTATGATCTTTCTCAACAAAGTTTGAAGAAGCTACTTGACTTTTTGGTGATGTGTGCATCAGAGGGATTCTTGGGAGGCATAATGAAGGTCCTTACTAAGCCCAGAAAGTGTGAGGGTAGGGAAACCTTCCCTTCCACCTCTGCACAGTAGTCAGATAAAAAGTAAGTCTCTAGTCTTCCCTAAACACAGTAGCTTCTCTCTATTGGTATGCAGAACACCCTAAAAGTGTCAGGAAGCATATGGAGGAAGTGGCATTGGCTGAGCAAACAAGAGAAAGTATGCTAACCACTTGAAAGGGTACAGCAGGGCTCATGTTTTTTGATGTGCTGAAGAGTCCAGGACCTTCCCTCCCACCCTTCCTTCCAGTGGCATAATATCTTCTAGCATTTTCCCCAGAGCAGGACAGTTTTGCATGTCTAATAATGAGGGTCAGTGCCTAATGAGCCTTCAGGGTACGTGTGGTAGCCAGGGTCAATAGGGGTTAATACTCATTTGTACAATACACTGGCTTTCTCTCTCCAGCCTACTGAAGCATGTGGCGTAGTGTTCTTCAGACCTGTTCATAATCAAAGCTGGCAGAACGGCACACAGAACAATGCTTTTTTAAAAATGTACCAGGCAGGTGGGAATTCCAGTATCGCTGTATTCCAGTGTTAACAATATTGGAGCCTCTCTCTCTCCATAAATGTGGAAGAGGACAGCAGTGGTAACTTTCAAGAAGGGTGGTAGCCTGTAAAAGGCAGGACTCCAGTCCTAGTCTCCTTTTTTTATGAAGATATTCCAGTCCTAATCTTCTTGCTGCAAATTTATTCTAGAAGGCACAGTTAGATTTTGTGGAGTACTATGGCTTCAGCCTTTTTCCCTGGTCACATCATTTGGACTAGTTTTTGGTTATACATTAATTCTTTTTCTGTTTTTCTTTATACCAGCAAAGAGATCCCAATTATAATTTTTTTTTTTAAATCCACTCAGGGCTTGCTAACATGGAGGGGGAGCGCGTGAACAGCATGCAGCATGCACTAACTTCTAATTGGAAATTGGACTAGTGGCTCTTATAGGCATCCCATGGGAGGGACACGAAGCAAGGATCAATGTTTAGAAGCAGTATAAGAATAGTCTGCACTGATTGGACATTGGACCTAATGTACAAATAACACTCTGGGCTGTATTCGGATTTCATTCATCCCTGCGTAAATCCCAAATAACTTCACTGAAGTGAGTTAAATTAGACCCATGTAGTTACGTGTAAGGTCAGAAGCAAGGGTATTTCCCCCTCCCCCAGTGTGGAAACTCAGTAACGAATACTTCTAGGGCTGTGTTGTACCCTTATCTTATTCAGCTGCCATAGGGTGTAGAAGGGAGTAAAGCTTTCCACCTTTCTTAGCCTCATACTGGGCACATCTACACGAGATGCTAACAGCACAGTAGCCTAATAATACTGCACAGTAGTGTGTCACAGCATGAACAGTGCTACTGCGCAGTATTATTATGCTACTGTGCAGTAATGCTGGTTACTGTGCATTAATTTAGTACTTGATTATACAAGTACTAAATGTAATATGCAGTAATTACGGTGCATTAATGAATGTGTAGATGCACCTACTCTTTACCTGGATTGTGGGCCCAGGTCTAATGGAGTACAACTCCTTCTGCCCAGAGAGACATAGTTAGCCATGTTAGTCTGAAGTCCTTCCTTCTGCTTAGTTCGTTCTCCGTGACTCATCATAGTCTTTATCCACTTCAGGCCTTCCTGACAACCTTTGGGTTGTTATTGCTTAGGAAAAGCAAGAAACAGCCCCTAAACTTGCTTCGGTTGGGTAGGAAGGAAAAGCTCCTAAAGCCCTCCAGTCACATGAGGACCAGGCAGAATCTGAGATATCACCACTACCATAATATGGGTAGGTGAGTGGGGCACGTGCCCTAGGTGCTTCCCAGTGGGAGGGACAGGGAGGAAGCTCCTTACCTTCCCATTCCCCACTTTGCCTGTGCTGTCCAGATGTAAGAAGCAGCTGGCATAAGCAATGTGTATCATGGGGTGCAAGGTGTTCTGGGAATCATAGTTTCGTAGAGCGGCAGTGAAGGTCACTGTGGCTGCGGGGAGAACTCACCCCATTTTTGCCACCGGAATTAGTAGGCGCTTTTTGCTTTCTCAGCATGGGCTTTAGGAGCAAACACTGGGTGAAAATCTCTCCGCAGCAGCAGCAGTGAACTCCACTCCTGCTCTTGAGATCTACTGTCAAATGCTGAACAAGTCACAGGAGGTGATTCATCCACTCGATCTGGCACTGGTGAGGCTTCATCCAGAGTCCTGTATTCAGTTCTGGGCCCTTCATAATTTAGGCAAACTGGCGAGGGTCCCATGGAGAGCGGCATCTATTAAGAGAGGCATGGGAAACATGACTCATGACGAGGAAAGGCTGAAAGTATTAGGATTATTTAGTCTGAAGAAGAGAAAAATGAGGGGGGCATTTGATAACAGTTTTCAAATACCTAAAGGTGGTTCTAAAGAGGATTCTCATGGCCACAGGAGACAGGACAAGAAGCAAAGCTCTCAAATTGCTACAAGGGAATTTTAGGTTGGATACTAAGAAGAATTTTCTCACTGTGAGGGTAGTTATGGTGGTTAACAGGCTGCTCAGAGCACTTGTGGAATCGCCATCGCTGGACTTTTAACAGAAAGTTAGGCAGATATTTGCCTAGAATTGTTTAATCCGGGACAATACTGCCTTGAGCAGCAGGGTAGACTAGATGACTTTCATTTTTCTATGAAGATGAAATATACAGCTGTATATTTTCTATTAATATTTTAGCAAAATCTTCACTTAAAAAAACCCACCTTGTCTTTAGAGGTCTGCATTAACACTTTTCACGGATGCTCCAAGCTGTCATCATCAAGAACAATTAAAGCAGTGCAACAAAGAGCAAAGAAATAACACACTGTCTTGTTGAAGTACACAAAATGCTATTCATGAAACAGAATAGGCACTGAATGAAAAAAGCCAGGCAACTGCAGTCCCAGAGCCAGGACACAGTGGAAACTTGAGCCACAAGGTCAAAAGCAGCAGGACACAATGTTTACTTGAAGACGAATGGAAGAATCACCTAAAAGGGATTGCCAGTTCGAATGGAATCAAAGTCGGTGCTGGGAGATCAGGGGTTGATACGGGGGCAGCTACTTGCCAGATCACATTCGAGAATCAATAAGAAGCAAAATCCACCTGAGGGAACATGACCACCCTTGCTGATGCTAGCTGATTCAAAGTAGAAGGCTAGCTCTGTGGAGCTCAATGATTTATGTCAGCTGGAGAATCTGGCTATCAGTTTTAAAAAGATTTTTTTTTTGTTTTAGTAATTTATTTATGTATATGTAGGGATGCACATGTAATCCCTAGTGGTGTCAAAGTCAGCGAGCCTAAATTTACTCTCACTTATATGAGTTAGAATCAGGAGTAACTTTATGTAGCCTTATTTCCCCTTACCCCTAAGGTAGGTACACCACGTAGAGATGTTCAAATGGATTGTTTGGGTGGTTGTCACATGAAGTGTTTTGTAAGAAAACATGCTCCAAAAAAGGTGCACTCCTGGAGCATGCCCTGAAGCAACTGGAGGCTGGGTCCTCCAAAGAGACATTCTAGCATCTGGCCAGAATGCCTCTATACCTGCTGTGTGCCCCTGCCCTCTATACCTGCCTAAGCATGCGGGAAGACATAGAAGCAGGCCATGGCTGGCAGCAGTGCCTTGGAGCTGGCTGGGACCGAGGCTCTGTCCCTAGTAAGTTGGGGTGGCGGGACTGTGTGGGAAGGCTGGGTCTGTGTGCAGTGGGGTGCTCATGGCCCGCTGCAGGCAGAGCCCCCCGGCAGCACATAGTGCCACCTGAGTCCTGGGGGCTTCATGTGGTGCATGGAGCCAGCCTGACCTGCTGGCATGTGCCTTGGAACACAACTGGGCCAGCTCCTGCTGCCACCTGGCACTGCAGGTAGGAACTGCGCACCATCTCCCGCCTCCACGTGCCCACCACATGGAGGTAGGAGCCAGCCCGGCCTGGTGGAACGTAGTTTCTGCCTGCAGTGCCTGGAGCCCCATGTGGTTGCAGAAGCCTGGTCCGAGGAACCACTTGTGGGGTGTGATGGGCTGCGGGGAGGGGTGGAGGTGGCATCAGGGTGGATGATGGGTGGGGGGGATTGAGGTGGCAGGAGAGAGAGAGAGAGAGAGAGAGAGAGAGAGAGAGAGAGAGACCCCGTGCCTCCCTAGAGCAGCCTGTGCAGGGGGAAGCTGGCCTGGAAGGGAAGTCAACAAGCCCCAGTCAAGGACTTCCCAGAAACAGCTTGGGGATTGCTGGGGCCTGGGTACAGGTGCAGGGAGCAGAACCACAAGGGTTGGCATTGCTCAGAGCCACAAAGTGGTGGGTGGGACAGATGGATCTGTACCCATGTCCTGGTGCTGGGATGGAGCTGGTACTGGAAGGTAGCAACTGGGGGGCAGGCAGGGGCTGTTGGTCAAGAGTGAGGGGCACTGGCAGGGCTATGGGTTGGGAATGAGGGGCAAGGGCAGGGGCACAGGCAGGGAACCAGCATATCAGTGCTGCTCAGCACCACAAAGCAGCTGCGGGTCCAGCTGCAGCTGTCCCCACATCCTTGTGGTTGAAGGCGGAAGGGGTAACTCTGATTTTTTTATGATAAAAAAAGCAAATGCCAAAGTGTATAGGTATTTAGATTTTATTTTATGATGATGATAGAAGCACTGGTAGGCTTTCAAATTGCTTTAAAATTGTGAGCATGTCAATAAAACATTGCCTAACTAAACTCTCTCTTTCTCTATATATAGTGGTGCTTCACTTTAATCATGGAAGAACATGGATTTGGGGTATTTTAATAAGAGAATTTGGGGTTTTTAGCTGAGAATTCGCAGTTTTTAAACAGAGAACACCAGGATCCTTGCTGGTGAAGCAAGTGGGAGGACCCAGGCAGGGGAGCTTGCCCAGGGCCAGCACTGGGGACCCAGCAGGAGGGCAGATGAGGTGGCTGACCTCCTGACCATTTGGAGCCAGGAGGACACACTTTGGCAGTTTGAAATGGGCCACCACAATGAACATATCTTCTGAATGACAGCTGTCCAGTTGGCAGAGCAGGGGAACCAGAAGACATGACAGCATTGTCTCGCAAAGGCCAACTGTGTATTCACGGTCTATGGGCAGCTGGCCCAGAGGTGCAGGTGGCTCTGCTACAGTGCCCATACCACAGCCCAGGTGGCTGTGTGGTCCCTGTCTGGGTCTGGCAGGCTTGTGGCCTTTGGGTCTGCCTTTTGTGGCAGGTCCAAAGGGGTGGATGCTGTCACAGGTGGCAGCAGCTCACAACCAGGCAGCAGCCCCTACTGCCAGACTGTTGCACAGGGTAGAGGGTGCAAGCCCACTCTAGGTTAGGGCTACTTCAGCAGTCCAGCTGACACAAGGGGCTAGCTTTCCCAGACACCTACTGGCCAGGCCTCAGAAGCTCCTCAGGGAAAGTATCCCTGACCTGCTTGCCAGTTCAGCTTTTTATACTGTGTTGGCCTCAGCCTCTAGCTCCTCCTGGATGAAGATCTGGGATGAGCTGGTCAGGGTCAGTTTGTTCCAAGTGGCACAGTTTGCTCCACATCAAAGTGCATGTCAGGGCACGTGCACTGAGGCACGAATCACCAGCACAAATTTCATAGAATCATAGAATCAATGAGTGGGAAGGGACCTAGACAGGTCATCTAGTCCGACACCCTGCCATGGGCAGGAAGGAGCACTGGGGGTGGCAGGGGTCATAAGACCCAGCCAGGTGCCTATCCAGTCTCCTCT
>NW_017728931.1:131923727-131934891 GCF_001723895.1 Crocodylus porosus | reverse complement strand
ATGACCGTGCATTTGTCAATGCCGCAGTCCCTCAGCTTGCCCACCAGAATTGGGTGGGACGCTGTGTCAAAGGCCTTCTGGAAGTGCAAGAAGATGACATCAACTTCTTCCTTCACATCTAAGCTTTTTGTTACCTGGTCATTGAAAGAGACCAGGTTAGTCAGGCATTTCTGGCGTTGGTACTTGAGCTGCTGTAAGTACATGTGCCTGCATGTGTGGATGTGACCTAGGGGGAAGCAGTAGTGGCAGGGGTTAGGATGGTTGTGGTGGTAGAGACAGCTTAGCTGACAGAGGCAGTGGCTGCCATTCTTGTACCCCGTCCAAGTGGATGCCAAGGGCAGTTGCCCTGGTTGCTCACTACTGGTTATGTTACTGCCCAGAACTTCCACCTAGTAGCCGAGTGCTGTAGCAACTGGTCTATAGGATATATTTGTTACGTCTTTCTCCTTAGTTATGTGAATTGTACTTGTCCCTTTGCAATTCTAGCTTCAAAGTGAAACCATTGCATTTTGGAGGTACTAAAAATGAGCTGCTTCAACCTTTTGAAATTTATTTTCCTTTTTTTTCCCCCAGCCAAAATGATTTGCCAAATTTATGATGAATTTTGTCTGCCCTGGAAGGGTAATTTTGGCTTATAAATGATTCCATGATAACGTTTTGCGTAAGGTGGGGGTGGCTACATGAGACACTTTACTGCACAATAGACTGCAGGAAGCATCACTGTCTACATATGCAGGCCCTTTCTGCACAGTAATTTGCTCTACTCAGCAGTTAATTTGCTAGTAGTTTGATTGGTTACAGAGCAGTGAGGCATATGTAGATGGCCAACTGGGAGCAAATTTGCTCCTGGTCAACCAGGCAGTAGGGGGAAGGAGATTGCTCCCTGCCTCCAGGAGCTGCCAGTTGCTGGGGTGGGTTTTGGTCTCAGCCAGGCTAAGACAATGTTTCCCTGCCCTGGCAGCAGGGAACTCCTGGCCCTGGTTCTGTGATTGGGGGCAGGGGGCTTGGAAAGAGCTGTGGGGGAGGGACTTGGACCTGTCCCTCCCTTGCAGCTCTTTCCAAGCCCCCCCATCCAGGGATTTGGGGCCAGGAGCTCCCTGCTGCCAGGGCAGGGAGACATTGTCTCCACCTGGGCTCCACCACTGGAGCTCACCCTGACAGCAGGCAGCTCCCAGGGGCAGGGAACAATCTCCCAGTCCCCACAAGGAAAAAGCTGTCTCCTACCCCTTTGTTCCCTGCCAGCCTCTGGGCTAGCACCTGGGGGAGCCTAGAGCTCCCCCTAGCTGCCGCAAGGGGGCAGAGGAAGGTGGGAGCAAATCTGCTCCTGAATGCCCACTTGTGTAGATGCTTGTCCAGGGTGGGTTTACTCTGCAGTAAATTACTACAAAGTAAACCCATCTGGCAGCTCTTGCACATGTAGATGCGTCCTGTGACTCCTAAGTTACGTTTCTACAAGAAAGAACAGAATCAGGCCCAGAGGAGCTAGAGAGGCTGAAGGGGTGTGGGTGCGGGGGGGTGGGGAGGGGCGGGGAAGTGTGTAAGCGAGAGAAGAGTCAACTCTAGTGTTTCTGACTGAGCCAACATATTCTTCTCAGCCGAAGCTAATAATGGGCCATTATTCCAGGACTGCAGCATCAACAAAGTAATTAGATGAAGGAATTCTACAGACTTCCAACATAGTTAAAATGAAAGAAAACAGATTGAATTGGAGCACTACACACCAGGGGGGCCAAATGAGGAGGGTGGGGTTAGAAAATGAAAGTCCTGGAGCATAAAAAAAGACAAAGCAAGAATGCTCAGAGGCAGAACCTGATTGTTATGACAGTGGAAAGGAAACATGTGAGAAAGTATTTCCTGGCTGTGGGATTTCGGCTCTATTTTATGATCCCTGTTTTGTATTTGTGCCCTTTTGACACTTCTGTTAAGATAACCTTGGCTCAATCAGCTAAGTGCCATGCAGTGTTTTATTAGGCTGTTCCTGCTTATGGTGATTAAATCTGATACTGGTTTTCAGAGAGGAGGCAGGGAGATATCTAGCTGTTCAGAAAATAAATAGTTTAAAGGCTCACCAGTATCAGCTTTTGTCTTATAACTGTGAAACCACAAGCATAAGTCTTGAAGTCACAATGACTCCTTATGGGGCTGCTCTTAATCCAAGTCATCTCCTTGAGGGATGGGTTCACTGACGGTTCACTGTGTAGCTGCCAAGAAGGTATTTGTCACATCTTCCTACACTAACATGAGAAATTTGGCTGTATTAGCCAGCTGCTCTCTATTGGGGAACGCTGGTTATATACCATGGTCCTTGGATCAATATATTTGCTCAGATTCAGCATTGCTAAGGATGGTCTAATGCTAACACTCATTTCAGCTACTGTAACTCTGTAACATATAACCTGTGGTCTGTATGTAATGATGCCCATTAGGAAAAAAACTCACCTCATTAGGGAACTGGCTTTGAACCGCTATGAAATAGAGGTTTCAAAGATGTCCTGAGTTTGATGATAGGGAATAAACTGCATTCAAATGTTATTTGCTCTAGTTGATCAGTAGCAGTGCTCTTGCCTCTGACGATCAGTACAACTTTACAACTTAAGCTTAGTCTTCTGTATTGTCTTTTTGAAGTTTTTACAGCTATTCCTTGATACAAAGATGATGTCTGGTGGGCAGGGGGCATGGATTATGGGTGAATTTTAAGATGGCTGAAGTGTTCAATCTGTGCTCTGAAAGTTTTTCTGTAGATATGACAGGTGGTGCCTTGGTGGGGCACAGCTGTTGGCCAGGATGTTGTGCACTTTCCTTACCCCTCTGGCATTTCTCAGCTCCTGAGCAAGATGGTTCTCTTGGAAGTGGAGTGCAGCTTGATGTAGGGTGCAGCGCCATTGAGGCCTGTTACCAGCCAACACTTCCCAGTTTGTAATGTTGATGCCACCCTTCTTAAGGTTTGCTTTTAGGGAGTCCTTGTAGGGAGTCCTTTGCCTCAGTGCAAAGATCATTTTGAAGTACAGCCGAAGCTGGATACTTTGTGGGGTTATCCCTCCCCCTGTGAATCTAGGGGATTGCAGTGTATCTGAGTGTACACATAACTGCAACAAATAGTGTGCATGACTGCTATTTGTTATAGCATTTATTTCATAGGGCTCCACTTTGATCAGCTCTGAGAAACCACTGAGAAGCTTCAGGTTTTTTTACTTTGAAGTAAAAAACAGCAAAAATTGAGTGACATGTCCTGAATTTGGCTGTTTGCTGTGAATTAAGCAGGTTTCGAACAACCCAGATACGAATAATTAGGCACACATATACTGTATGATTCCAAATGATCCTCATTAAAATTTTCAAATATGCCTACATAACTTACCTCAAATTTTGAAAAGTGAAAAAGATCCCTTTCAGTGAAATGTGGACACCAAATATCTAAATTACTTTCCAAAATGGGACTTAGGAACAGGACCCACAAAAGCACTTGGGTAGCCAACTACCACTTTAGGAGTCTATGTTTAAAATGTTAATTTTTAAAAATCACATTCAGCTGCTGTCTAACCATGTAGATGCAGTAGGCACTTGAACTTAGGGTCATAGAAATGTAGGGTTGGAAGGGACCTCAGGAGGTCATCTAGTACAACCCCATGCTCAAATCAGGACCATCCCCAACTAGATCATCCCAGACAAGGATTTGTGGTGGGCCAGTAGTGGGTGCTCTGGTGCCAAGCCGCCCATCTCACTGCAGATGCCTCTCCAGGGGTGCCAACTCTTGGCCAGCCCCCTTCCTGGAGCACACCCACAAGCCTGAGAATATTATGGGAGACCGTATCAAAAGCCTTGCTAAAGTCAAGGTGTTTCACATCCACTGGTCTCCCCACATCCACTGGGCCCTTCCACAGAGGGCAGTCAAGTTGAGCAGGCATGACTTGCCCCTGGTGAATCCATGCTGACTGTTCTTGATCACCTTATCCTCCAAGTGCTTAGAAATGGATTCCTTGAGGATCTGTTCCATGATCTGTCTTGGGACTGAGGTAAGGCTGACCAGTCTGTAGTTCCCTGGATCCTCCTTCTCTTAAAGATGGGCACTGTATTTGTCCCTTTCCAATCATCCAAGACTTTTCCCGGTCAACATGAGTGTTCAAAGACCATGGCTAGGAGCTCTGCAATCACATTGGCCAGCTCCCTAAGCACCCTCTGGTGCATCCTGTCCGGTCCAAAGGACTTGTACACATCCAGCTTTTCTAAATAATCCCTAACCTGTTCTTTTCCTTGTGTTGGCTTCTCACATCCTCCCCAGACTGTGATGCTGGGTGCAGTAATCTGGGAGCTGATACCAGGATTTTGTCTCTAACGCTCTCCAAAAACTTCCTGGATTACCTGCAGACTGCTGTATTGCTCTCTCAGCAGATGTCAAGTTGAAGTCCCTCATGAGAACCAGGGCCTGTGACCTAGAAGCTTCCACTAGCTGTTTGAAGAAAGCCTCATCTATCACATCCTCTTGGTCTGGTGGTCTATAGCACACACCCATCATGACATCACCCATGTTGCTCTCTCCTCTGACCCTGACCCAGATACTTTTGACAGGCCTATCTCCAGTTTCATATTGCAGGTCTAAGCAATTATATTCCTCTTTTATATAAAGTGCAGCTCGTCCTCCTCTTCTCCCCTGTCTGTCTTTCCTGAACAGTGCTTGAGTCATGCAAATTATCCTACCAAGTCTCTGTTTTTCCAATCTCATAGTTCCATGACTCTGAGAAGTCTTCCAATTCTTCCTGCTTGCTTCCTAGGCTCTGTGCAATTGAAACACCACCAGTAGACTGCATTTGAAACTTGCACCACTGGAGGCAATTAGGCACATACATTTCTACTGGGGATGTGCAGAAGCAACTAAGAGTTGCTCGGTTGTTATCTAATGCTGAAGTCCCATCAGGATTCACAAATGACCATTCTGGGTCCCCATTCACTGAGCTTTCTCAGAGTATGTGTGACAGAACAGAGCTAGCAGGAGGCTGTGCTTTCCCTCTTCACATATTAGCTATAGAGCACTCATAGAATCCTAGAAAATTAGGAATGGACGGGATCTCAGGAGATCATCTAGTCCAACCCCCTGCTCAAAGCAGGACCATCCCCAACTAGATCATCCCAGCCAGGTCTTTGTCTAGCCGGGCCTTAAAAACCTCCAAGGATGGAGATTCCACCACCTCTCTGGGGTTTTGGGCTCCCACACTCACCCGAGGTGTGGGTATAGGTGACTGGTAGGGAGGAACAGGGGGAGCATGTGCCTCCCTGACAGGGCTGTCCCCACCACTGACTCCACCAGTGGCTTCTGCAGGTGCTCATGATCCCTGTGGCCCCCGACGGCTTTTGCAGGTACTCACCAGCCCCACCACTGCCAGCTTCCACAGGTGCTCACCAGCACCATCCCCACCACCGACACCGCCGGCGGCTTCTGCAGGTGCTCACCAGCCCGGTCACTACTGCTTAGAGAGTGCGCTCTTGGGTATTTAAAGGTGTGTTTTTGGAGGTATTTCTGTATATCTTCTTGGAAACCAGTTTACTTTGAAAGGGAAAAAAAATAGTTTGTTGGCCAGACAGTGTGAAGTGTGAGCAAGTGAGCAGTGCTTGTTTCTTGGTAGCAGTCTCAGTATCACTGTGGAGATGGTATAGACATAACCTTAGACTTCTGCTTCTACAGCAGTCAGCCTGGATGGTCTGGGATACCTGGCTCCCCTGGAAACACTGAGGCCTGGAAGCACCAAGATCTGTAAATCCTTGGCCATGGATTTATGAAAGTCTTGGGAACAACTTCATGACTGTCTGTCCTGGCTCCACAGAAATGGGCCTGGGTGGTCTAACATGGTGGGCTGTTCTGGAGGCTCAAACCCACCAAGATTGAATGAAAACAGATTTTTTTGGGGGAGGGTGGGGTGCTCTTTTCAGTGATTCAGTAAATATATTTTGTTCCCCCCAAAGACTGCAACATTCCCAGGTCTCTCTATTTCCAGTTCCTAGCTCTTTTGTAGTTCCAGATTATAGACTTGTAAAGGCGAAGAAACATTGTTCTTGCCCCTTGCTGCAGAGGACATGGCAGGTAGGGGTGAATTTGAAATGCCACCAAGCAGGTTTTGATGAAGTCTTAAGAAAAACATCCTATATCTGTTCAGCTGATTTTATTAGATGACCCATGAGGCTGCTTTCAATCCAGTGGTTCTTTAAGTCACTTAGGCATGGTTGCAAATTCTGCCTGATGTGTTTCAATATGTTTATGCAGCCCTGGGCACAATGATGGAGAAAAGGAAGGGATTTATACATATATGTGCATGTACATGCATATGTATTTATATATACACATATGTATAGGATCAAATCTGCTACCAACAAAACCATGTTTACAGGTATTTTTACTATATATACTTAGAACTACTTGGTAATATTTTGCTGAATGATCATATTTTTAAATGCAGAATACAATGCATTTGCATATTCCCAGGGAAGTATTGATGAGCTGGTTGGTAGTTCTCCAGTGTCTCTCTCTCTGAATATCTGTGACATCATGGGAAGATACAGATGAGCTTGTATGTGCATGGAGTTACACTTCACTGAAGTGAAAATGATCACTTGACTTCTAGCATCCGGAGTGTTAAGAAATGCAGATAGTTGTTTTAGATATGCAATATTATCTACATCAGAAAAAGCACCTATAGCATCATATTAAAATTTTAATGCTATACATTTTCCTTATAATGGGGACAGGTGCTCCAAAGAAATTGGACAGATGATGTGTCCATTTGTATATAATCTCTATGACACTAAGGGCCTGATTGCGTTCTCTCCCATTGGGCTCAATTCTGATCTCACTTAGCTGAATTTCATATAGTATAAACATACTGACATCAGCAGACTTAGTCCTGATTTATACTACTGTATTTATATGTTTGCTACCTATGTTACTATTTACTGTCTATACCTATAAGTACAACTACACACACACACACAATCACCCTTCAGGTATTTGAAGGCTGTTATCAAATCCACCTCAATCTTCTCTTCTCCAGACTAAATAACTCTAGTTTTTTATAATATATATTATATAATGTATATAATTTGTGACAAACTATGTATATTATATCAGAACAATGTATTTTGT
Source organism: Crocodylus porosus (assembly GCF_001723895.1). NCBI lineage: Eukaryota > Metazoa > Chordata > Crocodylia > Crocodylidae > Crocodylus > Crocodylus porosus. The sequence continues at coordinate 131,927,762 of NW_017728931.1, read as the reverse complement.
TCTGATATATATATAATATAATATATAGATATATATAATAGATAGATATAATATATTAAAAGAATCAAGGTTATTGAGTCTGGAGAAGAGAAGATTGAGGCAGAATTGGATAACTGTCTTCAACTACCAGAAGGGTGATTATGGAAAGGATGGAGATGGCTTTTTTCTGTAGCCACAGAGGACAAGAACAATGGCCTTAAACTGCAGTAAAGGAAATTCAAATTGGAGATTAAAAGGAACTGTCTGACTCTGAGAGTGTTTATATATTGGAACAGGCTACCTAGAGAAATTTTGCAATCTTAGACCTGGGCAATTTTCGGTAGCAGATTGGAGAGACGCTTGCCTGGGATGGTTCAATCAGGGATGCTGCACTGGATGACCTTGTAAGGTCTGTTCCAGCCATACTTTCCTATGATCATATTTTCTCATATATAATACACCCCCAAATAAGATATGACTTTCCTTTTGAAAAGCAAAATGAAAAAAAATCCTTGAAAATACTGGAAAGTACTGTATTTTCCAAGGGAAAACATCGGTGGGTGGGGGCAGCAAAAAAACAGGGGCAGCAAATCAGGGGAAGCCAAAAAACAGTATGGCTGCTCTTTTAACCCTATAGGTGGATGAGTCTGCAGGTGTTGCTGGCTGAGCTCAAATGCCTGGCCCCTCTCTTCTTCTTGAGCTGAGTTGCAGCCAGCAGCACCTGCCAGGTCAGTTGAGGGCCCACCCAGCTGATCCAGCTTAAGTCTCTGCCCTGGTAAAATTACAGCAGAGCCAAACCCTGGAATGGGGCAGAAACTCCTGCTCAGTTTCTGCAGCATGAGCCTCTGCTAGGAAAAAAAGGGAAAGTAAAGCTTTATATGGGCAATGCAGTGAGCTCATGGGACTCCTGTTGTTTGCAACCAGCAGCTAAGGAGCCCCACATGCTCATTATACTGCCCTGTGCAGCATATGCAGGATAATCTTCTCTCTTCCCCAGCAGAGGCTCATGCTGCAGAAGCTGTCATTATTGTATTTTGTTGCTTAAAGTGTAAAATCCAATTTCCAGCAGCTGATTTTTGTGAAAATGGTGCAGGTTGTATACATGAAAATACTGTAATCTAACAGTGATCTGAGTTTGCCCTGTGCAAGGAGCCCTGCTGTAACAACAACAGTAGGAAAAGTGCTAATTCCATATGTACATTTTTACTTCCAATCTTGTCACTTCTTGAATAAATGAAACAGCAGCTGACAGCATCATAAACTACATGACTTGAAGGAACGAAAAGAACTTTTCTCATTGCTTTCATCTAAATTCCAATTTACAGCAAATGATACAGATTCACTCTATTATCTGGAATTCACTGATCTTGTGAGCCTTATAACTCTAGCATTATGTTGTGTATTGATGGCATGTCATTCAAATGAGCAAGCAACAGGTTATTTGTGAATGATAGTATATTGCAACATTCAGGCTGCTTAAAATAAAACGCAGGTTGTATCTACCCAAACACACTTGCCAAGTGCCAATAAATCAACACTCTATACACTTCAAACTGAATTGCAATGCAGATTCCATTTAGATATCCATTATAGCTCCTACAGTTTTCAGGATGCATGTGCAAACTTACATGACTTAGGTGCTCTTTCAGCTTTATGAACTTACCTAAATACTGTAACCTTTGCATGGCTTCCATTGTCCTCTCCAGATGGGCAAGTCGTGCACTTGCTGCTAACTCCTCCCAGGAATTATCATAACAAAAGATCCCTTTTCAGTAGGAAAATATCCATCTGAAAATGCTTCATAACATGCTGCAAGGAAACAGTATCACCTAGAAGCGTTTCGCTAAGGCTTGGTGGAAAAAAATCACTAGGTGAATCTGTCTCATCGGCCAAAATCTACAGGTTATTTACATAATGATAGTTCTGGAGAAGTGACAAGCTAGGAGAGCAATAGTGGTTTGAAATATCTGAAAAGAAAGGCAAGGCCATATTCACTGGGAGGCTCTTGCTGCATCTGTGGTGATGGAAAGCAGCTGTAAAACTGTCTAAGCTGGGTTTGTAAAGCTCTGTATCAGTGGAGTGAGGTCAAATAGCCCCAGTGTATCAGCAAATCCAGCCCAAGATATGATTGTATCCTTATGAAAAGGCAAAGCTTTTCCTAATGATGATAACCTCTCAAAACAGTTGGCATGTGTATTACCTGTGTATAAGACTATATGTACGCATGGACAGATACACATGAACACATATACATATTAGGGGCACTGCTTGCCTATCATTAAGGTGCCTGAAAGCTTCCTACCACACATGCATTTGTTTATGACTTTAATTTCAGTAAAATTTCTGCTAAAATCATTAATCTTTTAAATCCATGTTTTGAATTTCAGCCAAAAAGATCTGGTTGCTTCTCAGACAAGGGTTAGGCAAATTATGCACTGAATTTCCTATCATATTAAGACATCATTTCCCCCCTTCCTCAAATGCTAGAGCACCCATATGATTTTAAGCAGGGACTTAAAGCCTGGTGGAAAGTGGTCTTTGTATGAGGGATGTGCCTTTTACCTTCTCCATAAACATCGGCCATGTGTCCAAGCCTTTCACAAATCCCAGTTTGCACACACATAATAGCTAGCACAGTGATTCTCAACCAGGGTGTTGTGGCAACCTGGGATACCATGAGATCCTTTTAAGGGTGCAATGCAATATTAGCCCTGTTAGGTACACATGATTCACGAGATAGACACAGATTTCAAATTGGAATCCATGGAGTCAAAACCATCCCGCTCTGTTGTGAGCTCTCTGAGTTCTGTGCAATAGAAGACTTGCTCTATTTTTTCCATAGTCAAAAAAATCACAGAATCAAAGAAATTAAGGGCTGGAAACATCAATTCCAACCCCCTGCTCTGGGCAGGAGTACTGCTGCTGAGATCAAATGAGCCCAGCACAGTGTCTGTCGAGTCTCTTCTTGAAGACTTCGAAGTAGTGAAAACTAAGAGCTGGCATTTTTCAGGAAGTGCCTTGAGTCTAACAAGGTGTACCTTCAGTTTATAAAGGCTGAGAATCATTGATCTGAAGGATTTGAAAAATACTGAGATTCTCCAAAGACTCCATCCCCACTGAGCAAGTCTGAGCCTCTCACAACTCCCCACTCAGTTCACACGGAGCCTGTACCATCCTAACAAAGAGATCGAGACTGTGTCTACACAGTCAACTTAGCATGAAAGCTGCAGCAGCACCTGCATATTCTGCACTGTTCCGGTCCTGCAGGGAGCAAACCAGGAAAGCCAAGGCTTCAACTGAAGTCCAACTAGCTTTGAGGATCGAGGACAATAAAAAGTCCTTTTTCAGATATGTGGGGAGCTGGAGGAAAAGCAAGGGCAACATTAGACCCCGGCCAAACCAGATGGGGCAACTGACAACTGGCGCCCAGGAAAAAGCCAACCTATTAAATGGGCACTTTGTGTCAGTCTTTAATCAGTCCCATGGGACGTCCATGCCCGCTACGGGAAAGGGCGGTTTAGGTGAGGGAGATCCCCTACCCTCCATTAATGCTGAACTTGTGAAGGAACATCTTGAGAAGCTGGAAACCTTCAAGTCAGCCGGTCCTGACAATCTACACCCCAGGGTACTCAAGGAGCTGGCGAGCGTCATTGCCCAGCCTCTGGCATGGATCTTTGAGAACTCCTGGTGCTCTGGTGTAGTGCCTGAAGACTAGAGGAAGGCCAGTGTGGTGCCTATCTTCAAGAAAGGGAGGAAAGTGGATCCGGCAAACTACAGGCCCATCAGCCTGACTTCTATCCCGGGGAGGATCTTAGAAAAGTTTATTAAAGAGGCCATCCTGAATGGACTGGCTGACGCCAACATCCTAAGGGAAAGCCAGCACAGGTTTGTTGCGGGTAGGTCTTGCTTGACCAATCTCATTTCGTTCTACGACCAGGTGGCCTATCACCTGGACAAGGGAGAAGAGATTGATGTTATATATCTTGACTTTAAAAAAGCCTTCGATCTGGTATCCCATGATCACCTCTTGGTAAAACTGGCTAATTGTGGCCTTGG
>NW_017728931.1:131908635-131922808 GCF_001723895.1 Crocodylus porosus | reverse complement strand
GGGGGCTGGACTCGACGATCTCCCGAGGTCCCTTCCAGCCCTGATGGCTATGAAATCTATGAAATACACTACCCTGCTTCTGGGCAGGGTGTTGAACAGCCACCTCCACTTACTACTCTGGGTATGCTATTTACTGCTGTGGATAATGCTAATTGTCCTTGTCCAGCCTTTATTAATTAGCCCACACAATATCAGGCTGATGCAAGTACACTGCTTATACTGTAGTGGGCAGTAGGCATGGAGCAGTGTCTGTATGCTCTAGTTTAAGGTATCACTGGTAGGTATGATAAATTTACCTAGTAGGCATTGCCTAAGCATGCTGTAGCCCTGGACTATGAAGTGCAAATAGATTTTCCCTGTGATTGTTGTTTCCAGCTGCTCCAGGGTGAAGTGACACCTGATTGAAGAGTAAAAAGCGTGCTTCTGCTGCGCTGTTAATAATGAAAGGTCACAGCTAGATGTGGGGAGAGAGGGGCAATCTGGGACAACATAAGCCTGTGACAAACCACTAGTTTAGAAATAGTACCCCAAAAACTAAAGCATAGGGAAGTTACAAGTTACTATCAAAAGGGCCTTTGGCAGGATCTGACAATCTGAGAAGTGCTACCAGCCCCATCTACTGCTACCCCCAGTGCTACCATTTACAATATATAGAGACAAGCCCCATTTAATAGTGTGGTTTGATACCAGTGTAGCTTAGATATTTTGTTGTGGCCTCCAGGGGGTGAGTTTGGTCCCAGTGGGGTGAGTTTGGCCTCAAATTTAAGAGGATGGCTGCCCCCCAGTCAAGACAGCAGTTAATGGCTAGCTGGTAATTTGGGTTGGGGGTCAAAGTTAGGTCTTGCCGTTTGCTGGCCACAGAAACCGGTGCATCTTAGTTGTGCTAGCCTGATGGGCTTCTAGGTTTGGGGCCTTGACTGCTTTTATAGAGCACCCTTTAGACTTTCAACAGAGGGATGCTAGCAAGTGAGTGTCCAAACTCTTTGGTTAAATGTAAGCAACCCATTGATTTTCTTGTAAACCTGAATGGAATCTGGCATTTAGCTAGGATTATGGCAGGCAGCACATGTTATTCACTCGAGAGTTTATTTTGTTGTAAATGCATTCTTTATGTGTCAGAGAGAACTGCATTTTGACTTGATGATATTTCTGAAAGATAAAGGTTGAGCAATTTTTTGCAGTCATGTTTTATTGTTTAGTAGCACTTCAGAGAGTGTGTAATCTAGCAAATGGTGAACAAAAACAATTTTTTTCATACAATAAACAACAATGCACCACTTTGGGGAGTTCTTTGTATTGCAGAACTTGAAAAGGCATTGCTAGAAGAAAATTGGTCGTTTTTTTATTTATGGGCATTAAAATCCTTCATAACATCCTAACGATTACCAAAGATAATGCTTATTGAAAAAACAGTATCAAAAGAAATTCAAAATGACTGTAATTTCATGGGCAGCCAGAGAAATTGTATCTGCAATTGCTTGTGTTATGTAAAAACACAAATCATTAACCATGAGCCACCATTTAGAACCATGATAATGAAACAGTAACTAGTAGAAAAAGCTTTTGCAAGAATAGCTTTTAATCGCCTAAATTGTCTATTTATTTTCCATCTTAGGGCAGAGATATAAAACTAGCACTATGACCATTATAACTCATTACAGATCCACTTATACAGTGGAGCTAAGCATGTTGCCTTCTGTAACTGTAACTTTGCAGTTGGCAAAGAAACAGTTTGGGAATCCACCCGTCTATCAAGCCCTAAAGAACTCCTTAAGACCTGCTTATGATACCCCATACTGAAAGCCCATGCTCTAGCCCTTCTTACACAAAACAGATTTATCTTGGTGATCCAATGAGATTCTAACTTATATCTGGCTAAACACAAGCCACACTGAATCTGTGTACCAGACTGTAGCAAATAAGTTGTACTTCTCACCTGCATTTTGGTGACATTTCTTGCTACCATTTCTAGTTTTATTATATTCCATGGTCAATCCCTGCTGTAAATTAGTACTTTTCAGGCAGTGGCTCTATACTGATATTTCTAGCTCTTGTCCAAACTAACCTTTCCTGAGTAATTACAAGGAAATCACCTGCTCTGATAACAGAAAATTATTTTTTTACTGATCGGGCCATAGTCATGCCCAGTTCCTTGACTGGTATAGGTCACTTTACCTCTGCTGTAATCAATGAAATCGCCCCCTTTATACAAGTTGGTGATCTGGTCCAATATCTTTTATGATAAGACAACCAATATCCTATTGATATTGTCATATAGTATTTCTTCAGATTCTAATAAATTATGGCTATAACAGAAATATAATCTTCATTTATATTTTGAAATGGGCTCTTTGAACTGGGCTTTGCTGAACTTAGGCATCTTAATCTAAATGCTGCCTTTTACCGAAGAAAAATTAGATTCATGTCAACTTCAAAACTCAGTTGCAAATATAGCTGAAAAGTAGAAAACACAAAGCTAGTAAGCAGGGATTCTTTTTTATAATCACTCTACAATTGGGATCCCAAAGAGAGATTTATTACAAGTGGTTAGAAAAGTGGCAGTAAAAATATTAGATCCAGAAATTATTAGATGTCTCAAACCAGTCTTTAAGCCAAATAAACGCAGGCGAGAAGCAGGCATTTGGTTCTTCTTTTGGAACTGTCATGAGCCGTAAAATAATATGTTGAGAACATACCAATATTTAATGGCAAAAGCTGTGATTTAGTGGCCAAATGATGTTTTATTTCTCAGCAGTGAAACTGCATAGTTTAGCTCCTCCAGTTTATCTATCAATCTGCCATCCTGCTCCTTGCTGATGGTCTTGGAATGAATAGGGAAATAAAATCTTTTTCTTAAAAGCACTGAAATGGTTTCTTTTGGGGCTCGTAAACATCTTTTATGAACCATGCTTTGATAATGTTTATTATTATTATTACTCATGCAGTCCCATTGGTATGCATGCCAAGCACTCGGGACAAGGAAGCAAGGTTCTTGCCTTGCCGAGCTTAAGGTTCGTAACACAAATGTCACCAGGCAGTAATTCCACCAAAGCCAAGAGATTTATGCTTGTTGGTGGGAGAGGAAACCAAGATGTTTTACACTAGAGCACATATCTAAAAGGAAAATGCTTCTTCCCCAAGTCCCACCTCTAACAAAATACTTCCTTGTTCTGTTTGATCCCCTCACAATAAGCCTTCCACCAGTCTTTCAAAGAAGAGGAGCACAGTCACACCCAGCCTACAGGTGGGAAACTGAGACTCTGAGACATTAAATGCATTGTCCAAGGTCATGCAGGGGGTCTTTGGCAGAATGGTGAACTGCCTCAATGCCTGATAAAGCTCACACTTGGGCTCCAGATGTCATCAGTTAACCCAAAGTCATCAGTCACGTCTGTTCAAAGTGAACAGAATAAGTACAGCGAGTAAACTTCTAAGAAAGAAGGATTTTCCTCTCAGATTTTTCACAGAAGTTAGTTTCCCTAAGACTGTGGTGAATTGAGTCCATTGAGACCTCAAAAAATGGGAATGGGAGAAAGGCAGATAGATAAAAAGAGAAAACAGCCCATTCTTTTTTTTTTTAAGGGATACATTTTCTGGTTAAAATATGTTCAGCACAACCCCAGAGGAGCTGATGCCTCCTTTGTGTTTCCCTAAATTGAAGGCCAGAAGACCTAGTTTTACAATAATGTATCTTCAAGGCAGCCCTACTTTGTATTCACTGCTGGTGGCTGCGAGGGGCTGTTCTGCAACGAGGGTGGCCATCATAGAGGACAGTCTGGTTGTCCTCTGTTGATACGACACCAGATCCCTTTATGTCCTCTATTTTTCTCGTGAAGAGAAGCCTTCCACTGAGCCTTCCTGAAGAGAAAAATAGAGGACATAAAGGCATCAGGTTTTGTATCAATGGAGGACAGAGTAGCAGAAAAGTGGAATGTCCTCTATGATGGCCGCCCTGTCTTCAACTAAGTTCTCTAAACTTCATCTGGGAACTTCTGTGACACACTGCCTGCTTTCCCACTTCTTCTAACCATGTCCCTGTAATGGCAACTGAGACTGGTAAGATGTAGAAGCAATGCAGGAAAAACACATGGGTTTACCCTGAGAAGCTCTTTATGGTTTTGGAGTGGGGCTGCGGGGAATCAGTAGGGGAGGTTGGTTGTCCCAAGTCTGAAACCAAGGCTTTGAATCGCACCTAATTTTGAACTTTCCCACAGTTTGGAGTGAGGAGTTGCAGTCAGTCCCTATGTGCTGGTTGTGCCCCATGTCTTCTATTTTCTCCTTTCATTTTTTCATGCAATCGCAGGCCATATTCATCCCTGGCTTAGTGCCATGGATTAGTTAAACTGCAGAAGTGGTGAACAGGCTCAGTGAGTTCATCTAGTGAGTTCATGGGTCAGGCCATCAATAAGTGGAGATTTTTCTTCTTTGTTCCTTGTTGTTGGCTCTAGAAGGCTGAAATAAGGGAAATTCACATACATGGTAGACCTAATACAGAACTTTGTATGCCTCAGTTCCTGGATTGAATTAGAGCTGGTTGATAGTGAATAGGAGCATTACCAGCAGGTACTTGTTCAGTTGATGTCTCATTACATTTTGAAAGCATTTCTACACTTTCTCATTTGCCTGAAAAGAGTCCCGTGCAATATCCCACCGGCTACTATATTGTCCCTTCTTAAAACTATCCTTTGCTGTGATGTCTACAGAACACTTGGTGTGGATTAGGCTGTTGAAGTGCTGTGGCCATTGCTGCTCTACTGTCTTCCTGAACAGTATTATCTTGATGCTTTCACATTCTCCCACTTGCCTGTATCTGTGTCTTGTCTCATTTCTTATGCTTAGGTTATAAAGCCTAGGCGGTATCTTATTGTCCTGTTCGTATAGCTCCTAGCACAGTGGGGTCCTGGTCCATGAGCAGTCCCCGAGGCACTGTAGCAATGTAGAAAATGAACAACAGGAGCCTCTGTCATATGAGCTGAGGGCTTTGGTTTCATTCCTTGTAGCCATGTGTTCACATCACAAAAGTCAGCAATGCAGGAGACCCTCTGCAGCACCCATCTCCTCAGTTTCAGCAGTCATGGACTGAATGGGTCATAGGGAACAAATATCTTTTCTCATTCCTAGCCATGGAGCTTCTTCCATGTCAAGACTCAGATGTACCCTGCAATGTGGAGGCTAAAGAGGTTGTATTGCCACTGCTTATTCAGTGGATAGACCTCTGTCTCCGCACCTGTCAATCTGATGCTGTCGGTGAGCACTAAAGTAATTTAACTTACCTTTCAGGCCATTTTAAAAATACAAGCAACTTCTCTGCTGGAAGTTAGCAAGTTTACCACTACCCTCAAGGAGGTTAACACTGACACAGTGTATAATAATTGTATTGCACTAGAGGCCTCCACCTCAGAAATATACTAATAACTTAAAAGCCATGGGCAGAGAGAGAGGCCTTAGGGCTAAGCTTGAATTCACTTAAGATTAAAAAAAATATCGGAATTGCATTACAAATGCTCATAAAGAGGTGAAAGAAAATGAATTGAGATACCTTTCATATTCCTTGCTAGCTGCAACAAAAAGACTTGGATAAATATGTAAGTAAGAGAAAGACCAGGAAAATTATAAGTGCGTTACTGACTGGGGAGGGGAAACAAACAGGTAAGGGACATAAGTTACACATAAACCAGTTTAAGTAATCAGGAACTGGTTTAAACCTGTAACAGAACAGAAGTTCACTGCACATAAACCAGTTTCAAAATGGCTGGTTAAGATAAACCTGGCTGAATGTAGTATCAGACTTAACTTATTTAGGTCAAATAGGTTTATGGTACTTCTGTCCCAGGCCCCCTCCTGATTCAATTCAACTCAGTCCTCCAGCATCCCAGGATGCTGTGCAGCCCTGGGCTATGCTCTCTACTTCAACAAAGCAGGGCTGGCCCCACTCCCAGCTGCCAGGAGCCCGGTGGATTCCCCCCATGCCACTCTCACCCCTTCTTGGCTGGGGGAATCGCCCTAGCTCCCAGCACAGGTGTGAGGAGAAAAGCCCCCACTGCGGGCTCCACTCCTCTCCCCATGCCAGGTGCGGTCGGCTGGGGTCTGGAATGGGAATGGGGTGGGAGAGGGAGTGGGGGAGGTTTCCATTTTTCCTCCCCACTCCCTTCTCAGCTGGCCTGCCGGCTGGGAAGGGAATGTTACCAGGTGATCAGTCTGGTTCTTGGCTGGATGGAAGCCCACAGTGGGGCCTTTATTCCCCTACCTGAGCCAGGAGCCTCAGCCAGTGGGCCAGCTGAGAAGGGGTGAGGGAGAAAATGGCCCCCACTGTGGGCTTCCCACTCCCTGTGCCAGGCACAGCCTGGCTGGGGGTCCATGGCCAGGTGGAGGGGACTATTTCCCCCCACTCCAGTGGCGACACATAGGGGGTGCATGTGCACCCCCTGAGAAGACTGGTGCACCCCCTATTAGGCCACGTTCCCTGTTTAGGCAACGGGCAGGGGAGCAGACAGGAGCGCTGGTGCCCCCTCTGCGAGCACTGGCCGGGGAGCGGAGCTGACTGCAAAAGTGGCTGCGCCACTTCCGGTAGTGGCCGTGAGACTTCCAGAAGCAGCACGGCCACTTTCATAGATTTCAGAGACATCAGGGCTGGGAGGGACCTCAGAAGATCATTGAGTCCAGCCCCTCACCTGAAAGGCAGGAAGTCAGCTGGGGTCATAGGATCCCAGCAAGATAAGCATCCAGTTTACTCTTAAAGGTGTTCAATGTAGGTGCTTTTTGGTGAGTGAGATTGGCTGTGGGGGACGCCCCCCATCACCCAGTCAGTGCAATTGGCCACCAGGGAACCCTCCACATGTGCCCCCCCTGACTCAAGAGGCACCACTCACCTGTGCCTCACTCCCTCCTCAACTGGTCTGCCAGCTGGGTGATTGGCCTAGTTCCCAGTCTGGGCAGAGGAGTAAAGCCCCCACTACAAGGTTCTCTGCAGCTGGGAGCCAGGCTGATCACCTGGACCCTGCCAGGCCAGCTGAGGAAGGAGTAGGGGAGGGGAGGAAATGCCCCCCTGCCTAGAATTGGACCCCCAGCCAGGCTGTGCTTGGCATAGAAAGTGGGAAGCCCCCAGTGGGGCTGTTCCCCCCCCCCCACTTTCTCCTCAGCCAGCCTGCTAGCCAAGCAGGGGGCCATTGCCAGGTAGTTGGCCTGGCTCCCGGCTGTGGGGAAGCTCACAGTGGGGCAATGCGGCCTGGGAACATGCCCCTGTTCTAGTACCTCCTGGCTCCTAGTATGGGCCACTGCAGGGATCTGCCTGCCTTTCACTTTTGAAAATCAAACGTCAGTTCACTTTCTTATTGGTTCATGAGTGCTGTGTGCCCCCAGAGGCTGGGGGGCATGACAACCTCCCGCAGGCAGCAGTGGTGCTGCCAGCAGTGGGAACACAGTGGTGGTGAGCTCCCACAGGTGGTCATGGTGCTGTCGGTGGTGGTGGGTGGAGGGGGGGTAGTGGCAGCTGTGGCAGTGGCAGCCAGCAGCAATCAGGGACCACTTGCTGGTGCCACTGGCAGTGTCAGTGGCAAGGTGGGGGGTGGTAAGTGGTAACCACCTTCAGGCATCACCTGCAGTATGAGCAGGGCTTTTTGCAGAGGGTGCACTGCCAAGCTTAGGGGGTGCATGTGCACCCACGTGCATTCCCTATGTGTTGCCAGTGTATTGGTTCAATCTAAGAAGTTTACAGAAACCTGTACAGATTGAATCAATTCAGCCTCAGGCTTTTTGACTTAGCCATAATGTATAGTGTGGCAGCTGAAGAGTCTTTTTTTATCTCAGTCTTCACAAATAAGGGGAATGGTTAAGTTGATGAATAGAACTGCTTACCAAGAAGGGTGTGTGCTCTGCTTAGGTAGGGAAAGGACCAGAACAAGATTACTTAGATAAATTAGATATTTTCAAATTAGCAGGGCCTAATCAGAATCATCCTAGATTTCTCAAGATATTGGCTGAACTAATTGAAGAGTAATTGGCTCTTATCTTCAAGAATGTATGCAGGTGAATGAGCTCCCAGAGTCTGGAAAGGGGCAAGTAGAAAGGGCCTAACTTTACAACCTCTCCTCCCCACCATAAAACAAAAGCAAAAACAAAAAAGCCCAGAAAATTGAACACCCATGAAATTGCATATCGGAGACTATAAAAGTGGGGGGGGGGGTCCACAGACTATGTCTAAGGGGTCCATGAAAGATGACTTATGATCAGTCAAAAGTATGTGAATACCCACGCTTACAATTTACCCAGACTTAAGCATTCAAAGGGGTCCACACCTCCATTTGAAATTTCCAGAGGCGTTTGCACCTCTATTCAAAATTGTTTAGGTGTCCACAGATGAAAAACTACTGATCTAGAGGACAGCAACTAAAAAGATCAGAGGCCTAGAAAACAAAACCCATGAGAAAAGAATTTGGGAATGCCTATGAGGTATTTCCCAAAACCTATGAGGAAACATTAGATGTATTATTCTAGAAGAACAATTTGAAGCAAAGTGTTTTTGGTAGTATTTTTTTACTGGACCAGCTACATAGTTGGGAAAGAGGTAAGACAACCTTTTGGGCACAGAGTGCCCTTCAAAGAGTTTTCAATTACAAAAAGGGTATTATGAAGAGGATGGCAAAGAATTGTTCTTTATCTGCATTGTGGAAAGGACAAGAAGTCATGGATTTGAAATGCAAAAAGGAGATTATAGGTACTATCTTTGTTACTATGAAGGTAGTTAAGGAACAGATTATTTGGAGAGGCTGTGGAATTTGTCAGTGGAATATTTTAAGTGCAAGTTAGAAAAACATTGGCTTCAAAAGAGATGATCTTGCTCTGAGCAGGGAGTTGGACTAGGTAAGCTCTCAAAGTGTCTCGAGAAGCCGTTTTTTATGGCATTATGAAACTTGGCTTTACTTATACCCTTCATATGCAATTTCTTGGTATACTTTTAGAGCCCAGGCAACAGCCATATAAATGAAACATGAAGATTTTTTTTTTAGCAGATAGTCTGGTGTGGATTTGGCAGGTACAAGGAAGTGCAGGGACAAAGTAGCCGTAAGTGGCTTGTCGTCTGAATATATAATCTACACATTTAGAATAGTTTTAGGATATAATTTTCAAAATCAGCTAGGTTATTTAAGAGGCTAACTTTCACATCAAAACTGAACGATCTGGGGTGCAATGCTTCACTTTTTAAAATGGGGCTTGTCTTTCTAAATCACACTGAGCATGTTTACATTACTTCTGTGCCGTGCCTGAGAGTTCCTCTGTGCGGCACATCCCACCCACTCATTCTGTGAGCACCAACTCCTGAAATTAGATAAAGCAGTCACTTTCAAGTGGTCTTATTCCTTCAGCAGTCATATATGGCCCAGCTACAATCTGGCTATCACTAAAGGCTGAAGTAAAGACCCTGACTATATCTGGGGAGTAAGCAGCTTGTGAAAAAGAGACCATTTTCCCATTGTCACCAGTCAAAGAATCAGTTTGAGATTTTTTTTCCTCTTTGAGAATGTAAGGTGCAGACAGAAGTTCAGCTCCCAGCTGTAACTCCATTGGCAACTTGTATGGAGTGCATGCAGGTGCCAGTGGTGCCTGCAGGTGCTTGCCACCCCCCCCTTGCCGCCAACACCACCAGCGTCATCTGTAGGCAGTAGTCGATTGCTGCTGGCCACTACCAACACTACTGGAGGCATCTGCAGGTGATCACCGACCACTGGTCAACGCTCACCAGCACGCTTCTCTGCAGCTGACGGTGCTGTGGTTACCTGCAGGAGCTCCCTGCTCGCCAATGCCATGCTCCCACTGCTGCTGCTACCTGTGTGTGGTCACCGTGGCCCCCCCAGCCTCCAGGGGCATGTGTTGTTCATGTGTAACTCAGAATGATTTTTGCAAAGTGTTCTGAGTTACATTACCCCAGACCAAACAGAAGTTCACTGTTGGCTCCAAGGAAGAGGGGAATCTGCAGTCAGGTTCCCATAGCAGTGGCCAGGACTCTCTACCAGTGCTTACTGTTTTCAGAATGGGAGGGAGGAAAGGCAGTGGAGCTTGTTCTTGGGGCTTCCCAGTTGGTGCTGAAGGGTGGGGTGGGTGAATTGGAGCCCCCCACCTTGGGGGAGAGCTGCAATACATGCACGCCACTGTCCAGTGGGGGCTGGAAACCCCCCCTCCCATTCTGAAAACAGTGACAGGTTGGGAGCTGGGCAGACACAAGTTACAAAAGATGCTACATTTTGTAACATCTTTATCTGATACCTCATGCAATGAGGCATCAGATCTTCATCCAATCAACCATTTTTGAAGCTGTTTGAAGCTCTGCACTTGTGTTTGGTCACAGCTATAAACTGCCTTTTTGTGCTCAGATCAGGTGAAAAATTGTTACTTCTGGCTGCACCCTTAGTGTTGATGAAAGGTGCCAGACCACCCTCCCTGGAGACTGAGTTTCTCTTTTTATGCACAGTGAAGACAGGATGCACCAGAGAATCTGGGCTAGCAGGTCTTTGTAAACCTGAGTGACACATTCCTAAGAGATGCTATTGGTAATTTTATCTTCTGTTTCCTGAGATGGAGCAAGAAGTCAGAAGTAAAGAAGATAAGGAACCACAGAAGCATGCCTGATCATTTTGAACATGTAGTTGGGAAAGACCTGCCTGTCAGGCTGATGAGAGAGCAGTTCATTTCCTTATCAGATTTCAGATGACTACTGATTTCATGTCAATATACCAGGGCTTTGTCCCACTCTAGTTTGTCAGTGCAAACACAAAGGTGTAAATATAAAACCTCAGTGTCTTCCTTCCCATCTTCATGATTCATTTTCTTGGAGACAAGTGTGAATTGTGAGCCATGTGAATTTTTTGCAGCCAAAAATTATTACGTCAGTTTTTTAAAAGTAGCTGGTGGTTTGGGTGCCAGTTCTGAGGCACCATAAGGTGAGTGTTAATCACTTTAAAAAGAACAGATCCTAAGGGAGATTCAGGTTAGACAATTAAAGAATGAGGGATCTAAAAAGCACTAATTACTTTTGAAATATTTGACCGTTATAATTATGGAGCTATTAGCCACAGGAAAGATATAGCATACACACATACACACACACACATTTGTCCTTTGTGGACAAAGATGACTGCATCTGGCAGGGGTGGGGAGGAGGGGGAAAGAAGAGATAAAAGAAGTGGGGAAGAAACAGGGAGGGAGTAAAGAAAAAAGGAAAATAAAGGAAAAAGGAGAAAAGAGAGAGAGGAAAGAGAAGGGAGTGGAGTGGAGGATAGGTCGCATGGGTATGTAGGTGACTTATTACCCCGACCTTTGCCTTGAACAATCTGCCGCAGCAGGGGCTCCGCTCTAGATTGATGACCTCGAGGATGAATGGTTGCGAGTGATTTGCTCCCACAACTCTGGGTTGATGCTGAAGCTTTTTAGAGACACCTTTAGGGTTTCCTTGTATTGCTTCTTTGGTGTGCCGTGAGACTGTACTCCATTTGACAGTTCACCCTAGAAGATTTTCTTTGGCAGGCGAGTATCAGGCATTCTTGAAAGGTGGTCAGCTCATCTTAGCTGTGCCAGTTTCAGTAGAGAGTGAATACTGGGGAGAGGTGATCTTCCAAGCACCTTGGTGTTCAGAAGTTTCTCCTGCCACTTGACTTTTAGTATCTTTCGCAGGCAGCACAGGTCGAAGTGGTTTAGTTTCTTGACATGACGCTGGTAGACGGTCCAGGTTTTGCAGGTATAAAGGAGAGGCGGGAGAATGATGGCTTTGTAAACCTTCAGTTTTGTAGATATTCCAATGCCTCTGGTCCCGAACCGACTTACTGAATCTGCTGAAGGCCACGCCAGCTTTCACTAGTCTTGTGTTGATGTCATCATCAGAGGGGTGCTGCAGCTTGGTCACCCCCCCACACTTTGGCTGTGTTATGTGTGAACTCTTGGCATGGGGCTGTGTGAGAAGCCCCTGCTTTTTGTTGCTTTGCATCCCAGGAAATGAACTCTGTTGCTTGTCCTATCAGTTTCCCTCTCGCCATAGGTGGAGGGAGAAAAAAATTGCACATGCGCACATACCTCCCCCAGGCAGGAAAGTCTGGGGGGAAGGGATGGGTGGAGGGAAAGGGGCTGGGGGTGGGGATGAGGGAGTAGGGCTGGGACTGGGCAGGGCTCAGGAAGGAGCGGAGCAGAACTGGGCCCCGGATTGGGATTGGGGCTGGGGTCTGCTGTGCATGTGCAGCTGCTGGGCTGGAGGAGACAGAGACCCTGGGACCCATGTGCTTGCTCCACCGGGCCCTGACCAGCTGGGTGGGGGCGTGGGATGAAGCTGGGATGGGGAGGGGTGGTGGCTCCTGCTGCTGCAAGCATCCTGGGAGGCATGGGGGGTGTGTGCTCCTGGATCTGCATGGGGAAGGGTGGGCTGCCACTGCCAGCTGGGACTGAGGCAGTGCTGGGCTGTTCCTAGTGGGGGTGAGGAGGCAGGAGGCAGGAGGCAGCGGTGCTGGGACTGGCCTGCCTTGCTTACCAACCTGCCCAGTGGTGGGATGCATATGGTGCTGTGCCATGCTGCTTTCAAAGCAGTGGTAGCAAGGTGCAGAGGCAGGGAGCAGAACCCAGACTGCAGCTGCAAGCCGCACTTCTCTGGTGCACAGATCAGGGGACCATGTGTTCCCCTCCTCGGTTCCCCCACACCATGCCTCTGGATGAGCCACCAGGCTCTGATTGTCCCAGAGCCCAGCCCAGATGGGGCCTCATTCACAGTGAATGGTGCCCCCACTGGGCTGGGTTGTGGGACAGTGCAGGAGGGAATGGGGCAGGGGAAAGGGTGAAAGCTTTGTCCTTGCCCCTGCCCCACTCTCTCCTGCATTGTGGGGGTCTTGGTCTGCAACCCTTCCCCCTGCCCAAGCCCAGGAAGTCATAAACAAAGTAGATTGAAAGAAGCTTACTGCCCACTGGGCTGGCTGCGATCCTGGCTGTGCAGGGTATCTGAGTGTGCACACCCCTCGCCTCCTGCTGCAGCAGCCTGTGGTCAGGCTGCACTGGTGTTTGGCAGGGCTGAGCCCCAGTAGCTCTCCCCCTTCTGCCACCTATGCCTCTGGCTGCATTCAGTTTGGAGTGGGGTGGCAGTGGTGGAGGGGATGGGAAGGGAAAGGGTAAGGAGAAACAGCAGCAGTGTTCATCTACCGGGCTCTGTGGCCACAAAAAAAATAAAAAAAAAAAATAGCAGGGACTTTGGCCAGACCCCATTCCCAATCACCTGGTGAGCTTACAGCTCACTCATTTCATTGGACCTCTGTCAGGAGCCAGCACTTCCTTGACAACGAGTTAAGAGCTCACTGCACATGTGTGGCACAGGCAAAGTGGGTCAGCCACACCCCCCATCATCAAGAGGAAGGCCAGAATGTGTGGCCTATATGGGGTGAATTGGAATATAAGGTGCTTAAGAGACATTTCCAAAATAAATAAATAAAATCCTAAGAAGGTTTGGTCAAAATATTAGGCAAAACTTGAAATTTTCCAGTGCAGAATTTCCATCATCCCATTTCTGACTGCTTTTTCTGAAGGTTCTTCTGGCTGTGGCAAATTAGTGGGTTTTCCTGCTGCAAACTTTCTGCACAAAGAATGAAATGTGCTTCAGGTAGAGGTCTGGGTATAGCACACCCATAGACAGCTAGCATTGATAGTTTAAGTTGTGTAATAATCTTCAAAACACAGAGCTAGGCCATAACTTTACAATATGCTTGGAACTCATTGGATAGCAGCTATACAGTGAGTTGTGACTCACATTCTACTAGCCAATTGCCTGTCAAGAATGACGGGTAGGAGGGGCGGCCAGGGAGAGTAGTCTACTTCTGGCCCTGCTCCCCACCCACTTTCGGGGCCAGGCCTGCTCCCCCTTTCCTGCCCTGCTGCTTCAGGGCCGGGACTGGGCTGTCCCCCACTCTGTCTTCTGCCCCGCCATCTGCTCCATTGCCACTGCCTGCAGGGCCGGGAGGGCATGGCTAGCAGTGCTGGCCCTGACCCCTCCATCCGCTCCATTGCTACTGCCTGCAGGGCCAGTGCTGGCCTTGCCTCAGAGCGGGGAGGGACCAGCACTGCTGACCTGTCTGCTCCATCACCTGCCAGGAGGGGTGGGACAGAGGCCCATGGCCAGGCTTACTCTCTCCACTCTTGCCCCCAACTGCTTCGG
>NW_017728931.1:131883624-131908535 GCF_001723895.1 Crocodylus porosus | reverse complement strand
ACGTGCCCAGGAGAGAGAAGATAAATTCCTCTTGCAAACGCATTTAGTTTGCCAGAGAGGTGATCTGAGCTTCAAAGCTCCACTCTCTGACCTTTGTTTGCAAACAAATACACATCCTTTTGTGCCGACTGATGTCTGTGTGTCTGTGATCTCTGCGTCGCCTCCAGGGAAACGAACCGCCTTTGTGCAACACCACTGCCCCCCTATGCTTCCACTGCCACTTCCAAGGATCAAGCTGTTCCATCTGCTCCATTGCCCCCACCTCCAGGGAGCAGGGCAGGCGGGGCAAGGCCCCGCGTCATTCCCTATGTCCCCACCATCATGGTGACACTGCTGCACCCCCGCTTCCCGTCTGAATGCTATATTCATACTCTGATTGGTTGTTTCTGTCATTAATCAGAGTGCAAACAAAGCGTTATAGACAGACAGACTGTGGCTTTTATAATATTAGAATTCTTCCCTTGCTGACACCCTTTTTGTGGGCTTTGTATACTTATTCCCATGCACTTGGTCAGGTGCTACTACCCATGAAATCTCTCTCCATCCACTTGTTCACAGGGTGGATTAAAAAGGTGTTGCCCCTGATCTCCTTGTGCCATTGCTAGAGTCATTATCTGAGCAGAGACCAGAAGAACTAGTGGAAGTTCTCCTGTACACTAGTATATGTACTGTGAGAATAGTTTAGCCCAGCTCATTGAACCCCCATCTTGGGAGATATGTTCAAAGCTAGACAAAGCACTAAGTATTTATGATAGTGAGCAATCCTCAGCTTACAAGGAAATAGTCTCATTGTCCACAATTCTACATGGTATACAGGCTACCTGCAGCTTCAGGAGACTTTATTCCTAATCCATTGTTTATAATGACTCTCTTGACAAACACTGGCCTGTTGATCTATAATGTGCAACTGTGATGTGTTAAGCTGACTGACTGGAGTCAGAGACTGTCTTTTCATACTTTCTATGTTAACACACAGTGTAGTGTTCACACTATTTTGTTTTCCCTAAGAAATTGCTGTCTTTAGCATTTAATTCCTTTTCACTGCCTGCTTTGGTCATCTATGCAGGACCTGTTAAACATTCATCAGAGCTATCTACAATAAGGGATTACTAGCAACTGTCAACAGATATCCCTTATGAAACACTCATTCCTTCAATTATTGATTGATGATACAAGTACTAGATACAGTGTGAAAACAAGAGGTCCTTTCTGTTATCCTTGATTAATTGTGAGTGTACACAAAGGGACAAATTTCTTCCTGATATAACTCTACTGAAGCCACTGGAGTTTTACTAAGTGTGAATCTGGCTGATTATCTTTGCTTTTGTTGCTTTCTTTGGGTGAAATTCTAGTCCTCTTGAAGATAATGGGCCTTTTGTCATCAGTGATGCTGAGTTTTGCTTTAGGCAGCTACTAATAAAGCATGCAGCCCGCAAAAAGGCAAGCCAGGGGATATGGATTAAAGAATTAAAACTTTACAGTGTTCCAAAAACAAAGAAATAGTAGTTGATTCAGTGTTGTCATCCCATTATCACTTAAAGTGCGAGCTCTGCTTTCTTTTGGAGATGCATTTTCACATACCCACCTCATATCATCTTGAGACAACCAGACCAGGGGCACTGGGCTTCTGTTTTCTCCCACCTGGTTCTTCACATCCTTCTGTCCCTTGTGCTTTCAACATTCCCAGTGAAGACACTCTTCTGCTATGTACCTGTTAGGACATGGGGAACGTTACTGAACTGCTTTAAGAAGAAAAGGAAAGAAAAGAAAGAAAAAGAAAATTGGGGTTTTCAGTGCAACTTGAAACAATTTTTTTCTGGAATTTTTTTCCATACTTAATCTCATCCCCCATTCCCTCCCCTCAGCATTATTTGGGTAGTTTTAGCATCCTTTACCCTGAGCAGATAGAACAGTGCCTTTGTATTGGCAAGGGGTACAGGATTTGGAAATGGATGTAAAGAAATTTGTTTTAACTGAAAATATCTTTTGAAGGTAGATATTAAAAGTAGAACAGGAGGTTTATAAGAAATATTCAAGGCGAGTCCCTTTTCTCATTAGGTTTTGTGACTGGTAGTTACTTATCTGTTAATTAATATGAGTACAATGTGCAGAAAGGGAAGTTACATTCCTATCAAAGTAAGATGATAAAGGAATTCAGCCCAGTTCATAGCCTTGGTAAATAGTTTGGAGGAAGTTATTTGTTAGTTTTCTAGTATAGCTGTCTTAGGAATAGAAATCTTGTTCCAGCTCATGTTTACTTTTAAAATGTCCCTTTATAGATTTATCTAAGCTTCTGATATGAAGCAAACACACACCCCAAATGTTTTCCAAAGACTAAATCAATGTGAAACCTCTGAAGAATATTGATTTCGCTTGGAAAATTTAGTATGTGTGTGTGCACACTACTGGCATCCGCTGTGATACAAGCAACTTCTGTTCAGCATCTTCTCTTCGTGCTGGTGCTTCATGGGGATGTGACCATGTCCCTGATCATTGGTCCTTTCATGCGTCCTAAAGACATTCTAAAAAAGAAATGTGTTCTGTTTTCATCATGTTTGTGTTTAATGCAGGACTCTTTTGTGAAACAATAAATAAGAAATGCTATCCTTAACTCCTAAGTGCTGCCATTTACTGAATCAGACCATAGGTCCATCTAGCTCAGTATCTTAGTGGCAGATGCTGAACCGGAGGGTGAACGTGGTATGTCTAGAATTTCCCATAAGCAGAAAGAAGTATTTAGCCATGTTAGTCTGAAGTCAGTCAGAAGGCAGGGTAGCTATGAACCTTTATAGACTAACTAAATAAGATTTATGTATAAACAAGCACGTGTGTACACACACACACCTATACCTTTTAGTTAGTCTATAATAGGGGATATCTACCCTGCCTTCTGAATTTCCCATCCCATGCTTCTCCCCGTCTGCAACTTTCATTATTCACACTGAGTTATGGGCTGTGCTACAGTGACTGAACAGGGCTAGGGACAGACATTCAAAAAGCCTGAGCCTGAATTGATTCAATCTTTGCAGGTTAGTGAACCTGACTAGGCTGAACTGGTTTGTAACCATACAGACATCCCCTGTGGACTGAAAAAATGCAGGAACATGCCTGAAATGGCTCACGCTAGAAGCTGGGGTAGGGGTGTGGGGGGGGAGGGATGATGCTAGAGCAGCTCACCTTTCCCTTCCAAAGTGCTGAGCTGTAGTGGGGGTGGGGGTGGGAAATGGTCAGGCCCTGGCAGGACTGTCTGATTAGGGAGGAGTATAAAACCCCACCCTGCCTGCACTGTCCCAGGCTTTTCCCTGCTCTCTGCTCAAGGGTGGGAGAGTTGCCAGATGCTAGTCCCCAGCTGGCACTCTGAGGCAAGGGTGTGTGCGCAGTGCATGTATCTCTTGATGATAATGAGCTTTTCAATCTCTCGCCCTGTCTTCAAACCTGATGGCTGCAAACCAGCAGGGCACTGATAAAACCAGCTCTGATATCAGGGTTTATCAGCCCATCAGCAAAACAAATGCCTCATTAGTTCAAGCTCTTAAACAGCTTTTTCCAAGGAAGAAACAGAGGGACATTACCAGCTGACCTGTTGATTAGCTCCAAAAGCCCTAAGTAGACATTGCTCTGTGTGCCTGTCCCAGTGAATTTGGAGACACTCACACACACAGACACCTCTCAGTATTAGCTATCATACCACATGCCTAGGGTCTGTGGGGCTGAGGTCTGTGCTGTGGGAGATGGGAGGGAGAGGGTATTCAAGCTTGAGCAGTGAGCCGTGAGGGAAGCCTGCTGTGATTGCAATCTTCCCCAGACCTCTGGCTGGGGAGGAGAGGGGCGGGGGCAGCCTGTTGTCTGAAGCCTAATTTAGCCCAGCCCAGGGCTGCAAAGGGAAGTCTGGTTTAACCTAAACCAGAAAAGGGTATGGGACAGACATTGCATAAACCAGTTTGACCCAAATCAGTTAAGTCTGATACTACATGCAACTAGATTTATGGTAAACCAGTTTTAGCTATTATGAAACTGGTTTATGTGCACTGAATTTATGTTCTGTTATGTTTAAACCAGTTTCTGATCACTTAAACTGTTTTATGTGTAATGTCCGTCCCTAGTCCGGGTGGCCTTCAGGTCAACGTCTATCCTGGAGGTCATCAGTCCAGAGCAGAGCGCTGGCCTTCGAGCAGCAGCAGAGGAAGTGAGGAAGTGTGGGGCCAGGAAAATGAGGACTTCTCATGTCCTCGTCACTCTCCTGCCCTTGCTGCAGCAGATTGTTAAGGGCAAAGATTGGGCTTATAAATCACCTGCGTACTCACGCGACCTAGCCTCCACCCCTTCCTCTCTCTTTCCTCTCTCTTCTTTCTCCTTTTTCCTTTCTTTCTCCCTTTCTCTTTTCTCCTTTCCTTCCTTTCTCTCTTCTACCTCTCTCCATCCGTCCCGGATGTGGTCATCTTCGGTTGTGAAGAATGAAAGAAATTATTATAGTCCGGGTGATCTAAACATCTTCCCAACATTTCCCCTTAGAATTCTCTTAAGTATCCTTTTCATTTATTGCACCCACCAGCACTGTGGCTTCCTTACTTAATCTGGAGCAAACTCAGTGAGACAATATTAGGACAAATCCAAGTGGGGGAAGGGGGGGAAAAAAACCTAATCAAACCAATTGCTGTGGAAAGAAGCTAAATGAGGAAGAAAACTGTGCCTCCTCCTCCAATGTTTGCATTTCTCAGATCCCAGCAAATTATAGTGCTGCAGTCTGTGCCCTGTCTTAGTTCAGTGAACATGAACTTTCCGAGTAAAAAAAAATGGTGCAAACCTACTTGCTATTCCACAATATTTAAACTTAAATGATTAAATAGAAGCAAGTTCAGTTTCCTTCATATTTAAGTTGTCCTCCTCTCACCGCATCAGCAGTTATGTTCTGTGGACAGTAACTAATACACATAACAGGAAATAAAATGATTAACAAATAAAACCAGTTGCTCCTTCCATATTATTTGGAATTAATCAGTTAAAGAAAGTATGTTTCCTTAATTGCTCACTTCACTCAGCTTCTTCTAGAATCTAGTTAATTTGTTTCCTCCACAGTGTTAAGCACAAGCATCAGCATTTGTTTCCAGTCTGTAGGAACACAGAAGAATAAAAATTAGTACTCAGGCTTAGAGGGCATCAGCAAGAGCAATTGCTTGTTACTCTGTTCATGCTGTTTGGAAGAAAATGAGTTGAGACAGTGGAGGAATATGTGCTTCCTTGGCTCTTTCCCTTCACCTGCCCCCCACCCTTTTCTCTGTGGTATATGTTTTGTGAACAGGAAGATACACAGGAGAAAACAAAGAGATAAAAGAGCAAGAAGAATTGCATTTTCTACATGATTTAGAATTAAGCAATCATGGGCAGTGGAGGCAGGAGCTGTGTTTCTTCATTTACATCTCCACCCACAAGGAGACCTAACAATTTCCTTTGTCCCCACTTTAGGAAATTAAAAGATCATCCTCCCTTTGGCACAGGTAGCGGGGCTCTGATCAGGACTGCATTGCCTCTTACCATGGTGAGGAGGGGAAGCTTACTGCTGCTAGTGGGTCCTCTGTCACACTCAGGGTATTTTCCTCTAGCAACCAGTATCTGTTCATTCAGATGAAAGAAAAGCTCTCACATGCTCAGATGAGCACTTGTTGGAGGCTGTGGTACCAATACATTTAAGACAAAGTATGGATATATGCTGGACAGTGGACATGAGTGGTGGCAGTCTGCTGATGTCATGTCGTAGCAGGTTGGGTATTTTACTGCTTGGTCTACTGGGGGGTCAGTAGGGCCCTGCCTTTCATCCCAGTGGCCTCCCTGCTCTTCTTTGCTACACCTCGATCTTATATATTCATTTGGGAGTCAGTCCTCGGTTTTGACAGAGTGACACTGCAGGTGTGTTTCTCCACTCCACTCATCACCAGGCTTCCTCAAGTCTGGCCAACCAAGATGATCATCTGTGAACCTCACTGCAACTACTTGCCTGCCTCCAAGGTTCCCCACTTCGCTTAGCCTCACTGGCTCATCAGGTGTTCCCAGCTTACCCCTGAACTCTCTACTGCAATCTGTCGGAAGCCTCGTTAAGCCCAAATAGTTCATAGAGACTTGCCAGCTCAACTCAGCTCATGGACACTGCAGACCCTCCTAATAGTCTTCCAGGGTTCTTCTGGATCTCACAGACACACTCCACCCGAGTGTCCTCACCAGCCCCTGGTCTTCTCCCCTATTCAGCCAACCCATTCCTTGTCTTGTGGGTGGGCTCCTGAGCTGGGAGCATACTTTCTTCCAAATTATGAGTAAACAAGCTGTTCCACACGCGTGCACACACACACACACACACACACACACAATCAGCTAACACCAATGAGCCTTTTCCTCAGGTTTTCCCATCCAGTTTGCTGGTGACTTCAGATGCATCCCTTATGGATTTAGTAAATCTTTATCTGTAAGCTTGCAGGCTTGCAGTCCACTTCAGGGGGCCTCTTCTCCCAGTGTTGCCTGGGCCAGATTGCCCAGTTTCTCTTCAGCTCTGGGCTTACATAACCCCTAGTTTCACCACTTCTGGCCTCAAAAGTCTTAGCTTTAAAAGGGTCTGTCAAGTCTTTCCCTTTTCAAACCCACACTCTCTACTCCAGGAGTTCTTCACTGTTTTAGTTTGAAGACACCCCTTGTTAGGCTCAAGGCACCTCTCCTTAGGCTCAAAGCACCTCTCAGAAAATGCCAGCTCATTGTTTCCCCTTTTTTTTTGACTATGGAAAAATAATATAGCAATTTTTCTATTGAAAAGAACTCAGAAAGACCAAAACAGATCAGGATATTTGTGACACTAAGGCAGTGGGGGGAAATTATTTTGGGCAGAGGGCCACTTATTGAGTTTTGGCAAGCCACCGAGAGCCGCATAACAGGCAGCCAGAAGCAGCTAACTAAATTTTTTAGGGGGCCCGCATGCGGGATAGAATGACCTGGCGGGCCGCATCTGGCCCGTGGGCTGCATTTTGCCCACTCCTGCACTAAGGATTCCTATTTGAAATCTCTGGGCATTTATACACATACTTTTCTGTGCTGCGACACGCAGAAGATCTGACGTGTTGGAGCAGACTCGATTAATCAAGTCTGGTCCACAAGTGAGCTGATGCGCACTGCTCTGCGTTGCTTGCAGTTGTATAAGCAGCAAAATGCACATCAGCACAGAGAAAATGGCGGTGGTGTGCTTTTGAACTAAAACACCTTTGATGTGTTTTAGTTCAAAAGTGGATCACTGACATTTTCTGTGCTGACATGCATTTCACTGCTTATACAACTGCAAGAGTCACAACGCAGGACACTTTTCAAAACACCTGGCGGTGCTGCACATACATGTGTAAAAGTGCCCTCTGAGTTTATCATGTGAATCATGTTTGTACACCCAACAGTGCTAACATTGTGTGCCATCCTGTGGTACCTCAAAGGAGTTTAGGGCGCCCTAGGGTGCTGCATCACCCTGGCTGAGAATCGCTGCTGTAACCCAGTAATGGGGTTAGGGGCTCCTGTTACAGCTGGCCACACATCCTTCTTCAATTAGAAAGAGTCTCTGAGTCAGTGGACATCAGCAACCTGTCTTGTAAATCTTCCTCTGCCATGTTATCTACTGAAAGAGCAGTTGGCTGTTCTTCCTCAAGGTGGGACGGGGTAATGCAGACCAGTTCATTTTGTAGTAAAGGGAGGGTAAACTTTCACCATCTGCCTGACCCATAAGCACAGCGGTACGTGCCTCCTGCTCCAGTGCTTCCTCCTGTGATTGATGTAGTCTGGACAACCACGGGCAGTGTTTTGAGTCGTGATGTTCATCAATCTTTTTTTCAACTGAATTATTCTTCTCTTACTGCCTACTGCTTTCTGCTGAGAGGCAGGAATCCATAAAACTTTCAAGCTTATGGTTTAGTAATGCTGCTGACCCCCTGTGCTCCTGCTCTTTGATGTTTTGGAGCAGCTTCTCAGAGAAGCAGAGGCATTCCTCACACTGGGTGCATCTACACAAGATGCTACATCGCTGTAGTGATGAGCGACGGTAACACAGCTCATTGTTACAGTGATGTAGCATCAGCGGGCACTAACCGTGCTGCTGCCACTACTGCGCAGTAGCAATGGTAGGGTCAAAAACTACCCATGTGCTGCCACGGCCACACAGTACCGGTGGGTACTGCGCAGTTATTTAGTATTTGCTAAAGCAAGTACTAAATGAGTGTTGGTGGGTGCCCTTCATTGTGTCTTCCCTGCCTCATTGCTAGGTGTGGCATGTGAGGAATGGGAATGGGCAGGTGAGGCAGTGCTCCTCAGCGCCACATCAAGGAGCAAGACAGACATATCCAAAGAGCCTGGTTTTCCCATTCTCCATAAAGAATAATGTAAGTGTGGCTACAGGATCCATTCAGACTCCTTCTGTGACCGGCTTCAAGGCTGTAGGGTACCTCCAGTCTTATTTCTGCCTACTCCAAAAGGACTTTCAGGTGTGCTGAGCCATGTTCTCGGGCGAGCAGATGAAACTGCAGACAGTATTGAAGATGTCAGGCTCAGCTCTGAAGTAGACTCAGTGCCTATTTGCTTTTCTAGTGCGCTAACCTTTTGCAGCAACAAAAACCCAACAACAAAACCTAAGGAAATGAAAAGATTTAGGGCACTTTGTGAATTTCTATGTCTTTTTTGCTTTTGGCTAGTTCTTTTACCAGTATTCTTTTCCTGTTCTCTTTTTTTTTACTGCTCAAATGTTTTTGTATAACAGCATATTTTAAGCACTGACTGAAAAATAAATGCAGGAAAAATACTATAAAAATACTGTTCCAAACTGACTGCTGGCGTAAGTGGATGCATCTATATTGATTTTGATGGAGTTATGCCTTCCTTCATCAGCGGGGAAATTGGCCCATTATCTACTTTTCCAGGAATTGTCTTGTTATATTCACTACTCTCTGAAAAATACAGTTGAAGTTGGAGCAGACGAAGCATGCTTAAATAACTTGCCAGAAGGCTACAACTAGAGCAAACATATGGTACATTCCTATCACACAGGGTGGAAAGGATGAGAAATGCATTAAAAACTTGAGGTGCTTCGGTAAAAAGAGGGGCTATGAGACTTTCACGCTGTTGGCTACCTGAAATCTCTAGATGAACTAAAATTTTTCTCTCTGAAACAGGAGAAAGTTGTCTTTTTTTTTTTTTAAACACAATGGATTATTGATTAAATGGATTTCTTTTTGTATGTGGAAACCCTTTGCTCTCCTCCCCCTATCCCTTCACGACAACCTTTTCAATTTTCAGATTGTCAGTTTTTTACCATTTTTTTTTCCATGGGGGAACAGCTCATTTTCTGAGCGGCTCTGTTTATTTCCTTTCCCCACAACAGAGACTCTATGCCTGGAAATAGGACCGTGCATATCAGGGGTTCAATACCTCCAGGAGCTGCATGGCCTAAATGCTCCTTG
Organism: Crocodylus porosus; assembly: GCF_001723895.1. Classification (NCBI taxonomy): domain Eukaryota; kingdom Metazoa; phylum Chordata; order Crocodylia; family Crocodylidae; genus Crocodylus; species Crocodylus porosus. Next base: position 131,899,068 of record NW_017728931.1, on the reverse strand, counting down.
ATGGCCAGGGGAAGTCCAGGATCCCCGGTACCACACAAGATGGAGGCCTGCACTCATTAGTTTGTTTATTATGGTGTTGGGCAAATTTCAGCTGGTGATAGCTTTTCTTCCACACAGGGCAAATCCTGAGTCCTGGGACGTGAAGGGAGCTTCTTATCAGCTGACTATCAGAATAGTGAAGCCTGGTAAGAGGCATGGCATGGTCGTCTGCCATTGCTTAATATAGTCCTCAGATGGGCACAGGAGATTGTGCAAACGAGATCTCAGCCCTCTCGTCTAGACCGTGGCTGATCCTCTTCTCCGCCTTCCCTGATGTATGCAACTTAGCGACTGGTGTAGTCTGAGGCCACGTTAACTTTCACAGAACAAGTGAAAAACTGGGACCTGCGGATGAAAGGGTTAGAGGCGGGTCAGACAGAGCTATAACAAGTGCGAGGTTAGCGGTCTTGCTGTTTCCATCCTCCCCGATTGCCTTCAGTAGGATGGGGAGCTCACTGAGTCTGTAGATGCCCTTTCTTGTCTGCTCAGCTGCTGCTTTGTGAGCGACTCCACTCGTTCTTGCTTCCTAAGCTGTCAGTCCTCTGAGGTGGCCCTACTTTCTGACAAGGATGTTAGTTATCTTTGAGAGAGGCAGACAGAGATTAGGTCTCTTAGGGGAGTGCAGGGTTGTATTATTCAGAGCCAGCCTAGGGTGTGCAGCTGTGCTTGGTCTTTACTCCAAAGGCTGTGGGGATACAGGGTTTGCTCCAGTATATCTAATATTATCTTAGAGTTCTATACTGCCAGAGGATATTATAGTCTATCATCAGATATCCATATGAAAGGAAAATCCCCAAGAAATACAGTACACGAGCACTAGCTTTTGGCTTTTTTCCTCCCTTTAACTCAGTCACTACAATATTCAGTGCAAGTGGCAAAGCTCAGTCTAGTGTCAGAGGCTTCGGTCCCAGGATATGTTATAGATTTCCAGCTGTGAACTATTAGGTGTTTTGCAATTAACACCACATAAAAGAACCATCATTCCTATGGATCGGAAAGTCTGCATTTTGCTCTAATGAGGGCCAAGATAAATTGCTCTGCCTTCAGCGTATCAATTATTAAATTGACCCTGGTTGCCTAAATCACTTCAGGAATCTAATTTTGAGGCAGCTCATAGTGTGTGTGCAGAATTGCCAGGTCAGAAATCATAATCACCTGATTCCAGGAGGCAAGGCTTGAAGGACAGCCCAGTGAGTGTGAATGTGAAAGGGACTCTGGGGTGTCGCACACCTCCAACGTTTCTGCATGTCTTTATTAATTGCAGACACAAGGATTCACTAGTTACAGAAGGATGCTTAGCGGATTAGTGAAGGCATAAAGGCAGAGAAGAATTTATAATTTGATTTAATTTGTTCTATATCTTTCTATTCAATTTAATGGGTATGCCCTCATTCCATTTAGGTCACTAATTTCCTCAGAGAGATAATTAGGGCAGAATTTGGCCCAGTGTCTAAATTACAAATACTGCCAGAACTCCCCTTATCTTAATTAACACCAGACCTCCCTCTCTGAGAAAGAAACCCACATCCCATCTAGTGGGCAATATGACCTGGTAGGGATCACAGAGACCTGGTGGGACTCCTCACATGACTGCAGCATAGCCGTAGAGGGCTGCCTCCTGCACAGAATGGACTGAGCAGGGAGAAGAGGCGGAGAGGTAGCTCTCTATGTGAGGGAGCAGTAAAACCCTCTGGAGGCTGACATTGGCTCCAGAGATAAGCAGCTTAAAGCCCCCTGGGTCAAGCTTGGCGTGGGAGGTGGGGGGCAGGTGAGAGAGACCTTACTGTGGGTGTTTACTACAGGCCACAGAACCAAAGGCAGGAGCTTGAGGTCTCTCAAGAACTGACAGAGGGAGTGCAAGGGCCTTAGTTGTCATGGGAGACTTCAGTACCCGGACATAGCTTGGTCAGATTGGTCATGTAGCTTCTTAACTGTAATTGAGGAGCTCTTTCTGACCCAGGAAGTGCAAAGGGCAATGAGAGGTACCACTCTCCTAGACTTGGTGTTAGCCAAAGGAGATGATCTGGTGTGTGGCTTGAACATTGAGGGTAGCCTGGGTGACAGCAACCATGAGCTCATCAGGCTCACTGTCTGCCTCCAGGTTGACAAATCGAATAGCAGGATTGAGTCCCGGACTTCAAAAATCCTGACTTCAACAGGCTCAGGGCATTAGTAGGGGCAGTGATGTGGGACCAGGTATGGAAGGTGAATGGGGTGCATGAAGAGTGGTTGTTCCTTAAAGACACGATCCTTGAAGCACAAAAGAAAACCATTCCCATGAAGAGGAAAGTAGCAGAAGGGATGGCAAGCCCTCCTGTCTCAACAGGGACATTGCAGTCCTCTTGAAAAACAAAAAAGGGGCATACACACAGTAGAAGCTAGGGACAGTCCTCAAGGAGGACTATACAACAGTGGCCCACACTTATAGGGAAATGGTTAGGAAAGCTAAGGAAGCGACTGAGTTTAATTTAGCCAGGGGATCGAAGGACAATAAGAAGTCCTTCTTTAGGTATGTAGGGAGCAGAAGGACAACAAATGGAAGTGTGGGGCCCCTGATGAACACCTTGGAACAGCTGGTAACAGACACTCAGGAAAAAACTGAACTCCTGAATGCCTGCTTTGCTTTGGTATTTCACTGGACCAAGGGGAAAGACAAGTGAGATAAGGATCACAGGGGGAATGGTGGGAATGATAGCCTTCCCACTGCGAATGTGAGCTGGTGCAAAACCAGCTAAAAAGGTAGACATTTATAAGTCAGCAGGACCAGATGAACTTCACTCGAGGGTGCTGATGGAGCTGGCTGAAGTCATTGTGGAAACCCTGGCAAAACTCTTTCAGAAATTGTGGCACACAGGGGAGATCCCTGAGGATTGGAAGAGGGCCAACCTTGTGCCCATCTTCAAGAAGGGGAAGAGGGAGGACCCAGGCAACTAGAGGCCAATCAGACTAACCTCTATCCCAGGGAAAATCCTGGGAAAACTCATTAAGGAATCGAGGTGCAATACACTCATTGAGGGTAAGATTCAGAATGACAGCCAGCATGGCTTTGTTGCAGGTAGGTCTTGTCTTACCAATCTCATCTCCTTCTATGAACAGGTCTCTTGCCACCTGGACATGGGAGAGAAGGTCAGCATTATATACCTAGAATTCCAAAAGGCTTTTGATCTAGTATCCCATAATATCATTGTGGAAAAATTGGAAGATTGTGGGCTTAACTGCTCAACAGTTCAGTGGGTGGAAAACTGGCTGAATGGTAGGACCCAGGGAGTTCTCATGAATACATCTGTGTCATCCTGGTGAGAAGTGGCCATTGGTGTCCCTCAGGGATCAGTGCTTGGATCAGTGCTTTTCAACATTTTTATCAATGATTTGGATGTTTGGCCAAGTTTGCGGATGACATGAAATTATGGGGGAGTGTGGTCATACCAGAAGATAGGTTGCAGATGCAGGCAGACCTAGACAGGCTGGAGAGTTGGGCAGACTGGAACCATGTGAAGTTCAACACTCAGAAATGTAAGGTGGTCCACTTGGGGGCAAACAATCCTCAACAGACCTACAGGCTCAGTGGCAACAATTTGATTTGGACCAAGGCCAAAAGGGACCTAGGGGTAGTGATTGACCATCGCATTAACATGAGCTGGCAGTGCGATGCTGTGGCCAGCAGAGAAAACAACATGCTGGCATGCATTAACAGTTGCATCTTATGCAAAACTAAGGAAGTGATACTCCTGTTGTACTCTGTACCGGTGAGGCCGCAGCTGAAGTACTGCATCCAGTTCTGGGCACCAGACTTCAACAAGGACGTGGAAAAACTTGAGAGGGTCCAGAGAAGAGCCACCTGTATGATCAGAGACTTGCAAGACAAGCTGTACGAGGACAGGCGGAGGGACTTGGGCCTCTTCAGCATACAGAAGAGAAGGCTGAGAGCGGACTTGGTAGTAGCTTACCGCTACATCAAGGAAATACATCAAGAACTCAGTAAAGAGCTGTTCACCAGGACACCCCTGGGGAAGACCAGGAGCAATGAATATGAACTTGTGGAAGGCTGCTTCAGGCTCAATTTCAGGAAAAACTTTTTTACAGTCAGGGTGTCCAGACTGTAGAATAAGCTTCCTTCAGGGGTGGTACAGTCACCTACCCTGGAAATCTTCAAAAGGAGACTGGACAGTCACCTTGCTGGGGTCACCTGACCCCAAGTGTCTTTTCCTGCCTAGTGCAGGGGGGCTGGACATGATGATCTACAAGGTCCCTTCCAGCCCCTCACAATCGGTGAATCTATGAATCCCTCTGGGGCACGGTAAGGGTAAGGTTGGATGGGCAGGGAGCTCTTGAGTATTTATTTATGAATAAAATTCTCCCCTGATGAGTTCGCAAGGGGCAGGTTTCTGAACCTCACAGTTCAGGTGAAACAGTAGGATCCGTAGGAAATAGCTGCTCAATAGTTAGCAAGGTAAGGGCCACAGTGAAGTAACACTGCCTCAATGTCAGCCCTCATTCGGGCCTCTGATCCCCATTTGCTTCCTCCTCACTACTTGCTCTCAAGCTGGGCCTAGAAACCACTTTTGTCTCTGAACTGTGCATTGCTGTCAGAAAGCTGAGCTCTAATTTTTGGAGGGGATGTGGCATTCTTCTGCAAGGCAACTGAACCTATTGCTGAGAACAATCCATAGTTTTAACAGGTTGGACGTTTGCTCTGCAGTGCTGGTTTGTCAGCTGCTTTGGAGCTCAGCAAAATCCTTCGGGGAGCAGCACAGCAATGTCATTTCAAGGGTTCTCCTCTCTGGAATTGGGAAGAGACTGAAGGGAAAAATCCAGGGAAATAGACTGGGCAAGCCAATCACTTTGTCTGGCTTGAGTTTCTACCTGCTATCCCTGTGATATTTATAAGCATCTGCTGTCTCTTGTCTTATACTTAGCCTGTAATCTATTTGGAGAAGCCACAGTAGTGGCAGCATAATGATGATGATGATAACAATAGCCGTCAGTCAAGAAAGCATTACATTCCTGGTTAGTGCCAACATCCTGTGCAAGCTGCATTGTTCCTTGGGTCAAGCAGGAGAAATTATTTAGCTTCATTTCAGTTTAAATGTCTCAAAGAAAGAATTTAATTGCGATGTACTGATCACTATGGGTTCTTAATTACACACTTATTAATTATTGAAAAAGTTTAGTGGGCCCCATCCTGCATTATTCATGCAGGCTGAATTCTGACTGACTACAGGAGGAATTCTTCCCCTGCAGGATCAGAGCCACTGAGGTCCAGCCAGACGATATGCTGCCAACATACTAATAAGGGGCCTGCTGCAAATTTTTCTCTCGGTGACATATAAAGTAATCTTCCCCCCCTCTATTATCCATCTATCATCTCTCTAGTCATTAAGACCTTTCACTCCCCACCCCCTCCAACCTAATATATCATGTTGTCCTGCCTGGTATCTTAATGAAGCTCCTCAGCTATCTGAGCAGGATTGCTGCTGGAGCAGGATCTCATACAGCAGTGTCTGGCATCCAGCAATTAGTTCAGTGAGGAATGGGTCCTTTCGAGGACTCAGCTGGGGGGCAAGTTGGGAACATGTGTCCCCCTTTCCCCTTTGGCCTTGAGGTAGAGAGGTTTCCCTATGCATGCATGGGAAGGGATTGGGAGAAAGTGTGGTGGACAGGGCAGGGGTTAAGTAAAGCTAGATATTGGATCTTTTCCACTACAAGTTCTTTGTAACTCAGGCTGGTCTTGCAGACAGATGTTGGATGGGAGAGAGACCAGGTGTCATGATGACCTGACTCTTACTGGCAGCAACAACAGTTTGCCTGTGCCTTTTCTGCTCTCCCTAGTGGATGGCTGGCATGGCTAGCAGGTTGGGCAGAAGGGAGGATTGTGGGCAGTGTATAGGCCATCCTTTTGTGGAAGGTGAAAGATGGACAATCCCCTTAAAGCAACTGCAGCAGTTGTCATGTGAGAAGGTATGCTCAGAGGTGACCAGAAATTACAAGTAGACTGGCCTTTGTATCATGGGGTTGGATGGGAAACTAGTTTTGATTGCTTTTTACTGAAATTAAACCTATTTCTAACCACTGGCAGCATGCTGCTAGGAATTATTTACTCATTTAAAAGGTATGTTAAATCAAACTGAACCTTAAATGCCATATAGGTGCATTCAAGTCACAGACACATTGCTGGTTTTGTATGGGAGTTCGTGTAAAAGCTTGCACTGAGCTGTCCTTCCCCCATCCAATGGCTTCCTTTTGTTCTAATGAGGCTGAGCAGGCTTTGCTCTTCATGTTTCTAAGACAAGTACATTGTTGCCCTTTGTGCATCTGTTCACTGTCAAAGGTGGTCCGGAGGTCATGCAACGTAGAAAGTTCCTGGTTCCTACCTCTTTTTGCACCCACGAGGGCTGTAAATATACCAAAAGAAAGCAGAGAGTCTCACAGCTCTTGCAGATAAGTTTTTAAGGAAAAAAACCAACAAATATCATGAGAGGTGGGATAAAACACTGACATCGCTCAACAGAAAAGGGGCCGATCCTTGCTCATATATACTTGTGCAACCCAGTTACATCAAGGTTCCAAATTCAGCGTCCGTGTGGCTTTATTCATTGACTTCAAGAGGGCCATAAGACTGTTCTGGTGCAAAGTTAAGTTATAACAAAATTTGTCCCACTAAACTGTACTCAAAAGTACTTCATTGTGTGTTAGTTGAGGCTTTTACCTATTGTGGAGAACAGTTTCCAGCTTTTTGTCATTCTCCAGAAACATATAATATGACTAGCTTGATATCAGGATGCAAGACATTAGATACAAAAAAGGAATAGAGATGACACTTTTCTAACAGGACAAAGATTCACAGACCAAATTAAGGTAAGGTTGATCTGTACTGATTCCATTGGAATGATACCAGAGGTAGCCCTACAAACTATTCTGTAGGCTTTTCCATTCACCTTACACATGGCAATCCTTAGTCACTAATCATTTGACTGTCCAGAGACCCTTTTCTGTTCTCTCCCACAAAGCTCTAATATAATTTCATTTAGTCTCTTTTCTCTTCCCACAATTACCTATTTGAAATAATGGGCAGCAGAAAGCGAATTATGTTCTGAGCCAACAGATCTCAGTAGGGGTAGGGTAATTCAATATTACGCTAATTCTGCCCTCAGTTTCCTTTATGAGTTCCACAGGTCTATTCAGGTTTAATACAGCAGCACTGAAGCCTTTTGTAGTAATGCACACATGAGTAATCTCTTCTATGGAATTTTTTTTTTTTTTTTATGGTTTTTCTTTTTTAAACATTGGCTTAACTAGAGGCAATACCAGATATTGTCTGCAAAGTGGTAGAAATGTATCCTGAAAGCATATGAATAATATTAATATCCTGAATGAGAGTTGAGGAAAATATTTAAAATAACAATAATGCATGTTAAGAAGGAAAAAAAAATGCTTGCATGCCACAGGGTTTTCTCCATAGTGGTGATAAAACTGAGAACCACTTTGAAGATGGGGAATTGTAAATGCAGAAACCGTGTCTTGGTACTTTCAATGTGTGTGATCACGTGGTTGTGACTGATCAAAGAATTATTAGAAAACTGCAACCAAGAATCAGAAAGTATCTTCTGAATTTTTAAACGAGCAATTCCTTTCTGTGTCATTCACGCAGGAAATATATTTTTCCTTTTTTTTTTCCTTAGGCTTTTCAAGTAATTCTACAGACCTTGTGCTCTGGAGGCAAGCTTAACCTTTGTCATAATTTCTGAGCATCGCTTCAGGAAAGTGATGAGTCTCCTCCCTTTAAATGTCAAAAGGTCACGAGTCACCATTTCTGTTTGTCATCTAAACTTTCTGAAGAGATGGGGGAACATTTTATTTTTAATGGCTTTCTAGCAAATCTGTGCATGGAGGATGGATGGTGAAATAATGAGAAATGCCTGGTTTAAACAGATGAAAGAGGGATGTGAGAGATGAAAATGAGACACAGTTAGGCCAAGATTTTCAAAATACACTACTTTGAGACACCTAAAAGAGGGCTGATTTTCAGAAAGTGAAAAGCAATCTCTCCAAATGAGTCCTTTTTAAAATCTCTCATATTCAACACACAAAACCACTACTCATTTTGAAAACCCAGACCCCAGATTTTACACTTTGCTTACAGCCCTTTCAGTACTTGTCTTTGTAGATCCCACCCAAGCCATCTACTAGAAGAATTACCACTGAGTTCAGGACTGATCCCAGGGTGCATAAGATCACTGTCTTCTTCAGGTAAGGACCTAATCATGCCTAGGAAAAACTGGAAGAGTTAATCATGGACTTCCTTTCGTGCTAGAATGATGGAAATAAATATAAAAGTGAATGGGATCCAAACCCTTTCCAGTGTGATTTTGATTTGAGACAGAGCTTTCAAAAGAAGCAAGCCTAGATTTGTCTCTAAACATGGGCCACTTAATGTCCTTTGTAGAATTCAACTTGTTTTTTAGTGTGTCACCAGAGCAAATGAAATACAAGACAAAATCATTGAAATGTAAGACAAAATCATAGAATCATGGAAAATTAGAGTTGGAAGGGACCTCAGGAGGTCATCTAGTCCAACCCCCTGCTCAAAGCAGGAACATCCTCAACTAGATCACCCCACCAAAGGCCTTGCCTATCTAGGTCTTAAAAAACCTCTAAGGATGTAGCTTCTACAACCTCTCTGGACAGGGTGTTCCAGTGCTTTACTACCCTCCTAGTAAGAAAGTTTTTTCCTGACGTATAACCTCAACTTCCCTTGCTGCAACTTGAAACCATTGCTCTTTGTTCTCCACCACCACTTAGAACAGGCTAGCTGCATTCTCTTTGTAACCACCTCCAGGTAGTTGAAGGCTGTTATTAATTTCCCCCTCAGTCTTTTCTTCTCCAAATTAAATAAGCCCAGTTTCCTCAGCCTCTCCTCAGAAGTCTTGGTCTCCAGCATCCTAACCATTTTTGTTGCCTTCTGTTGGACTCTTTTCAATTTGTCCACATCCTGGAAGGATTGAGGAGAACATCACCTGAGCTCTTGTCCTCTTCTCCCTTGGCATCCAGAGTCCTGTAGTCACTTTTGATTTGCTCAGGGTCCCCCCTGGCAGTATCATGGGTGCCCACATGGGAGACCAGCATGGGATAGTAGTCCGAGGGACAGATGAGTCTTCGTGATCCTTCCATGACATCTTGGATACAGGCTCTGGGGAAGTAGCAGACCTCCCAAGACAACAGATCAGGCTGGCAGATAGATGCCTCCATCTTCCATAGGAGGGAGTCTCCAACTACTGCCACCATCTGTTGCTTCCTGTTGATAAAAGTGGTCTTGATCCTTGGAGGGGAAGGAGGTGGGGTGGGGGCGGGAGCTGGCCTGGCCTATTCCACTTGCAGAGCATGTTTTTTGCATGTCCTTTTTTAATTAAACACAGACCTTTTTTTTGTCAAACCATGCAATCATAGAATCAAATGCATAGGCATCTGCTGAGGTTGTCAGGCTAACATACCGATTCAGGGAAGCCCATACAATTGTGCCTGATTGAAGACAATGGGCAGTCCCATTTTCAGAAGTGACTTAGATACTTAGGAACTGAAGGAATTTATACACATGCTCCAGGAGTGGGTGGGGAGGCGGGCACTTTAATTAGAGTGGCTCCAAGAGCTGCTCTAATTAAAGTACCCAGAGTGTTATGTGTTGTTGAACGAACTTTAGTTAAAGCACCCCCACTGCCATTTTTCAGCACAGGGGCACTGGAGTCTGCTTGATTAATTGAGTCTGATCCAACACACCCTAATTACAGCAAGTCAGAGTAGCCTCACTGCATGTATATGGGCGCACCTTGATCACTTGTAAGTCACATAATGTTTCAAGTTCCAGTGGGCTCAGCTGCTTTTTAAAATAGGATTTGAGCTTGCAAATCACTTAGCTGCTTTTGATAATTTTACCCCAGGGGTGTCCAAAATCTGGCCCGTGGGCCAGATCCTGCCATCAAATCTTGTCAGCTGGCCCGTGGTGCTGCCTCGGGTTTGAGTTGACCCATGTGGTGCATGGAGGGAGTGGGACGTCCACTTGGAAATCTGCACTAACTTGGTGCCCACCCTGATTGGTCTGGAACTGCACCACATGGTGCCCATTCCAGCTGGTCTGGGATCTGCACTGCACATGGTGTACCCCTGCCACCCAGTCTGGGATGCATGCCACATGCAGTGCAGTTGCATGGGTGCCACTTGCAATGTGGGTCATGGATCAGCTGGACCAGTTGCTGTTTGTGGCATAGGTCTTGGACCAATGTGGGGGTCAGCACTGAGTCTGGATCTGGCATGGGAGGGGCACAGGGGGGCTGTGTGGGTCTGATCTGGGCCATGGATTAGCCCTGTGCCACTCACGTGCTCCACAGGGCCAGATGCATTTTACATTCCTGCTCTATCTCCATCTTTTATTTGTTCTATGAGATTTCCAGTGTACATTTTTCAGTGCTATATAAGCTGGTAATAATTATTTTTACATATACTTAATTTTTGCGGGAAAGCTAAATTATGTTTTGTCCTAGTTATAGAATTAGAGATGATGGTTAAGAAATGATTTGTACTTGTAGAGAAATGTCAGTTTTGTTACACAGGTTACAATGACATGGCAATGTTCAATGGCATTAAGTTAAATTGATATTAGTCCCAAAGATTGCCCTGACCGGGGAAACCATTGTAAATACCATTTATTTTTTCAAATAGTCTAGGATTTAGGATTGCTTTGATAAAAGTCTCAAAGGCAGCTATGTTGGTGAGTGCATACAGCAACCTTTGTTATGTCTGCTTTTCAGAGTTGAAATACAGTGGTTTTGAAAAGACTCCATGAATTTTTACTTTACAAACCTAGATTAGGCCTTCACCATTCTGCATCCCAGTAGAAACAGAGAAGACTTGGGCATTATGAGATGTTGCTGGCAGTCCAGCAAAAAATTCCAGGCTTGCTGTAATTACCGGTAGATATCTTTGAGACGGAGATTTGTGAATTTGAATGATCAATATTTCCCTGTCTTTGACCTTTTAAAATCTTGAGCAAGATTATCTGACTGAGCAGGTGAATAGGTTTCAGACTAGGGGAATTCTTGTAGGATTGTTGTAATTGAAGGCGTGACCTAAACTGAGGAAGTATCAGAGATAAGCAAAGACCAAATTGCTTCTCAGTAGACAGTACAGCATGTGCAGTAGGAAATGTTGCACGAAGTGGAACTCATGAATATAAGAGAGAAAAAATATCCGATATATGAATTCAGTGAGTGAAAGACATCTGGAAGCATTTTCAGTGAAAGAGACATCCAACTGAATGTGAATCTGTAATCGTGTCCTTTTCCTCCAGCCTCCCCACCCCCACAAAAAAAAAGAAACAACGGCAACATTGCACAAGCAATACCATAAGTAGCAGCCTTTACAAAGGATCCTTGTAAAGCAGTGAATTCATAGCTTTTGTATTGCTCAGATGCACTCCCTTTGGAAGGGGTAAGAAAAAATGATCACAGGCTTGGTTTAGAATAAAAGATAAAAACACCAACATTTGCCTAGTTCATAGCAGATTCATTTCATGATAACAGACTCTAAATTGCTGAAGGCCATAAAGACCACAGAGTTATTTGGTGTGTGACATCATTATAATTATAATAATAAGAGTGAGATAAAATCAGGACAGAAAATATTTTTCAAGGGTTTTTTTTTTCCCCTCAGAAGTGAGAAAAAGATAAAAAATATTGAAGGAAAATGAATACTGAGATTTGAAATGAGTAATTTTTTTAAGTGAATAAATTGTTCACTAAAACAGTTGATCCAAACTGTTTATAATTTGATCAGCAATTGCCAAATGGTTCATCTGCAAAAAAAATGTTAAGGCTAGCTTCACAACTTTGAGGAAGAGTGCTCCTGTCCTTTTATCCAATAGAATCACAGACTCATAGCCAATGAGGGTTGGAAGGGGCCTCAGGAGATCATTTAGTCTAACCCTCTGCTTAAAGCAGGACCATCCCTAACAAGATAATTCCAGCCCGGACTTTGTCGAGCCGGGTCTTAAAAACCTCCAAGGATGGACAGTCCACCACCTCCCTAGGTAACCTGTTCCAGTGCTTCACCACCCTCCTAGTGAGAAAGTTTATCCTAATATCCAACGTAAACCTCCTTTACTGTAACATGAAACCATTGCTCCCTGTTCTACCATCTGTCAACACTGAGAACAGTTTAGCTTGATCATAAAGGCTGCTATTAAATCCTTTCTCAGTCTTTTCTTCTCCAAACTAAATAAACCCAGTTTCCTCAGCTTCTCCTCAAACGCCATGTGCCCCTGCCCCCAAATAATTTTTGTTGCTGTCTGCTGGACTCTCTCCAATTTTCTACATCCTTTCAATAGTGGGAGGCCCAAAACCCAGCCCTAGTCTCCAGGGTATATACTACACCCCTCAGCTTGGTGTCATCCATGAACTTGCTGAGGGTACACTCTATGCCATCTTCCAGATCAGATCATTAATGAAGATATTGAAGAAAACTGGCCCCAGGACCAATCCCTGGGGCAGATCACTTGATACTGGCTGCCAACTAGACATTCAGACATTGATAATTACCCAATGAGCCTGACAATCCAGCCAGCTTTCTACCCACCTTACAGTCCATTCATTTAACCCATTCTTCCTCAGCTTGCTTGCAAGAATTCTGTGAGTGACAACATCAAAAGTCTTGCTAAAGTCAAGGTATATTATGTCCATTGCTTTCCCCGCATCCACAGAGCCAGTCATCTCATCATAGAAAGCAAGCAGGCTGGTCAGGCATGACTTTCCCTTGGTGAATCCATGCTGACTGTTCCTATTAACCACCTTCTCCTCCAAGTACTTAGAAATGGATTCTTTGAGAACCTGCTCCATGATTTTTCCAGTGACTGGGGTGCAGCTGACTGGTCTGTAGTTTCCTGGATCCTCCTTGCCTTTCTTAAAGATGGGCACTATGGGCACCTGTGAGCCTTGAGGCTTCTCTGACCCGCTGTAATTACAGCACATTGGAGCAGACTCCATTAATTGCGTGTGCTGGAGCATGGTAATTACCACGCTCTAGCAGCCTCCAGCATCTCAAGTATCAAAGTCCCTACACTGAAAAATGGTGGCAGGGGTGCTTTAACTAAAGTTGTTTAATGACAGGGGGCAGCTGGATGTCAGGCAGGGAGCTGTGAAGCAGTGGAGCAAATCCCACAAGACACAAACCTGTTTCATCATAGATATTAAGAAGTCAGGTATTCATTTCAGGCTAGGCTTCTAATATCTCCATTTATGAGCTATAGTTAAAGCACCTCTGCCACCATTTTTCAGCATGGGAATGCTGATACATGAGATGCTCTGGGCACTTTAATTAGAGTGGCTCTTAGAGTTGCTCTAATTAAAGCCTTCCTCCCCCTCCCGCCCCAGGAGCAGGTGTATAAATACTCTATATTCATCCTTTTCCAATCATGTGGGACCTCCCCCGTCGCCATGAGTTTTCAAAGATAATGACCTGTGCCTCTGCAGTCACATCAGCCAACTCCCTCAGCACCCTCAGATGCATTGCATCTGGCTCCATGGACTTGTACATGTCCAGCTTTTCTAAATAGTCTCTAACCTGTTCTTTCATCACTGGGGGCTGCTGATCTCATTCCCAAACTGTGCTGCCTGGTGCAGTTGTCAAACTGCAAATAGCCCAAGGTGAAATCCTTTCTCTGCCCCGTTCAGGACAGACAATAGTGAACGTTTCCTGCCTCACCTGTTGGAGGTCTTACTCTCTGTATGTAATACTTCCGTGTCCACTGAACCACAGAAAGTATGTATGAGACAAACAATTTTGCATGACCCAAATTGAGAATATTTCTGGGTTTTTTTCATCTCTTGGTTTAATTTCATTCCAGATGGAAGCAAAATAAATTTCAGATTCTTCAGTTCAGTGGCTGAACTGAAAAACCAATTATTCACACAGCCTTAGTTGAAAGGACATACCAGTAACCCAAGGACAGAAATTCTTATAACACCTTTCAAACTATCAAAGAAAAACTAAGTACCAGAAAGTTAAGAAATGAAAAACCTGAAGTTAAGAAAGAATTTACAAATACCCCAAACATTTGTAAGTATGGACATGGTAAACGTACCCAAAATACCTTTAGCCTGCTCCTATAATGATTCCTTAAGAAACTTGGAAAATCCATCTAGTTTGTTTATCAGTGATAGTTTCATGTAATTATTGATTACAGAAGCAAACATGCATTAACATTAATTTAATTTTATGTTATTTGTGCTACTGGGTTGGCTCTTTAAAAACCACAGGAAAGCACCTTGTTAGAATATATCTGGCATGGCAAATATCTTCACACAGTGGTGCCCAACCTTTTTTGCCTGTGTGTGTGTGTGTGTGTGTGTGTGTGTGTGTGTATTGGGCCAGTTCCCAATCTGGCACTCTGGCAGTCACAGCAGGCACCATCTGGGTGCACGGAGGTGGGGGAGGGGTGGGGGTGAGGGCAGGTCTTGCAGGGGAAAGGAGCTTGACTCAGCCCCGTAGAGAGGAAAGGGCCTGCAGAGAGACGGGGGCTTAGGGTATCACTCAGGGAGAAGGGGACTTAGGTTATCTCCAACCAACTGCACAGGAAATGGGGTTTGGGTATTTGGCAAGGGAGTAATGGCCACTGCTCCCCGCTGCCAGATTTCTGGACCAGTGGGAAACCCTGCTGGCCAGATGCAATGGCCCTGCAGGCCTCGTTTGGACTCAAGCTAGAAGTCTTAGCAAAACGCCCAGGCCTGTAAAATGTTCAGGACATGACAGATCTCAGCTCAGCACTGGAAACTACATGTACTGTTCAAGTGCCAGTGAGTTATCCAAGTGTCATTTGATACAAGGTAATAATGTTTGTCCATATTCAAAACTTTAAGATGATTAAATTGTAGCATCCCAAAGAAGAGTGCAATGGTTGGTGTGGTGATTGGTGATGGGGAAATGTGGAAGGAGATGTACTAATTTGTATCTGCATCAAAGGCATTCTATAACCCTCTCCTGTGGTTGCACACATCTTGACACTCAGTCAGAAAGAAAGGTTGAGAAAGGGGAAAATTTAAAGGGGGTTCTATGCTTATTCTTTTGGTGATTTTCATCTCAAGTGGGTTCACTTTGCAAGTATGGGGGTAATTTCTGCAACAGCCCTAAATCCTCTGGATTCCAAAGGTCACACTGTTCTTTCCATTTTATGTATGACCAAGAAATACAACTGATAAAAATAGTATTTCAAAGAGAAAGTTATTTTATAACATGTTTTCAAAAGTCCCAAGAACAAATTTTGGGGAGTGCTTTTGAGGAAATAAAAGAGTTTTCTCATTTTCCTCCTTTAGTTTCTTTTTTCTATTGTCCAATTTTCCACTGGATGAGAATGGAGCTAACACA
>NW_017728931.1:131861663-131883304 GCF_001723895.1 Crocodylus porosus | reverse complement strand
AGTCTGTATATGATTGAGGAAGCTGATCTGAAACCTGCATGTTCAATTGCAGATGTGGCAAATAGTTCTAGGAGGAAGGAATATGTTAGCACTGGATTTATGACCCAGATACCTTGTTCCAGGTGGACCCAAACCATCAGACCAACCATGACCTCTACATTCAATAATGGGTGAATTTTATTGATACACAGTGATAGCAGATAAGAATAATGCCAGCAATTCTATATCTAATGGTCCCAGGGTTCACAGAGTCAAGGTACATCTGGCCAGTACATGAGCTTTACTCTGAGGTTCTTGCTCTTGAATGTCAGATGTCAGCAGCCTGCAGGTTGGAGGCTGAATCCTCCCCCCAGTGGGGTGAGACGGGCTGGTGGTGTCCCCTCTGTCCATGATGGCTTTGGGTTCCCCTCTTGGGGATACTTTGTATCTCTGAAATCCCTCCTTTTGTATCTTTTTCCCCTCCATGATGACACTTCATCTTTGGGCATTGTTGATTGGTCCCCCTGTCCTGTCAGCCTATTCCTTTGTTTCACAAATTCGTCACGTGCACAGATCCTAATTTGGGCTTTACCCATTTCTCCCCATAATTTGGTCCATCTACCAAAACCAGAAATCCCAAAGGCTCTGCACTTGGACACTATGATCTGGTGTCAATGCTGCAGAGTCCCTTATCTCATATTATGGAACAATTTGGTACATGTCTTCAATTTCCCAGCCTATGTGTCTACTTTTTGCTTGCCTGTGTCAGACACAGTGTGCCTTGAGGAAACTTTGTCACAAAGGCTTTTAGAAATCAATTGACCCTTGCTATTTCCCTGGCCCATTGTTCTAACGCATATCTACTTTACCTACAAATTCCCAAAAGCAAACCTTTAAATACCATTTTCTAACCATCAGAGTAGATACTGGCAGTGCTGGGTCATAGCTTTCCTTTTTTCTCTCTTGCCTATCTGCTTCCACAGTGAGAGGAGTTTGTTCAGAATGATTGAAGCTTTGTCATATATCACAACACTGTTTGGGAATATTATTGAGTCTCCCAGGTATTGATGTTAATATTGCATTTCTTCAGATTGGTCTTCAGGGTGTCCTTGCATCTCTTTTTTGCCCATATCTAGAATAGTAACCATTGATGAGTTTGGAGTATAGAACCTGTTTTGGGAGCTGCTTGTCAGGCATCCTTACAACATGTCCTGTCTGATGGAGCTAGTGCCATATAAGCATGGCTTCAATACTGGTGGTGTTTGCTTGATCCAGAATGCTGGCATTTGTTCTTCCAATTGATATAGAGATTTTTCTGAAGACATTGTTGATTGTCAAAACTTTCAGGTGTTTCTGATCCAAGTTTCACACCCATACAACAGGGGAGAGATGACAACAGCCTGGTAGATGAGAAGTTTGGTTTGGGTGCTATGGTCACAATCATAGAAGACATAGTTTTAGAAACATCTAAAGGCAGAACTGGAAGATTTTATATAGTGTTGAATATTGTCTCTGTTTACTTTTTGGGAAAGGTGTACCTAGGTTGGGCAAATGCTCAACATTTTTCCAAGGATTTCCTTCTAATTTTTATATATGGAGGAACAGCTAGCTGGTAAAGGATCTTGGTTTTTGTGACATTTACAGTGAGTCTAAGTATTTCCTGTGCTGTGCAGAAGCAATCAAGAACAACCTGGAGCTCTTCAATTGAGTGAATATAGATGACACAATTGTCAGTATAATGAAGATCAGTAATGGACCTGTTGGTTTTCTTGGATTTGGAATGTAACCAGTTGTTAAAGAAATACTCCATGAGATAGACTTGCATCTAGAGTCAGCATCCACTATCAGGAAAGAGGTATGGAATAGTTCCAAGAGAGATGGAAGAATATTGATGCAATCACACATTTCTGCTTGACTCCAGTTTTAATAGTGAAGGGGTCCATTTCTGAGCTATTGCTTAGGACAGTTGCGTCACGCTGTTATGAAGAGGACTGATCATGGTAATAAATGTCGCTAGGCATCCATATCACTTCAGAATCTTTTATAGGGCCTCTCTGTTGATTGAATCAGAGGCCTTACTTAAGCCAATGAAGATCATATAAAGATCTCAGTGTTGATCATGACACTTCTCTTGCAGCTGTCTAGCAACAAAGAGCATATCTATTGTACTCTGAGTCCCACATTGGGATTTGGGTAAAATCTCTTTAGTTAGGAAAGTGATTCTAATGAGGGGAATGTGAGCAAAGATCTTCCCAGCTATGGACAGAGTGCACTACTTTGATAATTGCCACAATCTGATCCATCTCCTTTTTTGAATATGGAAATTATTCTGTCATCTCTCAAATCACTGGGAATCTGTTCATGTTTCCAGATTTACATAATGATGTGTAGTTGGTGAGAGAGCTTTTTTCCACCTTGCTTACAAATTTCAGTTGGCATTAATCATAGAATCATAGAAAATGAGGGTTGGAAGGGACCACAGGAGGTCATCAAGTCCAAACCCCTTCTCAAAGCAGAACAACCCCCAACATACAATCCCAGCCAAGGCTTTATCTACCTGGGTCTGGAAAACCTCTAAGGATGGAGATTCCACAAGAATTTCATCAGAACAACTTGTTTTGTTGTTCTTCACTGCTTAATGGACTTCAAAACCTCTTGATAAGTTGGTGGATCTGCAAGGTAGTCCTTAACGGGGTGTTATGGAGTGGTTTTGATGGTATTGTCTTTGATGTTAGAATTTCAGTTCAGGAGCTCTTTAAAGTGTTCCCTCCACTACATGTTGATGGTGGAGCTATCTTTAAAGAGTGTTCCTTTTGTGCTTGGCCCATAGATAGTTCTGGTAGCACTGAAGAAACAATGCATGTCATAGCTGTTGGCAATTTTAAAAATCTCTTTTGCTCTGTTCTCTTTCTTTTGCGCTCACATTTTCCTCTGAGTCTTGGCTTTAATGTGGTAATAATGATCATCTCCATGTAGGTCTGTGACTAGGGGCTTCTATTAATCACTAGCACCTGCCTCTGTCACCACTCGCCCATTGCCATGGGACTTGCTCTTGATGGAAGACACCTGTACATTTCTTCTTTTAACATGGGGATGCCACTTTACATCAGCAAGCATATGGTACTTCACAGGATGGAAGCCTTAAGCTGATGGCAAGGAGGAGGTACATGATTTCTATTCCATTGCAGCCTTCTTCTACATTTGCAGCCATTGTGAAGCATTCTTTCTTCATCCATCTGCTTTGCCATTGAGCCTTTTATTATCTTTAGATAGCTATTAGTTTGGAAACCTTGCTCTCACACTTGTTGCCATGGGTGCCCCAACCAGGAGTACAAAACCCCAGATGGCATCACTTTTGAGGGCAGTGGTAGCACACAAGCTTCTCCATTGTGTCAAGCTTGCTATCCTTGGGAGGGGTGCCCACCATATGCCTGCAATGATGCAGTCTTCAGATCCTGCTCTTCTGGTTCCTGTACAGATCCATGGAACTTCACTGGGTTGAGCAGGTGTCTGAAGACAATGGGTGTTTGTGCCTGAAAGCTTGCAATTAAAGAAATGTTTCTGCAAAAATCTAGTTGGTCTAATAAAAGATATCACCTCTATCACGGGTCCTGATTCCTTGAAGACAATGGGGTTATTTAAGTATAATTTAAATCATAATATGTCCTAAAGAACCTCTATTATTGGTGATGATATACAAGACTGAAGAGAGTAGAATGTGATTGTCAGAGCCCTGACGGAGTCTGTGGGTGGCTGATAAATCAAACTTTTTCACAAGCACAACAAGAAACTTTGATGGCAAAAAATCAGCAAGACAAAATAAATACAGAACACAACAGTAGCTTTCACATCAAGTCCTCCTTAGGATAGAATAACACATTAAAAATAAACAGTGGAGTTAGTTATCTTCCTTAGTCAAGCCTTCCTTAGTTATATTTTCCAGAGTGACCAGTGTTTTTGTATCTGTTACGTTTTGGTGCCCAGGTAGAAATAACTTAAATAGGGCCTATTTTTTTCAGGAACTTACAAACATCCCCTCTTGGAAAATCAAGCCAACCACTGTAAGGTATCTTAGCTGGATGTCCAAAAATGGAGGCATCAAAATTTCTTCATAAGTTGTGAAAATATTGGCCATAATACCAAATTAGCAGCATGCGTCTGCACTCTTTGCACTGCCAGGACCAAATACTGTTTTCAGTTATAATGGGATTAATCTGTAGAAACTCCACTGAAATGTACAGGGTGCAATATTTTCTTGCATATCACATTCACCTTCCCCCATAAATCACCCCCCTCTCTTGCAATTGGGGTGTACATCTTAAGTGGGGAAGCTGATTTTTCAGAACCCCCAAAACCTACATCCTGGAAGCAGCTGTAGCTGGCAGCCAAGGGAGTTAGTTGACTTAATAGATTGTTCTTCAATCCACAGGTGTTAACAATCATTTCTCCTTGTTAATGGTCTTGATGTTCCACTAATTATGCTAGCCTTTTCTTGGGCAATTTTTTCAGTCTGCTAACAGGAGGTCTATCTCCTCTTATTTCATGGACTTGCAGCCTTTTTAGCTCTTTTAAAAATTGTAGATCCACCCATGGAGACCTGTCTTCAGCAGCACCTAGGATTTCAGTTTCTTGTTAAGCAAGAATGTGAGACAAGTATGCTGAAGATTAGCCTCTGTCTCTGCCCTCTGCCATCATAACTCTGGGAAAATCTCTTTTTCTCCATTTTGCTTTCCCAAAAATAAGGTGCATATCTTATTTTGGGGGGTGTAGTATGTGAGAAAATACATACTAAATAATTCAGTATATTGAAAGCAGAATTTGGGTCATGTGTCCCATTTTTGCACATGGAAATGTCAACATACGTTATGAAAGTAGTAAACTTGCACTCACAGTCCTACAAGGCCCCTTTGTGCCAATGGTAACAGGGCTTGGATTGTATGAAATTATCCTTCATTTCTAAAGCCAGTTGATGATTTCTGAGCTTCTCCTTCCACATTTCTTCAGACTTTAAGTTGAAGTTCCACTGGTTCCATCAAACCAAGAATGACATTTCTGGGCAAAACTGATTAAAGCAGTCATTTAGTACTGTCATCATATATTAGAATATGAACTTTAATTTGTCAGGCAGTGTGCCTGCTTAGAAAAATAATGAGCTAACAGCTATGATAAACAATTTATATTAAATAACATGCCCAAACTCACAGTTCCACATAGTGGCAAGCTTGAGTGCACTGATCCTTTTTAGATGTTTGGCTCCCTGATTGATAGAGCCCATACTTTTGCAGGTTGCTGATACTGATGTTCAGGACACTTGGATATTGAAAACAGTAAACTGTGACAATCAGCCAGTCAGCTCTCTTGAATGCCTTCCAGTTTTGCTCTTTTTATGGTCATCAGTAAATAAAGCAGCATTCTTAAAACAGTGTTTTCATTTATTTTTCTGCCAGTAAGTGCCAGGAAGCTTAATGGGACTTCTCAACATTGTCCTGTCATCCCCACCAAAGTAACTGAAATCTAAGTTGAGATATTTTTCTGTTCGCCTGATAAAAGGTTCACCATTAATTTCAAATCCCCTTTGCTTCAGCAGAAAATAGGCATATGGCTGCAGAATTGCTACTTTTACCTTATTTTATTTAAAATATGAATATAGTGAAAGGAAAGACAATGATTTTACAAAAACTTAATTTATCTTTTGGACTCATATAGCAGCCAGCATGCCCCATCCTAGACATGCCCTGGGGATTGACACAGATATCATAATATGCTGCCAATAGCCTTATATGCCTGAAAGCATGTGTTGATTTTTCAGGCCTGTTAAATAAAGAGGAGGTAAGTGTAGTGCTTTGTTGAATAAGGATGAGATTACTCATGTGCTTAAAGGTAAGTGCTGAATGCTTATTCTGACCAAAGTCCTTAACTTCTCTCAGAAATGCTGTTAACAGTGACACACAGCTTGGTCAATGGATTTCAAAATATTTAAAACAGTTCTTTAACAAGCTTGATTTTTCAAATGGCCGAGTGCACTGTATTCCAGCAAAAGAAAAATGATCTGCAGGGCCATAGTAGACCTGAAAACCAGATCCAATGGAGTGGGAGTTTAAGAACCTAAATTCTGCCTATGGCCAAAACCAGTGATTGGAAAACCCCCTTTCAGTTACCACCTGACTTTGGAGGTATCTATAATTCATACTTGCATGCCTCTACCTGCTTGGGGAACTTAAAGGCCAAGAGCTGTGCCTCTGTGCATGCCCAGAAGTGCCCCAGTCCTGGCAGGCTAAGCAGCTCAGCACCCAGCTCACATTTAAGCTGAGCAGGATCAAGGAGCAAGGGGTTTCTTCACTAAATCCTCAGAGTTGCTTTATCTGTGTGCTGCACTTTGGGCACACCTAACAGGCACGGATAGGAACAGGCTTCCTTCAAATGCTGCTTTCTTTTAAAATGGGGGAGGTTCAACTTCAGCATGCCCAAGACCTGCATGAGGTGCTAGTGTGTGCCCCCACCTCCGTTTTGTACATGGCATGGTCCACACACTGCAGGGGATGGAGGGCAGTTTCCCCAGGATCCCCACCATCATATGGGCTGTACCAGAAGCCTACAATACCCCACCCCACAACACATGGCTCCACCATGCCTCACTGCACAGGCTGTCCAGTAGCACACAGCCCCCGCACATCCTCTTCCATTTGGACCACGCTGGTGCTATGTGAATCCTCAATCCGGTGCTGGGGTATGTGCAGTGCCAACTGTAAGGGCTGCACAGGCAGAGAGCAGACCCCCACTCCCTTTACTGCTGCAAGGCAGGTGGCTGCTGGAGCCTGCAGGCTCCATGTTAACTGCTTACAGGCTGTGTGTGGCTCACGGGCCATGTGGTAGTCCCTTGCAGGCCACCAGTTAGAGAGATCTGCTTTAAAACATGGCCAGAGGAAGTACCCCTTTTGTTCAATAGCACAGTGGTTAGGACACTAACCCAGGAAAGGGTAGAGATGCATCTTATAGACTGAATGCATCTGGGATACCTAAGATTTCATGAACAAGGGCTCACTTCATCTGATGCTATGAAAGGATATGCACAAAAGAGGCTAACAAATACAGAGAGTGATTTGAATATAAGACATGGAAGGGAGGGAAGTTGGGGAGAAGGGGCAGTGCAGAAACAGGCAAACAAACAATAAACTCATAGGGACATAGAAGTCAAAACAGTTTATCCAGATACTGGGCTGAGAATCCATTGTTCCCGTTTAGATCACACTCAACACAATCTAGTTTGAGAACGATTTCTTGTTATGCAGTTTAACTAACTCTCTCTGCTCCCAGATGGCACCACACACAGCTGAATGGAGTAGACTGGGTGAACTCTTAGCAGAAGATATAACGGAGGCAAAGCTACTCAGTAGCTATTTTGCCTCAGTCTTCAGAAAATAATTAAGCTGCTACCAGACAGCTAATAAGGATTATTGGGATAAAGAAGGGGACAAGCTGAGGGACAAGAATACAGGAAAAACAGAGAGTCTTTGTTGGATCTGAATGAATTCGGGATAGCAGGGCCTGATGAACTTCATCCAGGGTACTGGCAGGGGAGATCGCAGAGCCTTAGCAATAATATTTATGAAGTCATGAGATATGGCGGAGATATCAGAGGACTGGAAAGCATAGGGCCCCTTTTTAAAAAGGCAGAAAGGAGGACCTGGGAAACGATAGACTAGGGATGTGCGAAGCAGGCTGTATTCACTTCAGATTTGGATTTGGCTGATTTGGGGGACAGTGATTTGATTTGGTGATTTGAATCACTGTCCCAAATTGATTCAGCCAAAACTGATTCAGAGATTCGGCTCCTGTCGAATCTCTGACTCACACAGGCCCATCCCCCACCCGCCCCAGCTCCCAGCATTTTGAAAAAAAAAGCTCCGACTGCCCAGCTGCTGCCCAGTGGGGGGTATCCCTGTTGCCCCCCCCACTGCCCCACGCCATGTGGGGGGCTCTGCATGAACCCCTCAACCCCTACCCAGTCCCCCAGCCCCCTACCCATGACTGCCCCACCTGCCCCAGCTCCTGGCTCCTTAAGAACCCCCCCAGACCCCCCCCCCGGGGCTCACTGGTTCCTGCCTGGTGGGGGGAAGGGGGGAAATCCCTGCTGCCCCCACTGCCCCCCATTGTCCTACACTGCATGGGGGACTCTTCCATGAGCCCTGCAAAGTCCGAAGGCTGCTGTAGGCGCCAGTGAGTTAGTTTTTTTTCCCCTTACAGGGCCAGTGCTGGGTGGGTAGGGCAGCCATGGGGGGAGGGCTGGGGGAGCAGAGGGCGGTCAGGGAGCTTGTTGCAGAGCTCCCCATGCAGCATGGCGCAATGGGGAGCAGTGGGGATTGCCCCATGCCATGCAGCACCCAGTGAATGCGGGGCTTTTTTTTAAAGCCCTGGGAGCTGAGGTGGGTGGGGCAGCCATGGGGGAGGCTGGGGGAGCAGGCAGGGGCTAGGGCCTGTCAGGAGTCCCCCCATGATCTCCTCCACTGACCCCCTACCCCCTACTTACCAGTTGTGAGTCTGGCTCCAGCTCCCTTGCAGCATGCAGGGACTGCCTGAATCACTGAAGCTCTCTGAATCAATTCAGAGCATTTTATTGGTTCCCTGATTCCATCTGGATTTAGAGATTTGGCCACCGAATTGGGCTGAATCAGCACCCGAAGTTTCACACAGCCGTACCAGAAAGCAATTTTAGCCCGTGGTCAGATGGGTATGGACTGTGGGGGTTTTTGCCTTCCTCTGTAGCAGGGGTGTGGTCCTCTCCCTTGGAAGGTGCATATTTTAACAACTCTTGCAGCAGCAGAACATTGGTCACTATTGTCCCCCTGCTTTACCCATGGCAGGTTACAATTGTATGCCTTGTGGTTTTGTCAGGATTGACTGTGTAGTTTTATTAATGGGTTAGACAATGGATATGTATTGGATGGTTTGGTTATAGGATGGTGTGGGGTCGGACTAGATGACTTCTGAAGGTCCCTTGTAGCTTCTACGATTTTAATTGCAATTAGTCTGTACAGAAACTTGCTCAGGCACATTCTCCTCCAGGAAATGAAACGTTTGGGTTCAACGACCTCCTCTTTGTGAGGATGTTCAAACCTAGAGCTCTCATATCCTAAGAAAGTGCCTCTCACTACCAGGCTGTGGTTATTCTGAGAGGCAAGCATTCTCCACCTCTCTGTCACTGTGTACAAAGACAGATCGATGCAAAGCACAGAAACAATCCTTGGAATGGAGAGGAACATCCACATCTCATCACAAAAGGCGAATGGCAAAACCATTCTTCCTCTTCTGCTCATTCCCTTTTTGGCTCAGTAGATCTTGAATTCTTTTTTTCACAGTGCCACAGCTTCAGTGGAAGGGGTCAAGGGTGCCTTATCCAGAACAGCTTATAGGGATTTGAATCTTGCTCTCCCATTTCCTTGGCAAGGGCTCTACATTTTGGGCTATTATATAGAAGGCGCCAAGGTACCATCTGCTCTTCTTCCAGGAGTGTTTTAAAAGTAGAATGAGCCCTGCCTTGTAGTCAGCTATGTCAGAGCTGTGGATCCTGAGTGAATGGTAGCATCAAATAAGGGAGAGAGGCTATATTTAAGATACGAGCCTATGCAGAGCATTTCCTATTGGTCAGCTTTAAGCACCTTCACACCGAATATGGTGATTTCCTGCTAAGGCTTCTGCTGTGAATACAGACTCTTAAGTGGGTCTGAATTCTGTTCCAGGAGTGATACACAAAGCTTTTGGGTCAGAGGTGATATCTTTTATTAGACCAACTAAACAGTAGCAAAAACAAATCTTTTCTTTGCAAACTTTCAGGCACATACACCCTTCATCAGGCTGAGGAGAATTCAAAGATTGTCAAAGTCCTCCTAGGTAGAAAATAAACTCCATTTTGCCCAGGGGAGGTAGAGGCTGGAAGTGTATTTCCTAGGGGATCCGAGAGTCCTTTTGTAAAAGTGTTGATCTGTGATGTGCAGATGAGGCTGTCTACCTCCCTGAAGGTGTCCCATGTCAGAGGCAGCCAGGAAGGTGAAAAAAATCTTTGTTTTTGTTTAGCAATTAAGTCTATTTTTCCTATTGCCTAAAATACGGTATCTTCAAATAGATATTGTATTTGAGCTGTTTGGAAAAATAAATGTCATTGCATTTTTTTGCTACTGTTTAGGTGGTCTAATAAAAGATATTGCCTCTCACTCGAGAGCTTTGTGTATATCTTTTTTGCCCACCAGTATGGCTACAAAATTGATGTCTGATTCTAGGAGTGATGCACCTAAAAATGAAGTCCTTCATTGGTCCTAAATCCTTTACTGAATCTGTTGCATGTAGTCAGTTCAGCCCACTGACTCACTACAAATGCCTCATTGCATCTTCAGTTAAGTGCGACACTGATCTGTTCATGCTGGTGACTGGTGAGTCTGAAGATAGTGACCTTGATGCTGTTCACGCTGGACCACCTATAGCTATATATTTACGATGTCCAACCAACTTTCCAACAGTCACCAGTGCTTGTGTCTGGTGTAATTTTTTTGGTGGTCCACCTTGAGACTCCTGTTAAAAGACTTTCAGAGTGGAAGTGTTCAAGATGCTTCAAGGTGGAAACCCAGAAAATGGAGTCCGGCAAAGTCCTTAGTCACCTTTGAAAATCTTTGCCTTTGTTTTCTTCATACAGCCTTGGGAGTCAGCTGCTTGCTGCAGGATGCTGCCATTTTGTGTGCCATTCAGCTCCTCTGCCCGTCACAAAGGAGAGGCGCATTGCGTTCCTTTTAATGGAGATTTTACTTTTGTTATTTTCTCCTTAGCCTAGCTAATTTCCATTATAGTAAGCCATTCAGACTGCAAGAGCATATTTCTGGGTATCGAAAAGGAAACTGGCAATGAGCATGAAATTTAAAACCAAAGTCACAGAAAAGGAGAGCGAGTAGAAAAGTCTCCCAGCTAAAAGTCATTTAAAAAAAAAAAAGAAAAGAAAGAGGAAAACCAACAACAATAAAGTTAAATGTCCACTTATGGAAGCTTTGTCTTATAATTATGAAGCACGTTATTTATTCTGATTTCTTTCTTTGCTTTATAAAGTATTAAAAAAGATAGTCCCCAAAGCTCTGGGGACCCTGTTACTCCTTAAATACACATACAAATTATGAAAATGTTGGATGCATTCACCCCATCCAGACACAATCAAATCAATCTAATAATAAAAACAAACCACGTTTCCCACTGCCGCCTGTACTCCACCAGCCTCCCGAACTGGCATATACGCAGTGTGACCATTACTGTATATCAAAGCTGTGGAACCATGTTAAGAGCAGTCTTCTTCTCTAGATCCAGTCGGAAGAGTGACCTTTGACATGCTTAAATTATGGGTTTGACAGAAAATTGATCATAGTCTGAAGAAAAGGAGGGTCTTATGGGTGTGGCCTATGTTTCTGTAATCACAGTCTTCAAATTCAGAGTCTGTTGCAAACCTTGTGCTCCTGGGCCACTACTTTAATAGATATGAAACTTAGTTTTATAGCTATAAGTCAGGAATATAATGCTCCTGTGTTTATTTATATGGACTGTCTGCTACCCAAGAAACTCTCTCTTACAATTAATACAGTGCCTAGCATATTCAGTTTCTGTTTTTCACTGGAGCCTCTAGGCTCTATTGTAATTCAGATAATAATATATTATGTAAAAAGGATTGAAAGAAATTAATTAAAAGTGCTAAGTAGCACTGTATAACATTCCATGCAGAAGATATATTGAACCCATAAAAACAACTGGGAAGGGAAAAAAAATCTATGCATATCTATCCTATCTAAAAAAAGAAGATTTGTATTACCTGTTGTCTTGGTAACTTTCTGCAAGAAGCTCTTAAAGATAATTTTGTCTTTGGGAATAAAGAATCTTGCACTGAAACAAAATCTGCTGAGCAATCTTCATGTGAAGGAATAAATACTTAGAAGAAAGAGATAGTTAGTTATGTTAGCCTTAAGACAGGTCCTTAGATGAAAATGTGGACCTGGCTTTCATGTGGGAATTTACAAAGGAAAATGATCTACAAAGAAAGGCTGGTCCCTGAGCATAAAAGACCATGTGGCTTCAATTCAACCCAAATGCAATCAGCAAAATGGATCAGTTCATGCTTCTGTTGCTACCGGATGCTGTTTAGTAACATTTCTGCGACAGGTTGCAACACAGAATCTACAGAATACAGGTCTGTAATACTTTAAAGATGCTACTTGAACATCTTCATAATGTAGGGAAAGGCATTTTCTAAATATGGCAGGAGCAAAATAATGCCTTGTGACAAGTGATGAAAAGAGGGTCAACAGTAGATGGAGACGATAACACAACTCACTGAGCAGAAGTGTTCAATAAATATTCCTGTTGTGGATTTGGAAAGAAGCAGGATGTCATGCATGTATCACATGAGTTTGCTTTTCAGTCCATTGGGGAACCAAGGAGAACATTAAACATCTCATAAGCAGGCCCAGAAGACTTGTATCTATCAGTCCTAAAAGAGCTGGCTAACAAGATTTGGTTCACTGATTTAATAAATCTTGGAAATTTGGTGAAGTTGCAGAAGACAGGAAGAGGGCTAATGTTGTACCAACAATGCAAAAAGAGCAGCAGGATGATCCAGGTAATGATAGACCACTTAGCTTGGCATGAATCCCATGCAAAATAATCAAAAAGCTGATAAACAATTCATTTAATAAAGACTTGTAGGACAACAATATAATTAATACCAATCAGCATAACTTACTGGTTGTTTAACAAGGCTGATTTTATTTTTAGAGAAGGGCTCAGTTGATAAAGTTAACTGTAAATGAATTATTAATTACATCACTTAGAGTTCTGAAAAAATATGACTAAGTTCCACATGACATTCTGGGTGAAAATCTAGTACTGTGTAATATTAATACAGTTCTTCCACATGGATTAAGACCTTGGTAACAAACAGATCTTAGGCTGTGGCAGCTCCTTCACTGTGTAGGTTTTGGACAGAAGGGTCTATATAGGCATTGAACTGGGATAGTTAAGTATACTACACATTACCTTTGTGCAGGGAATTTGACTAGGTGACCCTGGGCGTGTCTACACGTGGATCTGCATGCACCTAAACTTAATACGCTTTTGCTTAAGGCATATTAAGGCTATTTAGGTGTGTGTCTACATGTGGACAGGCTAATGCACAGTAAGTCTCATTAAATTCAGGTGAGAATAGTTAAGTCGCATGTGCAGGCATGCTAATATGCATTAACGCAGTGTGTGCCCATTGCCGCACACCACCTTAATGCGTATTATTGCGTCTACATGTGTGCTAATGTGACTTAGCTATTTGTGCCTAAATCTGATACCTGTTTTATGCAGGTATCAAATTTAGGCTCACATAGCTAAAATTGCCGTTTTTAAGGTGCATTAAGGGCACACCCATGTAGACACATGCCCTTAATGCAACTTAAAAATGGTGATTTTAGGCTAAGCCTGCTTAAAAGAGGCATGTGTAGACATACCCCCTGAGGTTCTTCTTAATTCTATGTTTCTATGGGTAGCTGTCAACGGGAGATTAACATAAAAAATATTTTTAGTGGGGTTTCATGGAGATTGGAACCAGGCCAACTATAATTCAACTTTTTCAATGGTCTGGAAGTGAAACTAAAATCACTGCCAATAAAATCAATGGATGATGCAGAGCCTGATTGAATAGTAAATAATGATTGAGGTTGGGGCAGGCATAGACAGCAAGTAGGAACCAACATGAGACTTCGTGCAGCCAAATGCAAAGTTTCATGTAGGAACAAGGAATGCAGGGCAGTCTCAAAGGATGGAGGATGATAACCTGGGAATCAGTGAGTCTGGGAAAGATCTATGGGCATGTCTATACTGTTTCCACAACGCTGTCATGTACACCCTGATCACCCACTCCTTGCATAAATCAAACCTAGAAAAGAGGCATTGAATCTACCCCAGTGGTGTCTCCTGTCACCACTGGGTATACCTGTCTCTGAGGTGCTTGAGAGTGCTGATTCGGAGGCAAGAGGGAGCCTTCAGTGCTTTATTTCTGGGTTTCGCATGTGTGGAGTGGAAGTGGGTGGTGGTGGGGCATGCTTCTCAACAGCACTTGCAGGAATACTGCAGAAGCAGTTCAGACTAGGAGTTACAGTGGACAAGCAACTGGACAGAAGCTCCCAGTGTGACATTGTGGTTCTGATACGTACCAGCAAAGGTGGTGGGTTTGGAGGGGGAGCAAAGGGGAGAGGGAAGTACTTTTGACATTTTATACAGCATTCTAAGTTCTGTACTAGAAAAATGGGTGAAATCCTCGTGTCTACATTTGAAAATGGGTTTAGAAAATCTGGAAAAGAGGCAGAAAAGGAAACACAAATTATGTGGTGAAATTGCATTATGATGAGAGGCTTTTAAACAGCTTTGTATGTTTATCTGATCAAAAAGAAGATTGAGAGATGACTCAATCTGTGCATAAACACCTTCAT
The DNA here is from genome assembly GCF_001723895.1 of Crocodylus porosus. NCBI lineage: Eukaryota > Metazoa > Chordata > Crocodylia > Crocodylidae > Crocodylus > Crocodylus porosus. The sequence goes on along the minus strand of NW_017728931.1, from coordinate 131,868,830 downwards.
TGGAAGGAAAGAGATGGTAGTGCAGAAATCTCCAAATGAGCATAAAAACCAATGGCTGGAACCTGAAGCCTGATAAATTCAAATTTGAAATAACACATATGATGAATGTTGTGAGTGATTAACCACTGAAACAAGTGGCTGAAGATTAGAAGGATATGCTTTGTTAGCCAAGCAGAACTTCTACTGTTTTCTGATGCAAGTTATTTGGCTTGATACAGAGAAAATTGGGTGAAATATAAAGACCAGTGGTACATAAAAAGTCAGGCTATATGGTCCTTCCTAGGGAGAGGGCTGTTTAGCCTGAAGCAGGCTGTTGCATGAGAAAATCTATGGCACTGTCAGAATGAGGTTAGTCTTTAAGGTGCCATCCTTCCCTGCCTTCTGCCTGCCTAGGGAAGGAAGACTCATCATTCCTTAGCAAGAGACTTTGGGTCTGTACTTCCTTACAGAAACATTTGACTTGGCCTAGCTCTGCTTAGGCTTCCAGAAATACTTAAGTGATGGTGGCAATGCTATTAACATAGTCAGTCCCATACAGATCTGATTGTCACTGACACTGCATAAACTGCTGGAGGGTGCATACCATATATACTTGAATGCACGATGACCATGAATGCACAATTCAATGATAAGGACAACCCCCACCCCCAGTAAATAGTCTCTATATATGGAAAATTTATCAATTTACTGTAATTTTTCAGGCACAGAATCCAAGTATTGGAGGGTTGTCTTGAACTCTGCCCCCCAGCAGGGAAAACAGTAGGTGGGTCCCCTGCTCACTTCTGCCTTGCTCACTTCTTCCCCCTGCAGCTTTCCTGCACCCTGCTTCCCCCAGTCTCTGCCCCTTTTCCCCCCTGCTCCCCGCAGTCTCTGCCCCTATCCCCACTTCCCCCATTAATGTCAGGTGCTGCTCAGGCTGCTCCAGCCCAGAGCACTGCACGTGGAAGCTCAGTCCTTGCCTGGTCACGCAGCAGTGTCAGCACTGCTGTTTGGTGGGTGGGGGAAGGAGTTTCCATGTTCCCCAGGCTGGGAGAGACCCCAGCCCAAGCCAGAGCAGAGCAGTGCCTGGCAGGAAGGGAGAGGGAAGGGGCTGGACAGAGGGCACAAGATTAAGGGGGCAAGTGGCAGAGGAGGAGGGGGCGGGGGGCAGGAGGCTGCTGTGGGTCTGATTCTGACTCCTCTCTCTGCTTTGTATGTAAGATAAGGGGCTTTTCCCCCCATGATGATGGGGAATCCTTGTCTTACATTTGAGTAAATATAGTATAATAGGTCCCTCTTTAAGCCAAAACCACAGTTTAGTTATAACCTCATTGTAGAGCGTTAGCTCCAGCTGTAGACATTCATGTTTTCAGCCCTAGAGGTTCCAGCTTCAGCCTCCAGTGTATCAGACAATAGGATGGACATCACAATAGCAATCCCCATGCTAGTAACTCTATACTTATGCTCTCTTAAATGGATAGTTTAAGCACCAATGCTAAAAATATCAATTTTATTCTTTTGCTAGTAACCTCTAAGGGTTTATACATCAGATTACACATCATATTTCATAAATAATTATCTTAGAGGCAAAAATTAGCTTGGTGTAAAAATAAAATGTCAATCCAATTTTTCTTCCACAAAACTTTCCTGATGGCAACACAGAATTAATTCTTCGCCATATGGCCATAAATGAAACAGAAAATGCTTGATCTAATAGAGCTCTTTTAGCAAACTATTCTAATTGATTTATTTTTCTTAGCGACCATATAGTTAGAGTGTGTCTATACTTAAACTGCTGCCAGATGTATTTGACTTCTATTTTAAAGAGCAGGCAATTAATGTGGAGGATTTATCATGTTGGCAGAGCTGATGAATTAGGACATTACATTTCCAAATCAGCTGAAAATGCTCAAGTTTAAAAAATTTATCTTCATTACAAAATAAATGTAAATGTTTGTTTGGGGCTGGTTATTAATTTATGAGTATGAGCTGATAAAAAGGAAAGCAAGCCTGCTTCCTTTTTCTCCTTTCCCTGAATTTCTGAGCATCTCTGAACAAGTTTGACATTGTAAATATCCATAACAGTTTCATCTCAAAGCTGTGCAGATATTTTGGGCAACCACATCCCCGTACCAACAAAAAAAAAAAAAAAAAAAAGGAGAAAAATGTTGAAGGTTGTGGATGCTGCAAACAAAAGACTGTGACTTATTTATTTGCAGGCAGCAGTGAAATTTTGCAGGGCAAACTATTTGCACTGTATTATGTATCTTTCTGCTGTTTCTTAGGGAAAAAACCCCCTCAAAAACCAAAAAAATAAAAAACTGCCCCAAAACTGTGTGACCATTTTGATTTTCTATGTTCTTCGTGTAGGAAGCAACTAAGAAATATATAGTTTCTTTTTGAAAATGGCAATTAAGAATGGTGTAAATAAAATACAATCCTATCCTTTTCCATAGGCCTGTATCCTGAGGAGTAAGGGGTAGTGGCCATAGCTGTGACACCCAGTATCATAATGAAGGGTGCAGGGTGATGAGAACACCAGCCTTGGGTGCTGATCTGAAGGGGAGCATGAAAAATGGAAACACCTTCACTGCTGGACTGGCCATCACTGTGCCACTAGCAGCACAGCCAGTGATGCTGCCTCATGCAGTGCTACTTCCCAGGGCACCCAGGCCCCCTGTTATAGCTTTGGTGACACCGTAGGAGCAGGTCATCGATCTCACAGTCCCAATTTAGTTTGTGATATCTTGCACCATGGGAAATAATAAATAATGGTAATCCTCTATTTAGCACAGATTATAGCTGCATGTGCAGGTCACTGTACGGAAAGGTGGTGCGGAGCAGAACTGAAGCTTCGTGCTCTCTCCATAACAGCTGCCCATCCTTTCCCATTTGGCATATGTTCCCTCCTCTTCCCTCACCCACTGGCCATATCTACACGAGATGCCATGTCTACACGAGTGGTCACTGCGCAGTCATTTAGTACCTATATAACAAGTACTAAATGACTGCACAGTGACTGGAGTTACTGCACAGTAGTGCCACTGAATGGCTTTTTCATGACACTGTGCAGTAGCTCATGTAGCTCACTACTACTGTGCGGTAGCATTGTGTCATGCTTCCTGCCATGGGATGCTACAGCGCAGTAGTAACGAGCTACCGTGCAGTCAGTGCCTTGTGTGGACATGGCCACTGTGACCTATACAGCTGATTCACTCAACAAGAGCAAAATTTACACCCTAATGTAAGTACTTAGCATGAGCCACTATTTCATTAAAAGTTAGAGCTCCCTGGAAACGTCATTCCTATGAAATGGCTATGAAACAATGAAAAATATGAAATGGCTATGAAAAATAACTCACCTTTGATGAAAGAAATGAATAGGAGTCCCTGCTGATTGCAGTGGGCTTTAGATCTTGACCCTGAGTCATTCCTGTCTCTTCTGGGTTATGTTCCACTCTGCTTCCTGTTGTGGACTTTTCCTGTTTGGGGAAAACACAACTTTTACTAGCCTAAACATACCCCGACAAAGCTTTTGTTGGCTTAACGGCTGTACGGCAGAAATAACTTAAGAATCACCTGTTAGCCACAAAGATTTGGCTATAGCTGTTGGAACATTTTCAGCCTCATCAAGACTTTCTCTGTACCATATCAATTCCTTCTGTGATACCCAGCCACCTGTGTACCATGACAATGACCTCTCACTGAGCAGCCCAGCTGCATAATCTGCTTTTAAAAGCAACCTGCGAGGACAGCTGAAAAAGCTACTGTTGATGTAAAGAAAAACCACACAATGGGAAGGTGATAACTTTGAAGGACTTTAAAGTAAGGAAAATGAGAGTAAGGAAGAGTAAGAAGAAAGGCAGGTGATATTTGGTACATTGGTACATAGAAACAGATTAAGTTTGTGTGTGAGTCAGGGATTCTTTAAAAGATCTGAGGGTTGTAATCCAGCATGACCAAAGATTTATTTCCAAAAAATCCCCTATATAAGTAAGATAATTTCATTTCTTGGAGAACTACCTTTCACATCATCTTGAGGGCCCAAGCCTCTAACTACTGGAAGTCTTCTTATATATATTCAGGGAAGCTTGTATAGCTTGAGTTATATTCCCCTCATTACCACAGGCTTTCAGTGTGGCCATGAGTAAATCATCTACAATGAGAGCTGTGTAGAGGAGATAAAATCTATTTCAGGAAGGACTGATAGAGAGTGAAGTTGAAGATTTCAGCTTTTCTCCTCATCTCAATAAAAACAAAAAGCCTAACATTAGGGGGGAAAAAAATCTCCGTTAAATTCTGGAAAAAAGTTTCAATTACTCCTTTTTAATACTATCATATATATAACAAACTAAAAAAAGATGTAGAATAAAAATTGTAATGAAAAGTTGTTTTAAAATGAAAAGTTGGATCGTTTTCCTTTGGCAAATGTTGAAATGGGATTGTAAGGACTGGGTTTGGAGCAGTCTGGCCTAGTAGTTAGGCTATCAGGGGAGGACCAGAGACAGGGACAGAATCCAAAAACACCAAATCAAAGATCAGGAGTCAGATGCTAAATCACTAGATTTAAGAGGAAATCCAGGGGAGGGGCAGGAAACCAGAGAGCACAGGACTAGCAAGGCTTACCAAAGTGGATCTTCGGAGGGCTGGCTGTCCCTGTGTTGGGGCAGTTGATTGTCTGTATTTATTCTTTCCTCTCCTTAGCCTGGTTTTGTAGGTGCTAATTAATGGCAATTAACTGGCTACATTAGCTAGGTCCTGTGTATTGAGCTGGTCCCTGAGTGAATCATGATTGATTGGTAACTGGTAACACAGTAGCTTAGCAACCAGGCCTGGAGTAGTGTCCCCCACACCCCAAGACAGACACAAGTCAGCCCCACAAGCACCCACGGCATGAGTTTTGTCTGTCATCAGCTAGAGGTGCCGGGCCCCCCCTGCACCGATCTCCTGGACAGCTGGCAGGCTTCGTGGCTGCAGCAGGGGCCACCATCCCTGCAGCTTTCACCCCGCTGCGCCTTAACACCCATGGCACGAGTTTTGCTTGAGGGGCAGTTCCCCCCCAAGCCCCTGCACCAATCTTCTGGAAACGTGGCAGGCTTTGTGGCCTCAGCAAGAGCTACCAGCCCTGTAGTTGTGACACCCCTGTGTTGTAACCCATAGACGTGACAGGAGTTTTGCTTTCAAGAATTTGGGGTACATTTCCCCCCAAACTCCTGCACCAATCTTCTTGAAACTTGGCAAACTTCATGCTCTCTGCGGAGTCTACCACTCTTGAACATTTCATCAAAATTGGACAAAGCACAACAAAGTTATAGATATTTTATTGTTTCCCCATTATACCCTATGGCCAGATCTCCGAGGCAGCTCCAAACCGCTTCGGGAAGCCGAATGAGGCAGCGCATTGACCTGGATGTGCTGCTTTGGACCCTGAAGTGTCCAAAGCTGCTCCAGTCTTAAGCTCTGTCCAAATCCTTGCACAACCCTACCACTTAGACCCCTATGCACGTATATCTAACTGCTTGTCAATTAGCCCAGACTGCACGGCAGTTAGGGCCCCTGACAGGGATGCTTTGACATTAATTAAAAGTTTGAATTAATCTTCCTTGAGCCTACTTGCAGCAAAATTGATGATTTTGTGAACAATTGCAAAACTACATTCAGCTACATTTATGTACATGAAGCTACATTCAGACACAATATACCAATCTGCATGCTCAGGTTTTTCTGACCAAGTGCTGCTTTCAACCAGAGGAGGTATCTCGACAATTCACTTAATTGGTAAAGAAATCAGCTCATAGATTAATGTATTAACCTAACACTCTAGCTAACTGATGTTTATGAAATAAGAGGCACTAAGCTGTGTTTTTTGATTAACTGTTGAAGTGCTGACGATATGCATTACCTGGAAGAGTAAAGGAGTAAGAACTGTCCAAACAACGAGGAAATTATGCTCTCAAACAGTGAACGGAACACCAAATCCTATAATCATGTAGTAAGAAGTACATAGATCCTATTACCATTATTAACTCTGTTTTGTACTGCTTGTGGAGTTAAATGTTCAGCATAAATAAGCATGCCACAAAAGATCCCATGGATGGCAATCAAAACACAGAAATCTGCAAAGTTGCAATCATGTGATAGATACCTGTTGTAGCCTAGAAGAGTGCTTTCTGGAGAGGGATTCCTGTCCTTGGCACTATCTGATTAAAAGAACGTTAGAAATGGTCAAACAAAAAAGAAAAGGCTTTATGACTGTGTTCCTGAGATTAACAATGCCTAAAATATTCAATCTTGTGTTATTACGGTATGACTTGCAAAACACTGTATGAAAAGTATCATCTGGTGATTAGAAGCATGAATTTGGGGTCAGGACTCTTGATTTTTATTTTTATCTTTACCAATGACCTTGCATAAGTCTATTCAGCCAACATTTTTAAGCTTGGATGTCTAAAGATCAGCATGTTGACCCATCATTGGCTATCCAAGAAGTGATCTCACTTTCATGTTTTTGGCACTTGAAGACAGAAAATTTGGCTTTAAACCCTTTGTTCCTCAATCTGTAAATGTCTCTACTTGTTCAGCTGAGTATAATTTTAAACCAAGGACTCTTTGTGCATAGGCTAACTGAAGAACCATCAGACAGTAGTAATAATTTTCCAATATTACTAACTTGAACTAATTCTATAGGAAGGAGTTGGAGGTGAAAGGTGTTTGTAGTTCTTTGGTAATCCTCAGAACAATGCAGTCCCAGCTAACATAAATCAGCAAAAGGGATTACAGTTATATCATGAGATGGCATGCAGTAAGAGAGAGATGACTATTATAAAAGACAGTATTTAGAAGAGGCAGAAGTTACTTGCTACATGTTCATCTGAAAACTCACAAGCATTAAAGGAAAGGAAACATTAACAAAACTCCCAAAGAAAACACACGGATGTATTGCACGTTCTAACTGAAACTCGTGGAGCAGAAAGTAAATGTTACAGTCACATTTGGTGAAACAATTATGGAAATCCTTTGAGTATGTTTAAATTACCTGGTTTCTGGCTGACGTAAGAAGTTCTTGATTCTCATATCTGTGGTAGCGTCACTAGAAAACTGTGATGCAACACCTTCCAGATTTATCAGCCTGGCATGCTGGAGAGGACAGAGAAATTGTCAGTGATAAATAATGGTGAAAAGGGAGTC
>NW_017728931.1:131850472-131861423 GCF_001723895.1 Crocodylus porosus | reverse complement strand
CAGTTTTGTAGGTCTTTTACAGACCGTTTGTTTTACATAGGATCTTTCTAGTGTAGGTCATGGCAGCAGAGTGGTTAAAGCATCTTACTGTGGCTCTGGAAGTGTGAGTCCAATCTCTATTCTAGACTAAGGCTTAAAGCTGTCTCCATGGACCTACCTATACACGAGTACATGGATACTTGAGCCAGGGAGACAAAGATAGCTAGATGCAATACCACCCACATCACTCCCTTGTGTGCCTTGGCTACTTCCGTACTACTGGTGAGAAGTAACCATTCTAGCCCAATGGGTCATCAGGCTTAATAGGATCCTAGATTTCTGAGCAAGGGACAGACATTACATATGAACTGGTTTAAGTGATCAGAAACTGGTTTAAACCTGTAACAGAACAGATGTTACATGCACATAAACCGGTATGAAAATGGCTGAAACTGGTTTGAGATAAATCTGGTTAAATGTTGTATCAGACTTAACTGATTTGGGTCAGACTGTTTATGCAATGTCTGTCCCAGACCCCTTCTTGGTTTAAGTTAAATCAGACTTCCCCAGCACGCTCTCTTGGCTGGGCAGGACTCTCTGCTCCACAGCAGAGCTGGCCCCTCCCCTCTGGTCTCTGGCTAGAGCTTGGGCAAAGGCTGCAGGTATCTGCCTGCCCCCCGCCCCCAACCGGCTAAGCAGGGATTTCCCCATCCCTTCTGGCTTACACAGACACTTCTCAGCATTAGCCAGCAGACCACATGCTGGCTATGTCTGTGCTGTGGCAGACGGGACTAAGGCAGAATCAACAGGTAGCTGGTAATGTCCCTCTGATGTTTTCTGTGATAAACACTTAGTTAAGGGTGATAAAAACTGTGTTATCAATTCCCTGCTGGGCTAATCAGGAGTGGGGAAACCACTCCCTAATCAGAGTGTCTTGTCAGGGCCTGGCCATGCCCCCTCAGCTCAGCACTCTGGAAGGGAAGGGAGGGCTGCTCTAGTGCCCCATAGCATCTAGCCTGATCCACTGCAGGTATGTGCCTACATTTCTGGGATGTCTGTATAGTTACAAACTGATTCAGCCTAGCCAGGTTAGACTAACCTACAAAGTTTGAAACAATTCAGGCTCAGGCTTTTTGAATGTCTGTCCCTAGCCATAAGGAAGTTATTGGCTTCCACAAACCATTTGGTGCTTGGGGGGTTCTTTTTCTTATTGCTCTTTATCTTAAACTGCTGATAATTACTTTCAGCAGGTGAGGAAAGCTTTAAACACTTATTTATTGTGAGGGTCTGGGCAGGTGCCAGAAGGTCTGTAAGTCACTGTTAATAAATGGGTTCTGAGAAGAGAGGGGCATTTTGTTTTGAATGGAAAATGGTTCTAGTAACTGATATCAAGATTTGTATTTACGTAGTGTTTCCTATGAGGAATTGTATAGTCTGGGATGTTAAAGTTTAAAGGATTGCACTTGACTTTGTGGAAAAGTAATTCAATTCTGGCCTAAAAGAAGTCTTACTTACGCTGTCCTGTTAATAATATTAATATTGATTTTTAGAGCTAAACTCTGCCTTCCTGCTGTGGTAATTTTGTCCCATCAGTTTTATAACGTGAGGATTTAAAGTTTTTTAAGGTGAAAAAGAACTTTTATTATATATAATATAGCCTCTTACATAACCAAGGGCTAGATTTCACTGACTGTTTCCAGTATTTAGTTTGACAACTTTTAGTTCAAACACAGCATAGATTTTAGAGTGAAAAATCACTCGATATACAGGTTCCAAGAGGAGAAGAACTTGCTACATCATTTGATAAGCTGTTTCAGTGGTTAATTAACTTTGCTGCTAACAGAGGAAGGAATTTTTCCCCTCCTGTTGTTACAGGTATCTGAGGGGTTTTTTTTTGTTTTTTTGCTATTTTTCTTACTTGCTCAGAAACTCACTTCCTCAGGTGTTGGCTGCAGTCAACTGTTGTGCCTATCTTCCCTCTGGGATTGAAACAGAGGTTCCTAGTTAGAAGGTCTTGCCCCTCTGCTTAGGGTCAGCCCAATCTACCCCCAAACCCCAGGTAAGGCTGCTGGGCTATGCCATATGAGGCAATTTGCTGTGCACCAGAGTAAATGTGCAAGGGTGTACCCAGGGACAACCACCAATGGCACAAGTATGTGCCGCTGCTAGTTATGTCCAGGAAACACACACTCCTGCTTGTGGGGATGCACTCAATGAGGCTATGAACGTGTTCTCAACCAGACCACGGACTACTGACTTGTAGTTATAGCAAGAAGGCAGGGGAAAACAATCTGAATATCCCAGCTGGAGATGTTGGAGGCAGAATTGTTTTGAGTTAGAATACAGTCATCGGGGCTGTCTCCTTTTCTATTGCAGTCACTGCAGATTCTACTAAAGGGGCATGATGGAAGATGGGTGAATAAACTCCACTCCAGTAATCCTCATCTGCAAGATGGTCTCTTGAGGACTGAGCTAAGTGGTATTGCTTAGAACAACTCATGAATTGCTTTAAATTATGCCACAAATGGTTTAGAACCAGGATAGAGGCACAGTTACTGCCTCCTTTTTGTCTACTTTTGGAGACTTAATGCTGGGCAAATTTGGTGTTCATTTTACACATACATAGAAATGCATACACACATAGTTTTTGTTATCACAATGCAGCATGCAGTGGAGATGTCAACCTTCAAGTTGTATTTGCCTAGGGACTACTAAAATATTAAACTGTTGGATTATTGGATATTATTATTCATTGAATTTATTTTAATCTAATTTTTTAGGCTGATATGCTTCGAGATCCCATGTATTTTATTGTTGTCTGCCTGGACTTTATTCCTGAGTGCCATAAGGAATATTTATAAGACTAATAACTGGTTTCTTCTGTAGGCATTCCACATTGCAAAAAAGATCGCAAAGTCCGGTGGATTTGAGATCTGTCAAAAGTATCAGAGTTAATCTAAGTGGGGCAATCCAGGAAAAACAACAAGACAAACCAAAACAAAACCCCCAACAATATGGGATATTAACAGCTATCTGGTCAGATTTAATAGTTTATTTGTAATTATTAGTTTGAACATTAAACTAAATGCTTGTGACTTACATGGTATGCATGTATTACATTTCAGTTTAGTTATGACTAATGCTTAAGGGCCTTGACATAAAATTAAAAAGTTAATCAGCGTACTGAACTCCGGGAGTGTTCAAGTGTTCACAAAAGAAACAAAGCTGGATGAAATTCACCAGAATCATCGCTAAGTAACAGAATTTTGTTACAAAGCAGTTTGGGTGGACATAGTACTACCACATCTACTGCAGAGCATATTTTATCAAAAAGAGGTTTACTAAAGTTCACAAATTTTCATAGTCACCTGGGCCAGTTTTCAAGTAAATAATTGATGGCTTGTCTCAGTGCGTACAACATGAACTGTTTTATGTGTGTAACCCTGGGCATGGCACAACACTCTCTCACCTGAATAGTGGGATCCTGGGGTACCCGGTAGCCAGTAGTCCTGCCCTGCCCCCTGGAAAGCTGCTGCAGTGCCCCCGAGGGGACAGCCTCCCCTTACAATCAAGCACCCTTGTAGACAATTCTCAAACTATTTACAAGATTTAATTATTTACAACATAACAAATAACCATTAAATAAACACATTGATATACCAACTAATAAGCCCTCAAGAAATTATTTACACAGTCTCTCACTGGCACGCAGTGTACTGGGGATCCCGTGTGCACTGCCCCGGCGGGGTGTCTCAGGGAGCGAAACCGCCCGTGTCCCTGCACGTGGTCTGTGGACGCTCCCTGGTGCCGGCGTCCATCTTCCTGCTCTTGGGGTCTCCGGGCATCAGGCAGCAGCTCCTCCTCTGCAGTCCCTGCAAAGACAGCCTTCCCCTGTCTTTCACCCCCTTCCCCGGCTCAGCAGGGAGCAGTATCTGAGCTGCAGGCTGTAGCAACTCTCCTACCTTGCAGCCTGGCAAATGCAGCTCCTCCCTGGGCTTTTCCCTACCTGGAGCCCCTCGCCCCTCAGGGAAAACAGGGCAGACTCTGGCAGTCTCCCCACACCCAGCTCTGTTGTGCTCACACAGCAGTTCACCAGGCTGCAGGCAGGTCTTTCCTGGCTTGGGGTCTCCACACAAGTGGCCCCTCTCTGACTCTGCCTCCGCAGGCTCCCGGGCTGGAGAGGGGAACTGGATACTGTATTTCTCCCGTGGCAGCCTTTCCTGCTGCTCCTCAGGGCACTCCTAGGGGCTCTCCAAGGAACCGCTGTGTTGAGACTCTGCCTCCGGTCTCCAGCCTGTCCCTCAGCCCCACTCTCTCTCTCTTGTTTCCTCCCATGGGAAAACTACTCCCCACTTTTATCCAAGCCTCTCAGCCCAGATCCCTTCCCAGGCTTTTGCTAATGGCTGTCTTTCAAAACTTCGCTGGGGTTATATCACCCCTCCCACTTCCAACAGGACTGCCTCCAAAGCAGCTTCAATTGCCCTCAGAGCCTACAGTGTCCCCAGTGGGAAAAACTCTGTCTCTCTGCCAGGCGGCCCTCTCCATTCTTTCAGGTAGGTCCATTTTTAAAATGCTGCTACATATGGTATCAATGCAAAATCACATGAAACTCAAGTAATTACTTTTGAATGTCACACTGGTCCCGTTCAACAAGGGACCCAAAAGGAAACTCAGGGTCTAACCTGAGTTTTAGCCTCAGACTCCTAACCATCCACACTTTTGCTCTGGAAAGTATTCTGAGCAGTATCTAGCTTGCTCATCTGGAAGTATGGGTAACAGTCCTCTCAGTATTGTAACTTAGATATTGACTTGTCCCACCACCCATTCACTGACATTTCAGGCAAAATAGTTAAATGTCCTTCCCAGATTTCCAGGAACAGACAAGTTCTACCACAATAGTCAGGGAGAATCATAATGAGTAGACATCAATGGCTCAATGTCTATTTGGGAGGAGGTACCAAGTGGGATTCTGCAGAGACCTGTCCTCAGTCAAATATTATTCAACAACTTCATTAATGATTTGGGTGATGGGACACAATGCATGTTTAACAAATTTATGGATGAGTATCACCAAGTTGGGTAGAGTCACAGAATCATAGAAAATTAGGGTTGGAAGCGACCTCTGCAACTCACTTAGTCCAACCCCTGCTCAAAGCAGGACCATCCCTAACTAGATCATCCCAGTCAAGGCTTTGTCTAGCCAGGTTTTATAAACCTTCAAGGATGGAGATTCCACCACCACTCTAGGTTACCCATTCCAGTGCTTCACCACCCTCCTGTTGAGAGAGTTTTTCCTAATATCTAACCTAAGCTTCTTTTGCTGCAACTTGAGACCATTGCTCCTTGTTCTGTCATCCACCACCACTGAGAACAGTTCAGCTCCATCCTCTTTGAAGGCTGCTATTAAATCCTTCCTGAGTCCCCTCTTCTCCAGACTAAATAAGCCCAGTTCCTTCAGCCTCTACACTTAAGAGTAGGGCTCTCATAGGAGTTATCTTATTGGAGGATAAGGCTAGGATCTGGAGTCACCTGGACAAACTTCAGAAATGGTCCTCAGTTAATCATTTGAAATTCAACAAAGACAAGTGAAAAGTCCTGCACTTGGAAGGGAATAATTGCATGCACAAATACAGACTGGGGGATGGCTGGCTTGGCTGCAGTACTGCAGAGGTTCTACCTGGGGCTTACAGTAGACTTTAAACTGAATAGGAGCCAACTTTATGCTTCTGTTGTAAAAAAAAAAAAAGTCAACAGCATACTGGGTTGTATTAACTGGAGTGACTCTTGCAAATCAAGGGAAGCAATTCCTCCACCTGTTTGGACTTCACATTTCAAAAGATGTGGACAGATTGGAAAGAGTCTAGCAGACAGTGACAACAGGACAGACCTGGTTGTCATGGGTGACCTAAATTACCCAGAGATCTGCTGGGAGGAGCAGTCAGCCAGGTCTGCCTGTTCATGTAGGTTCCTAACCTGCATAGGACCTGCACCTAACACTGGAGGGAAACAGTCCCACTAGGGGAAGTGCCTTGCTTGACTTCGTGCTGGCCGCAGGGAAGGACTTGGTGGGGGTTTGCAGGTACAATGTAACTTAGGAGATAGGGACCACATGTTTATAGGATTCACTATCTAGTGAAAGGTGGGAAAGGTAACTAGTAGAGCAGAAGTGCTAGATTTCTGGAAGGCTAACTTCAATGAGCTCAGGAGATTACTTAGAGTGGGACTGAGGAATAATAACATTGTTGAGTTGGGAGTCCAGGAAGGGTGGGAGTTCTTCAAGGGACTGATCCTGCAGACACATAAAAGGAGGCAAAAGAGCCAAGAAGCCCTTTTGGCTGAGCAGGAAAATCCAGGAGAGTCTAGAGGGGAAAAGAGAGGCTTACAGGTTGTGGAAGCAGGGGGCAGCCACCAAGGAGAATTATACCTGCTTGGCTCATGCTTATAGGGAAGCAGTGAGGAAGGCCAAAGCAGAAACTGAACTCAGGCTGGCAGCAAAGATTAAGGATAACAAGAAGTCCTTCTTTAAGTACATAGGGAGCAGGAAGAATGTGCAGGGTAACATAGGGCCACTACAGGATGGACTAAAGCAACTCAAAACAGATAGGATAGAGAAAGCTGAGCTCTTAAATGATTTCTTTGCATCTCTGTTCCTGGACACAGATACAAACATACCTCCCAATGAGACTTTAGTCTGGCATGAGAGAGATACCAGTCCACCAATGATAAGCGCTGACCTAGTGAAGGGGCACTTGGAGGGGTTGGATATATTTAAATTGGCAGGCCCTGATGATCTTCACCCAAGGGTACTAAAGGAATTGGCCAGTGTCATAGTGAAGCCACTGATGCAATTGTTTGAGTGCTCGTGGCACTCAGGGCAGGTCCCAGAGGACCGGAAAAGGGCCAATGTGGTCCCTATTTTCAAGAAGGGCAGGAAGAAGGACCCGGGTAATTATAGGCTGGTTAGCCTTGCCTCTGTTCTTGGCAAGACCTTAGAAAAAATAATTAAGGATCACATTTGTGGGTGGCTAGCAGGTAACACAATGCTAAGGGGAATGAGCATGGGTTTATAGCAGGCAGATCCTGCCTGACTAACCTGGCTTCTTTTTATGACCAGGTCACAAAGTACTTTGATGCTGGAGTAGGGGTAGATGGAATTTATTTGGATTTTAAAAAGGCTTTCGACACAGGGTCACACCCATTTCTTATAAATAAACTAAGTAGCTGTGATGTAGATTTTTTCACAGTCAGGTGGGTGGAAAGTTGGCTTATGGTATGCACTCAGAGAGTGGTGGTCGATGGGTTGGTTTCTACCTGGAGATACGTGGGCAGTGGTGTCCCCCAAGGCTCTGTCCTTGGACTAGTACTGTTCAATATCTTCATCAGTGATTTGGATGAGGATGTTGAAAGCATTCTGTTCAAATTCACAGACAACACCAAACTATGGGCTATAGTAAACAGACTAGAGGGTAGGGAGTGAATTCAGGTGGATTTGGACAGATTGAGGAAGTGGGCAGATCAGAATAGGATGCAATTTAACCAAGATAAGTGCAACGTGCTGCACCTGGGGAGAAAGATTTACTAATACACCTATAGACTGGGAAGTACCATTCTAAGTAGCACAGCAGTGGAAAGGGATCTCAGAGTCATAGTCAACGCAAAAATGAACATGAGTTGCCAGTGTGACAAGGTAATAAGTAAGGCTAACTGCACTCTTTCTTGCGTTAGTAGGTGCATCATGAGCAGGTCTAGGGAGGTGATACTTCCCCTCTATACAGCATTGGTGAGGCTACAGCTGGATAACTGCATTCAGTTTTGGGTGTTGCACTTCAAGAGGCATGTGTATAACCTGGAAAGGGTTCAGAGGAGGGCTACTTGTATGGTTGAGGGCCTGCAGGTAAGATCCTATGAATACAGACCGAGGGACTAAATCTCTGCAAAATCTCGTTAGCCTCTGCAAAAGAAGGCTGAGTGGTGATCTTGCAGCTGTCTACAAGCTCACTAGGGGAGTGCAGCAGGGAATAGGGGATATTCTGTTTACCAGAGCACCCCTCGGGGTTACTAGAAACAATGGCCATAAATTGAAGGAGAGCAGATTTAGATTGGACATCAGAAAAAAATTATTTATGGTGAAGGTTGCCAAAATCTGGAATGGGCTTCCAAGGGAGGTGGTGCTTTCCATTACCATGAAGGTGTTTAAAAGGAGATTAGACAAGCACCTGATTGGAGTTACTTGACCCCAATGCTCTTTCCTGCCCAGAATAGGGGGTCAGACTCAATGATCTAATATGTCCCTTTCAACCCTAGAAATCTATGAAATCTATGAATTTATGAACAATTATTAAAGGCATAGGAAGCATGGCTGATGAGGAAGGCTGAAAGCACTCAGGTTATGCACTCTGGAGAAGAGAAGACTGAGGGGAAGTTTGATAGCAGTCTTCAAGTGCTTGGAGGGTGATTACAGAGAAGATGGAGATAGCTTTTTCTTTGTGGCTGTAGGGGACAGGAGTCGCAGAAATGGCTTCAAACTGCAGCACAGGAAATTTAGGTTGGTGATTTGGAGGAACTTTCTAACTATAAGCATGGTCAAGCATTAGAACAGGCTAATTAGAGGAACTGCAGAATCTCCATCACTGCAGCACATTAAACAGGCACTTGGCTGGGCTGGTTTAGTCAGGGATGATCTTGACTTGAGCAGGATGCTGGAGTAGATGATGTCATGTAGTCCCTTCCAGTACAACATTCCCATAATAACTCAAAGAAACATGACATGTGCCCCTATGCACACACATGGTAATGAAAGCAGGAGACAAAAAAGATGACCCACTGGGTGCCCAAAAGTTTGAAAAATGTTGTGGTGGAAAAAACTGCCCAGAAGTAGAGGAAAGCTTTCCAGGGCAAATTCTGCTGTGGGATCATTCATAGCCTGGCTAAGCTAGCCAATGGTCTCAGATCTAGATGCTAGACCCAGGCTAACTGCAAAGTATAGACATACTCAAAGCGGGATGTGTGATTGAAATTACAAATATTTGCAGAAAAAAATAATCACCGATATATACGTAAATAAGCAAGCAAACATGCCTTGAATGATAACTTGGAGGAATAATTTCCTATCACTTCATGAAACTCAGTAAACTGATCTCTAAGAATGTACTTGCCAAAAACCATTGTTTTCATATTTTAGTTCTTGTTTCTTCATGGGATTATTTCATATACACTATGTTTCCGTGGGTTAGAGCTATTGTTATCTGTCAGCATGATATGACTGCTGGGCTGTTCAGAAAAGAGTAATCTCCTAGTTAAATAACTTTAAACCTATTGTCCCATTATTTATGAATAGGTTATCCATTATCAAATGCATATTATCAAACAACAGGCTGGGGTACACTGCCTTCTCTTTTTCTGCCATTCTTCCTACTTCAGGGAAAAACCCTTACAGAAAAAAGTGAAAATTGAAGTAAGAAGAGAGGTATTTCATTACTAGGGACCTGCCGAATTCATGGT
The DNA here is from genome assembly GCF_001723895.1 of Crocodylus porosus. Taxonomy (NCBI): domain Eukaryota; kingdom Metazoa; phylum Chordata; order Crocodylia; family Crocodylidae; genus Crocodylus; species Crocodylus porosus. Next base: position 131,851,943 of record NW_017728931.1, on the reverse strand, counting down.
GTAAGTGGGCTGCACGGCAGCTACTTTACTCTTGCAGGTTCCCCTGCATACACCCCAACCCTAACTTTAACCCCACCCACACCAGTTGGTGGAGAGGTCCCCAACTGGCAGGCAGGTGAAAACTGTGGTTTTAAATATAGCATGATTTTTGTCTCCTGGCCAGTCAGCAACAAGCAACAGGGCCACAGAGACCCATCAGCCAATTAGCAATGCAGGGGGAGGAGGGGCGAGAGTGCATGGAGGAATGTGTAAGCTTAAAGGAGCTACTGCACAGCCTACTTCTGGCATGAATTTGATAGGTCCCTAGTCATAACCAGACATAATCATAACCTTCATGATGGAGGAAGCAGGATTTGGGTGCCTGAGTACCCGAAGACTTTTCAAGCAGCTCTCCAGTATACATTTCTGTGAAATGAAGCTGTAAATGTAGGCTCAGCGAGGCTGCATTGTTGCTCAGATGAATTTAGATTGCTTCTTGCAAAGAAGAAAGCCTCCCAAAGAGACCTCGGTGCAGTTTCCCTAAATAACCTAGGAACAGGTAAGTTGACATTTGAACTAAAAATGGGCCATTTTTGAATGCCCTGGAACTTGGGGGAAGTCCCTGCACAAGAAAATGGAGGTGAAGAATTGGTTAAAGAGTTCTGCTTTATCCTCTGGTGCAACCACCAGATTGCCCAGTGTACTTTGCAGGGGCCCCACGTTACCCAGTGCCTTCTTCATCCTCCTGTCGGGGTAACCAAACACCGAGTGAATCAGGCCCCAAGGTCACGGTGGGCCGGGGTGGCAATTGGAATACGAACAGGTGGGATTAGCGGCGGTGGAGTGCAAGCTGTAGGGGAAGTTTAAACAAAGATGATTTATTTACTCATGCTTGGGAAGCGGAGGCTCAGATATTTCTTCAGTTCATGTATAGCGAACAACAAAGGGGTCTGTTGGCCCACGGGGTTCACTAGCGAGCCCTTGCTTTCTACCCCCTGAGGGATAGGTGCGGCTGCCCACTAGCTAGTCCCAGGGCTGGTCAACAGCTCATGAACGGGATAACAAACAACAAAAATGGGGTCGTGATGCCAGTCCAAAAGACAGTCCGTAAACCAAGGTCGGAGATAAGAAGCCAGAACGAAGTAAGCCGAAGTCAAAATCGAAGCCAAACAGTCCCGTAACCGAGATCAAAAAGACAAGTCACTCCACCCGCCGTCCGCAGCCTCTGCTTGCGCCTCACAGTCCCTGCCGTCCGCAGCCTCTGCTCACAGGATCGTTCTCTCCCTGTGCAGACAGGATCGAGCACAGTCACTCCTCCAAAACACACACACACTACCTTACCACACCCGGGTGGCGGCTCACAAACCTTTTATAAGAATTTAGTGGCCAATCAGAACGCTCTTCACAGAGAAATTTCTAGTCAAATTACATCATGCAGTCAGTGAACTGAGCATGTGCTCATGCTCTGTGATTGACAAGCCTCCAGGTCACC
>NW_017728931.1:131845403-131849177 GCF_001723895.1 Crocodylus porosus | reverse complement strand
TGTTTCAATACTGACAAGTGCAGGGTGCTGCACTTAGGCAGTAGAAACCAGCAGCACACTTATAGAATGGGAAACTCACTTCTTGAGAGCACAGAGGCAGAAAGGGATCTTGGAGCCATTATTGACTCCAAGATGAACATGGACCAACAATGCAAGGTCATGGTTGGCAGGGCTAACTGCACCTTGTCGTGCATCCTCAGGTGCATCTCAAGTAGAGCCAGGGAGGTGATCCTCCCCCTCTATGCGATGCTGGTCAGCCCACAGCTGGAGTACTACGTCCAGTTCTGTGTGCCCCATTTCAGGAGGGATGTGGACAACATTGAGAGGGGCCAGAGGAGGCCACCCCCATGATCCGGGGACTACAGGGCAGACCCTACAATGAAAGACTGCGGGACCTAAACTTGTTCAGCCTTCACAAGAGAAGGCCGAGAGGGGACCTGGTGACTGTCTATAAACTCACTAGGGGGGACCAGAAGGGTTTGGGGGAGACACTGTTTCCCCTAGCGCCCCCTGGCATGACAAGGAACAATGGACACAAATTATTGGAGAGGAGGTTTAGATTAGATATCCGCAAGAACTACTTCACAGTTAGGGCGGTTAGGAGCTGGAACCAGCTTCCAAGGGAAGTGGTGCTGGCTCCTACCCTGGGGATTTTTAAGAAGAGGCTTGATGCTTACCTGGCTGGACTCATTTGAGTCCAGTTTTTGGTTTTTGTTGTTGTTGGGTTTTTTTTTCTTCCATTCAGGTGGGGGGTCGGACTTGAAGATCTACAAGGTCCCCTCCGACCCTACTTCTATGATTCTATGATTCTATGATGATTCTATTCACACACTTTTGATTGATCATAGTCATCTTTCATGGACCCCTTAGACATAGACTGTGGACCCCTAGGGGTCTGTGGACCACAAATTGAAAACCACTTTATAGTGCTCTATAGTGATCTGAAAAAGAAATGGGAACATCTTCAAACTTGTGAACATTTTATAAGCATATATGATGCATAGATCCAAACTTTCCAGCTGTACATACAAAGTCTTTCAACCCCCCCTCCCCAAAACTTGCATTGTAAATATATAAGGGAAACAATTAAAGACAGTGTTATTTCACCCACTTTTGCAGTAGCTAAGAAAATGAGGGATCAGATTTTCAAGTATTCAGTCTCAAAATTTGGGCCAAAATTCAGAAACTTAGGGCTCCTATACATGTGCATGGAGCAGCGCATCAGAGCAGAGTTGATTAATGAAGTCTGATAGAGGATGGAAATTAATGGACTCCAGGAGACTCTAGCAACATGTGTATCAGCATTCCTGTGCTAAAAAATGGTGGCCAGACATTTTGAACTAAAGCTTGTTTGATGAGCTTTAGTTCAAAGCTCCCCATGCCCATTTTTCAGCGTGGTGGACTCTGATACACATCATATTTGGGCATTTTTAATTAGCACAGCTTGCTAATTAAAGTGCACCCCTTCATGCCTCCCGGAACACATGTGAAAATGCCCTTAGTTTTCATTTAGGCACCCAAATATGTGACCCTTCTCAAAAGAGCCCTGTACTCTTAGCTGGTCACATGTAGATGGATGTGATCAACCCTTCTGAAAATCTGTGACTGATGAGAGCGTGAAAATCTGGCTCCAACTATGTGCCCCAAAGTCAGAGGTGACTTTTGGCAGAGTGCAACTTTAAACTCAGATTTCCTGAGTCCAAAAATACTCATGTGGCCATCTTGTCTCCTAGATAAAGACATTTTTCTGATCAGAACTATATACTGAAGACGGACTCAGTCACCTTGATTCAGAGCTTTTATCCATCAGGGATCTTAGGAGAGGACACCTTAATTAAACTGAATGCTGGTATTCAGTGAAAGCAGTTGAAAAGAAAATGGAAGGAAGAAGAGCAAATAAACATGGATAGTATTCTTGGTGGCAGAAATGAATAGAGATTCCATACTGTCTTTCTGTTGCTTGGAAGCTTCACCACAGGAAACCCATAGGAATAACAGTATGTAGCCTGCATGCAGAATGCCTATTTATGACAATGCAAACACTGAATACATCATGGTTCCTGTTAAGTAATCTGCATTTAATTGATTATGGGATTTGACTTTGCTGTGCTTTTTTGCAGTATGCTCTATAATTAGAATAGGTAATACTTATCTTTCTGGTCTGCAGAACTGGACAGCAGGAAGCTCACTGGCACTGCCAGCTGGAGAATACAGGAAGCCATTCCTATATAACTGGTCTATCTGGAGCTCCAGATAGAGAAGAACTTCAGAAGGAAGTCATGTTCTGCCATTACAGAATGGTGAATGGGAAAAAGCATGGCTACAGAGAGAACTTTGTTTGTATAAGTTTTCTACCCAGAAATCCTTGTTGTAGACACTTAGGGTATGTAACAGAGTGCCTATGGTACCTGTTACTTTAAAAGAGGGAAGCTGTGGTTTAGAGAGCTGCAGCTATGGAAGGCTGCCTTCTAAGAGATCCAAAAGACTAGGGCTGAATGGGGAGGGGGACGTTTGAAAGCCATAAGCATCTACTGCAGAGCTAATGGCTCTGCCATAATATGGCTAGGGGAGAGCTCTGGAAGTAAGCAAAGCACTGCTGTAACAGCTTGGCAGTCACAGACACCTGCTATAGAGTTAAGCCTGCAAGCTCAATTAAGGGACACCTGTAGCCCACCCAGGGAGGTCACCTGACCGCAAAGGCGTGGTGCCTGGGAGACATATAAACCCAGGGCTTGAACTATGGCAGGTAGAGTGGCCCTGAAGGCTGCTGGGGAAAGAACTTGGGATTGTGGTGGCTGCACTTGGAGCAGTTGGTTAAAATCTGACAGCAATGGGCACTGTAAGGGGCTGAAGGGTCACAAGTAGCCACATCCCAGAACTAGTAGAGTTTGATTTTGCTGCCAGAGAACTTAGGGCTTTCAGCAGAGACAGAGAGATCAGTACCTGAGCTGGGTAGAGATAGAGAGTCTGGATCTGCAAGCCATAGGAGGAGGAGCCTTGCCGTAAGCTGACTGTGGTTAAGGTAGTACCTGGGGCCAGAGCAGAGTGCTTGGGAAATAGGAGTCAGTGAGAACCCAGGGTTGGGGCTGCTTTGGTGTATGTTTTTTTACTCTGATGGAGCCTCTACACAAATGCTCGTAGCATGGGAAACAAGCAGGAGGAACTCACCCTCCTGATGGCTGACACCAGCCCGGACATAGTGGGGATCACAGAAACGTGGTGGGACTCTATGCATTACTGGGCAGTGAATGTCAAGGGCTATAGGTTGTACAGGAGGGACAGCATAGGAAGGAGAGGTGGGGGCATGGCACCAAGGAGGAATACACATCCTCGTCAATTAGCAATGAGTCAGAGGAGGGGCACTCTGAGGTGCTTTGGGTTAGGGTACAAGGCAGTCGAGGGGAGAGAGACTTAATGGTGGGGGTCTACTATAGACCTCCCAACCAGGGGGAAGAGCTTGACCAGGAATTCTTAGGTCAGCTCACAGAGGTAGTGAAGGCTAAAGATGTGGTAGTCATGGGGGACCTGAACATCCCAGATATCTGCTGGGAGCAGTCAGCCAGGTCTGAACGCTCACGTAGGTTCTTAGACAGTGCAGGACCTCCATCTAACCCAGGAGGTGCACAGCCCCATCAGAGGGGATGCCTTGTTGGACCTAGTGCTGGCCACGGGTGATGATCTGGTGAGGGGGCTGTGGGTGCTCGACCACCTGGGCGACAGCGACCATCGCCTGCTGGAATTTACCATCCAGCGCAAGGTGGCAAAGGCATGCAG
>NW_017728931.1:131837959-131845392 GCF_001723895.1 Crocodylus porosus | reverse complement strand
AAGTGGTGCTGGTTCCTACCCTGGGGGTGTTTAAGAGGAGGTTGGATGAACATCTTGCTGGGGTCGTTTGACCCCAGTATTATTTCCTGCCATGGCGGGGGGTCGGACTGGATGATCTACTCAGGTCCCTTCCAACCCTAGAAACTATGAAACTATGAAACTATGAAATGTTTCCCTTCTTTTAAAGCAGCGATGAACTCTCTCTTTTGTTGAGATTTGGTTTACTGAGAAGTGGAGGTTTATGTTAAGCAGTTATGCCAGTGGTTTGGGTTTGGGACTACATGGGAGAGTTGGATGTCCCAGTGTGCCTGAAGGGCACATGACTGCCTTGAGCCCAACCAGGGGTGGGGTTCAAAAATTACATGAGTGGTGGAGACAGGGCCAGGGCCCAGTGCCTGAGCAGGGCAAGAACCAGCACCAGGGACCAGGAGGGGAGAGCATGTGGGTAAGGGACTCATAGCCTAGCAGAGGGCAATATTGCAGAGGCCAGGTGCTCAGCAGCCCAGAAGGGTAAATTTTGGGGCCAGAGGCCCACAGTAAAAGACAAGGCCCAGAGGCCCAGAGAGATAGGCTAAACTGACAGAGCTGGAGTCCAGAAGCCAGGTCTGGGACAGTGGACCCAGCTAAGAGACCAACTAGAGTAGAGGGGAAGATATCATGAAGGTTGAAGCCCCAATATAGGAGTAAAAGCTTGAGGTGGCCTGTTGGCTTTGAGGTCCACTGTCTCACTTAAGCAACAATACATAACACTTGTGAGGTATGGGCATGGCAGTAGGGTAGGCTGAATAACCCATAATGCAACAGGTGCCTGGGGGGAGAGAGGGGCACATACCAGCCAGGAAGGCTCAAGTGACAAGGGAACTGAGTAGGGTCAGAGAGGGGACCCCTGAGGATGAAGGGTGACTAAGACTAGCTCTAGGAATCTGGGGCAGCCTCCCTGTTTCTAAACAATATTTCCAGCAAGGCATGGCAGGCAAGAATGAAGAGGGAGGATACATGGAGAGCCAGAGTCGGGCAGGATTCATGAGGCCACCAGAGGGCATTGCGGCTGCCTCTGGAACCCATCTCTGCAGTGGGGAATTCACCAGAAGGTTCATGGAGGGCAAGATTTTGTTCCATGTGTTAGGTGCCCATGGGCAATTCTATTCCACATTGTTCAAGTCCCTAAAAATCTATTAATGGACTGAATTTCATAACACCATCTTGTCCTTAAGAGTAAGGCAAAAAAAAGCAGCGAGGAGGAGGACATACTCCCCCCACCCCTTTTTACCTTGTTTATTTTGCACTGTTAGGCTGCAGGCAGATATAACAGTTGAAACATTTCCCAGAGGAATGGTCTGGAAAACATTTAAATAATGTAGCTGAACGAGCCACCAGACACACATAGACCTCCTGTAGTATGCTGCACCTGGAGGGCTTCAAAATAGCTGCAGATGCCAGGGGGTGTGACAGGGGACTGTGATGATCTGTGGTGACCTATGGCTCTACTCCCCCTTCTCCCCTTCCTCCACAGCGTGGGGGAACATAGAAGACTGTCACTGCTGTTCTGCAGCCCCTGTCTCTGGGAGGGAAGTGTGGAGGAATAGAGAGGATATCAGTGGACACTCCCTTGCACATCTGCTTAGGATTGCCCTGAGTGCCCTGTCCCCAAATAAGGAGATTGGAGACACTGTACCACCTTGATGAGACTGGAGAGAATATGCAGAGATTGGGGGCTGGAGAGCTGAAATCCTGGCTCTGGCGGTGGAGCTCTCATAGTGATAGGGGGAGACTCCAGCAGGGGTCTTGTGTTGTGGGTTGGGATGCAGGACTCTCTTAAAGGCTTCTCAGTGGTCCGCTGTATGCCCCACAGCTGCTTTGAGATCCCTGTGCCCCTGCCCCTGGGATTCCAGCTCTCTAGCCCCCAGTCCTTGTGTATGTCTCTGGTTCTGGTGCTGGCAGCATGGAGGTCTTGAAGCAGTATGGGGTACGAGGTTTTCAGTTTTCAGAGCACCACTGACAGTCTTCCCAGCTCTCTCTTCCCCTTGTTAATCTTCCATTTAAAAATAATGAAAGTTAGATAAACTTCAGGAGAAATAATTCCAAATTTACTTCAGCTTCTATGAGCTGTTAGAGTAATAGAGTATACTAGAGTACACTATTAGCTTGCGTTTCCATGCCTTTATCATGTTGTTCTTTTATATCTCACTGGCTTTCTTACATACTTATGTCAAATTTTGCAAAAAAGAAGCCATTGATTCTGGATGACTTAATATTTCCTTGTGACATTTGAGCTATATTTAGGTTGCATCTCAAAACATGAGGGAGACCAAATTACTGGCCATTTTTTGAAAATGACACACCTCACTTTTGTGGTGCATGCACAGGCAGCTAGCTTTAGACTGATCCTGTGTAGATATTCTTTATTTGCAGCATTTATTCACAATCTTAATGAAAAGATAAGTGGAACTGGCTGTTTCATGGACTTTTATTTTTGGAATCCAATTTCAATACAGGAAATAAAACTGGAAATGTGTATGACGGCAATATTATGTCTCTGATGGAAGCCTAAAACCCCAAAGAAATTAAAGGCTTCAATACTTAGTCAGGCGCCACTGAAGTTAGGGGGGATGGGGGAAGGGGAAGATTATGCTAACCACCCATATGTGGAGCAATTCTTAGACATAGCATTATTGTCTTACAAATATTTCCACTTTGCTGCTACTTTTTTTGCTCCTGTGCCTCAAATCACATTTTTTAAATACGTTAACTCACCTAATCTCTGACATGTGAATATCTTATTGGAAGCAACATTTTACATGCAGCCAAGAATAAAATGTGACCCTTAGGTCCCTCTACACGTTATAGGTACTATGCAATGAACTGGTTAATTGTGCAATTACCTTGAGACCAACTACACATGCAAAGTATCTGTGATGCTGTAAAGATCGGGCTGACAGTGCTTGCACCCACAGGGCTTTACCATGCCTAGCCAGGGTGAGGAGTCTTACAACTGAGGGGACTCTCAGACCCAGCAGATACCAACTCTGGGTCCCAGGAGCAACCCCCAGCTGCAGAGGCTGGATCTCACAGTCTGTTTCCTGGTGCCAGGATCAGGTTGGGTCCCAGGAGCTGCAGGGCATGGCTGTGCTCTCCCAGCCCTGGGAATGTGTGAAACAACTGTAATCCCTGAGCTCTGGGGGTGTATGGGGCTTCCTTAGCTAAGGAGGGGTCCTAGCTGTGGGAGCTTGCTTCTTGCCAGTGCAAGAAAAATCTGGCTCCCTCTGCACTGGCAATAAGGCAAAATGGGATCTAATGCACAATCCACACAACTGTGCAAACACCTATATATAATTTACAAGATAAATGCAGAGATTGCAAATGGGAATCTATATTGTCATAAATGCCATAAATCTGTTGTAGACTTTCTGAGTTCTTTGCAACAGAATTGGTCTGTTATTTTTCTGTAGTCAAAAAATGAATAAAAGCTAAAAGCAGGCACTTTCTGAGGGTTACCTTGACTCTAAAAAGGTTGAGAACCACCATAGTAAATGGACACACACAGAAATCTATTTTTGTGATTCAGACTTTACTCTGAAGTCTGGTGGAAAAGGATTACTGGACTAAGCCATCATGCTGTCAAGCCATGATTGTTTTCAGGATCTGGCTATATAAAAGACAGTGGGTAGAGAACTGGGAAATGACTGTCTTATTTTTGTGAACATGTTTTATGCACGTGTGTTTAGGGCAAGTTATTTGTTAGTTCAATCACATGGGTTTCTAAGGAAGATGAAGCAGGAGAGGGCAGAATAATGATGATGATAACCAGTCCCTGACAGAGGACTGTTACTCCAGGAAACGTCTCCACTTGGCTCCATCCAGGTTAAAAATGATTTACTCTTTGCAAGGCTAAGCCAAGGATCAAGGGAGGCCCGATGGCCCAAAGAGTTTCGAGTTCCACCTTCCTTTTCCATGGGATGCTAACTTATCTCTCATGGAAGGGACATGATTGAAGACTTTCCACGGGCCGCTCTTTCCCTATGAGGAGAGAGGGTCCCAATCTGTGAAGAACAGTTGTGGCTTCCAGAGTGGGAGACATGCAATGCCATAGGAAGCGGGGTGGGGGCGAGTGGGGCAACTGCCCTGGGTGCCAAAGCAACGGGGTGCCAACAGGTCCTTCCCAGCTGGGGCAGGGCATGGGACGGAGCTGTGAGTGGGTCATTTGGGGGCGGTGCTCCCACCCCTGTGTGCACTCCTGGGCAAGCATGGGGGGGTGCCCCCCAGATCTGTGTGCAAGGCAAGGGTGGGCTGCCTCTGCAGGCTTTATCCCACGTACCAAACTTCATTGCTACGGCACCGGCGGCATGGCCTGCTGCAGCAAACGTTAAGATTTAATGGTGCCTTCTGCAGCAGTGTTCTTTCTGAAAGCAAATTGCCTTGATAGACTATTTAGACTTCTTGGATCTTCTTGCTAGAATCATTAAGGAAAGTAGTTCTCTGTTATTTCAATGAAAAGAGATTAACGAAAAAGGCAGAGTTCTCAGAAAGGTCAAAAATAAATGATTAAGAACTGATAGCATTTCAGGAATTAAAATGTGGAACTTTGCAAACAATCAGAGATAGCTTTTCAGGAATGCACAATCATGCAGAGACTTCCACAATGATTTATTCATTAAGAACAGTGGAAAATTATTTTCTATTAGTCCAAAAACAAACCTCACAGTGAAGAATAAATTGGCATTTACAGTACTTCAGGTTTAGGGAAAAAAAAGTAGGAAGTGACCCGAAAACACAATCTTCTAAAACTGAAGAGTTGTTCATTTGACTTTTCTGAATGCCCATTTCTCATGTTTTAAAAGGCCTTTCCCGCTGGGTATTATAAAAAATGGTACAGTCTCTAGGTAAAATGACTTAAAACTTTGTAATTAATAATGAATTTTGAAGGTGTATTGCTTCATGAGTTCATTTGACATCAGTTATGATGTGGCTAGAAACAGCATTCTCAACCCTTTTAGACTCAAGCCATCCCTTAGAAAATGCCACTTCTTAGTTTTAACTTGCTTTTTGGTTACAGAAATATACTAGAGCAATTCTTCTGCTCCAGGGAGCTCAGAGAGGCCACAACAGGTTGAAATGTTTTTAACCCTATAGAGTCCTGTTTGAAATCTCTGGGTTTATCTTATGAAACACAACTGCACACCTAAGAGAGCTAAAATTGCACAGCACCCTGCAACACCCTTGAAAGGTTCTTTTGGCACCCTGGTTGAGAATCACTGGGTTAGGACCGTGCCAGTGATTACAGTGTAAATCGAGGCCTGGTCCTTTAGGTCCATATGCTTGTCTTAATCCTTCCATGTAGAAAAGGGTATAGAGCAGCCTGATTGGTACCATTCCCCCTCTCTTGACACCTTGTAGAAGACTCCCTGTGAATTCGAGGACCTGCATAGGGGGAGGTTGTGAACTCAGGGCACGGGCATGTAAGGTCTGCCAAGAGTGGATGTGGGAAGTGGGAAAATGTACATCCAATATTGTATGTGTTGTCCCTCAGCACTTCCAACAGCTCGGCACTGATGGCAACGGGCCTTCATGTGAACAAGTGCTTTCTTTCTATCTCTTAAAGAATCGTGGGATGGTTGGGGAGGTGGGGCAGGAAGTGGGGAAGAATGATCTGTCTGCATTTCTCCCCCTGGTGAAACAATTACTCCTTGATTAATTCCTGTCTGTCACTTTTTTTTCTGTTTGCATCACAGCCCAGCAAGTATAGATTAGACCTTGCTGGCGGGTGTCTTATTTAAATCAGAGGATGAGAAGAGCAAACTGCTTTGGTTAAAACAACATCAAGGGACGCTTTATAGCATCAATTTAAGTCTCCCAAGTTCTGAATCCGGTTGAAGGAAAGGATGTAAAAATACTGAAGATTATTGTTCTAATGTAATTTACTTTAATTAGCTAGCATGGGGGAGGGGAGGCTATAATCTCTTGTTAAAGAGGTTTTCATCAGAAGAGCAATGCTTGTGCTTGGTGCCAAGTTTTTAATATTAAAAACCAGAGATAGGTGACTTCAGAGGCATTCAATCTTAACCAATTTTCCAGCACAGATGAAAAAGGACAGAGAGAATTTTTAAAACAATTTGCACAATGTAGAAACCAAAGAGCTTTGAATTACTGCACTTATGATGAGCATCTTCAATAGGATGGCCCTTCTAGAGCTCTCATGCAATTTACCATAAACACAGTTACAATGTAAAGTTCTTGAGGCAAGAACCTTTGTTTTCCATGTTTTCAGAGCATAGTGGTTTTGTTTTAGTTTTAGGCCCATATATTAATTGCATATAAACCTCTGATCAAAAATTCTCTGAGTCACTTAGGCTACACTGGCAAAAACCCCCAATGTGATAGGAGATTCAGGGTTTTTTTTAATGTATACAACTCTGTTGCCTCACATATTGGCTTTGACAAGCTCAGGAGGCTTGTTGGTGAGGCCCTAAGGGACCATGACCCCAAGGAGACAGGAGTTCAGGAAGAGTGGTTGCTCCTCAAGGGAGTGATCCTAGATGCACAAGCTAAGGCTATTCCGTCTCAGAGGAAAGGCAGCAAAAGAGCACAGCAGCCCCCTTGGCCCTGCAGGGAACTAGCGGACCTCCTGCATCTTAAAAGAAAGACCTACAAAGGATGGAGGACTGGATCCACCTCCAAGGAGGAATATTCTACACTGGTCCAAACCTGGAATGTAACTGTCTATTCCAAGGCCTGGAATAGACTCCCTCCAGATGTGGTGCAAGCACCTACTCTGGACTCTTTTAAGAAACATTCGAATGCCTATCTTGCTGGGATCCTTTGACCCTAGCTGACTTCCTTCCCCTGGGGCAGGGGGCTGGACTCGATGATCTTCTGAGGTTCCTTCCAGCCCTAATGTCTATGAAATTTATTGGGAGATTAATACTTTAAATAGCACCATGAGGTATGAAAATATATCCCCATTTCACAGATGGGAAACTGAGGCAGAGAGTAAGTTAGTTTCTCAAGGTCATGTAGGAATCAGTGGTTAAATTGGGAGTTAAACTCAGATCACCTCAATCTAGAACCTTCATCACAAGACCAACCACAAGGCTTTATATATCCTCACTTACTATTACGGTTTTTAATTTTAACCTCATGGTCCAGATAAGCCCGCATGTGCCTCTTGCAGCAACTCAAACTTCTTTAGACACTGCAAAAGGCACGTGCAGGAACAAGAAAATGTTCCCTGCATTGCAAATTTGCAGCATGGGGACAAAATTAGACCCCCAGATATTCAAGGGTAAAAAAAAATCCACAGACAAAAAATGTGGCAACCAGAGACTGGGTCCTCCACAGAGACACTCTGGCTGCCAGAGCATCTCTATGGTTGGCCCTCACCCTGGTGCTGAAGCGTGCTGCCTGCCCGTGCATGGCAGCAGCAGGCAGCTGGACCC